>NC_077229.1:121810408-122121242 GCF_027887165.1 Monodelphis domestica
ATGCAGCAAGAACATAGATCACATTTTTATAAAGCTGGTTTCTTAAAGCTGTAGGACCTTTTGATTGTACAAGCTCACTCAGAAATATAATCTGTGTTTCTAATAGTTTGCTTGCAATCTCAGTTTGCATTTATCTTTTACACTTCAAGTCTTGTCATCTGTCCAAGGGACAAAATCCTCATCTGCTTTTTTACTCATTCTGGTTAGCACAATAGAGTGGAAAGACATAATAAGGTTTGGAAACCTGGCTTTTAAATCTGTCTTTTCTAAACTGTATATGACCTTGGACAAACCAAAATCTCTCAGTACCTCAGTTTCTTTATTTGTAAAATGAGACAGCTGAGCTGGATGATGTCCACGTTCCTTTTTAGTTTTAAATCCTATAATCCTCTGAGTAAATTAGTGTTCCTCTCTCTAAATTATATTGAAAAACAGTAAAATTCCTCCATTTTCTACCATGGATTAGTCAATTCTTCACAATCTGATTTTCTCTCAGAAATCTTAGTAAATTTCAAGGGGCTCAAAGGATATTTATTGACTAGAAATAGAAGAGGAGATCTGAGAGGAGTTGAGAGAGCTTAGTTCTCTCTCTCTCTCTCTTTCTCTTTCTCTCTCTCTCCATCTCTCTCTCTCTCTCTCTCTCTCTCTCTCTCTCTCTCTCTCTCTCTCTCTCTCTCTCTCTCTCTCTCTCTCTTTTCTCTTTGCTCTCTCTCTTCTCTCCCCTTCTTCCCTTTCTCCCTTTCCTCTCTCCCTTCCTTTCTTTCTTCCATTTTTCTTTCTCTTTCCCTTCCTTCCTCCCTCCTTTCCTCTTTTTTTTCTCTTCCTCTCTTCTTTTCCTCTCTTCCTCTATTCTTTTCTTCCCATTAGTTATATAGGTTGTACATCTTCAGGAAATTTTCAGGTAAAAGTTTTAAGAACCAGTAAAAAAACAATGGTCATTTAATGATCTTTCCTTTCCCTTTAGTTTCTTTTTTCTTCTTTTTCTGTTTCCTCCTTCCTTTCGGGCTTCACTGTGCAGCACTATCTTTGTTGGCTCTTTTCAAAAGAACTTTGTAATGTGATTCATTTGATTCTAATCCTTTGTCATCTTTAATTATATCAAGTTCCTAATTGTTCATACTGGTATCCTCTTAAAACATTTTCATATTTCACTTTCCTCTTGGAAAATTTATTCTATTCTCTCTGAGCAGTGACCTTCAGCTTGTGGAGAGCGAGACAAAAAATTCATTCAAGGTCTTGGCAATATATTACCTTTTCCTGTCACTTAATTCCCACTCTCGTCCTTTTTATGGCCTCACTTAGTCCTTGCTTAGTCATTCAAATCTTTTTTTTTTTGCACAAAACTTCTTTGAGCTATTTCTATTTCTACAATATTTTCTGATAGCTGATACTCCAGACCAGAAGCTGCTTGCTCTGAGCTTTGCTTATGGAACCTTCCCATTCATTTACATTAAAACTTTTAAAGTGCAACTAAACTCATGCCACAGTCTCCTTCATAATGTTTTTAAGTTGGAAAGGCCATTAGAGATCATCTGGTCCAACTGCTTTGTTTTACAGAGAAGGAAGCTCAAGCTTGAGACATGGTTTAGGATAATTCATCTACCTAATGTCAACTAGTTACTAGTGTAAACTCAAAAGATACTGATTCTTACTCAGTACAAAAGTGCTTTGCATTGTATCATGTCAGAAGGCTCAGAAACAAGGAACACACACACATGTTATTCAGTGTAGATACATATACATATTCACACAAGTGCATGTACATGCATATGAATATGCAGATGTGTAGAGGTATGTAAAATAAAATGCTAATTCTTCTCTAACCTGTTCTGTGCCTCATTTCATGTAATATGTATTTGGAAAATTAAGGAAGGGTTATTGACCTGATATTCTCAAAGCCCACTGCAAACATTATGTGTCATACTCTCTTGAAATTTCTTTCAATTTTCTTTTCTTTCCCGTAGCTCTGATTTTCCTACTGTGAGCTTTGCAGAGCTGCACTATCATCAGTGCTATTTTACAAAATTCTACTTTGAGTTTTTAATTCTCCTGAGTTTATTACCATTTGTTTTTTTAGCCAGGTCGTGATTCATTTGTCTGATCAGTGCACTTTGGAGGAATTCTTCATTGTAAGTCAGGATACATAATGGAAAAGCTCATCGTTACTCAAAAAATGGTTAACTATAATACAGGACTGCTATGGAATCATATCCCAACAATATCTCTTGCATTTATCTGCCTTTCTCTTTGTAATAGGAAGTTTTCTGTAACGTAATTAATAAGCATTATAACTATTGCCCAGTGAGTTTCTTGAGGACAGTGACCATTTAGTTTTTAGCTTTTTATCCCCAGTAAATGGCACAGTATGGGCACTTAAATGCTTCTTCTGTTAAATAAATGTGCTGTTTGTTACCACAAGGTGTTTTATAGGCTGCAGACTCCCCTTGTAAGGCTTAGATAGAATAAGACCACTACAGGGTAGATGGCTAAATTGATCTTTGATGGTGAGAAAGTAGAGCCACTGAATTCCTACTTTACTACTAGTGACTTAGGAGATCTACTAAGTAACACAGAAGAATAGTATAAATTGAGCTTGAAGTTTGAAGAAAACCATAGGATCAAATGATTCTCAGGATTCATAGAGAGCAATTGTATAAAGATACTGTTGCAGGTAAACTTGAGAAAAATGAGGACTTGGATCCTTCTTGCCTGTCTCTTGGGTGCAGCATTTGCTGTTCCTCTGCCACCTCATCCTGGACATCCTGGTTATATCAACTTCAGCTATGAGGTGCTTACCCCTTTGAAATGATATCAAAGCATGATGCGACAGCAGCCAATGTCCCCTATGCTGCCAGATATAGAAGCTTGGCCAGCCACTGACAAGACCAAGAGGGAGGAAGTGGACTAAATTGGGGAACAAGAAATCAGAAAAGAGAAGAATTTAGATATTTGCAGTTGCTATCCAGAACAACTACAAGAATACAATAATTTGTGCTTACAATAATTCTTCTCCTTAGTAAATTCTGTAACTAAAAATGAATAACATTAGCAGACAATAAAATGCTTTAAACATTAAAAAAAAATTTCTGTGTCAGAAAAAATGATCTGTGTGATATGGAACCAAAACAGTCAGTAAGGAACCGATTACCAAAATCAGTGAGGAGCTAGTAGTAAGAGAGCATCTCACTATTCCTGATGAGTTCTATTCACCAGACCTAGATGGGTAATGTCCTTGGGGACTGAAAGTAATGGCACAAGTACTGAGGCACTTGCCAGTGAGAGGTATAACAATGTCAGATGTTACAGGGAGGTCAAGAAGATTAAGGATTTTTAAAAAGCCAATAGATTGAGCAATTAAATGATCATAGGATAGTACAATTTCAGTTACAGAGTGAACTAGGAAGCTAGATTACAAAGGGGTTGAGAAGTGACTCAAAGGTACCTCCAGCTTTTCCTTGGAGGTTGGTTATGAAAGAAAAAAGAGGATGGGATGATATATTCAGGGGAGAGCAGGGTCCAGTATACTTTTTTTTTTTTAAGGATGAAGAAAAGTCAGTAAAAATAGCCAGCAGTGATAAAGTCAGTAGAGACAATCAAGCAGGGGAATAGGGTGAGGATGGGATGTATCTAAGAATTAGCAGGCAAGGTATAGGATGAACACAACTGGATAGGATTTTACAGCAGTCATCTTGTTCAGTGGGACTTTTGTCCCTTAACAAGTTGGGCTCTCTGAACTTAAATGCTAGTAAAACTGTGGGTAAAAACAACCATCATTACCAAACCTTCTTTAAAGAAGCTAAGAAGAAAAGGACAATAAGAGGAATTGAAGCTGACACCTGAAAAAAACCTGATGGTAGGTGTAGGGGAGTGAAAATCAAGTAAGACAGTGAATATAGAGAAGAATAAAAATGCCAAGGCAAATTGGAATTGGCCAACATTCTTTACTGTTTGGGGTATAGTTTTTCTCACAAATGTTCACTTTTTTTTAATGAAGTCAGAAACAGGCCCTTCAAATCTTGAAACTCCCAGATTCTAGAACAATTCTATTTAAATATATGTTCTCATTTCCATTTCCACAGTTGGTACCAATGAGTTTGAAAAGGAGACTCAACTAAAGGTGTTATCAGTAATCTTAACAATTTTGGCAGGCGTCATGTAAAATTTTTGGCTGGTGATGTTTAGAGGCATAATTTTTAGGGTAGAAAAAGTAGCTGTTGTCTGTTTACAACCAAGAGAAAAATAATGGTGGTAGAGAAACATAATGCTGTCTTCCTCTATGAAACATTTCTAACCTGAGACTTGGATGAGTCAGTGCCTTCCTTTTTCCTCATATATTCTTTCCTTTTTAAAGAACACTAAATCTCCTTTTATGTATGGAATGGCTTCTTCCTGCCTATGAATATCTTTTGATGTTTAGATGAGTTTGTTGTGCACAATACTTAGTTTTTTCTTCTATGTGCTCATATATATTCTTATTCTGATGGGTTCATAACTCTTCAAGCATTCATGTTCATTCATAAATTCTTTTCTCACTATAAATTCAGAGTACAGCTTACCATTTATTTTAATTTTCCAATTTATACAACTTACCTCTTAAAATCAGAAATACCACATTACAAATGTTTTCTTATTCATATATGCTTATCACCATGTCCTTTTTAGAGTGTTAATTGATGGGCCAGCTCCAGCTTGTTGAAAAACTTCTCAATGGGTACAAGTTTATTTTGTATTAAGTATTAAAAAGTTATAATTTAGCTCCATTGAACATTTACATCTTATAATTTAAGTTGTAAAGTATTAAATAGTTCTCTAATTGACAGAAAAAAAATAGGGCACCTCCCACAGAGCCTAATAATTCTAGGGTTTATCCTGTATTATCTGATATTTCTTTTCTTAAAACAAATTCCTGTTGCCATCTGAGACCTGTCTTATGTTAGTCATAACATATTTTAATCTTAGAGTTAAAAGGTTTCTTTGATACTATCTAGTCCAACTTCCTGCCCAATGGAAGAGAAATTCCCTACATGTGTCATTCCTGACAAATGGCCAACTTGAACACTTCCAGAGATGGGAGCTCACTACTTAGAGAAACAGCTCATTCCTTTGGTTAACACATTATTAGGCAATTCTTCCTTACATAATGAGGATAAGGCCTGAACCTAAGATTTAATTGGTATTGGCAACTCCCAGATGGGGAAACTTTCTCTACCAATTTGGGTTGGCACCTTCTTTGCAATTTATAATTATAGAGAATTTTCAAGAGCACTGAGAAAATAAATCATCTACTTTGTTTTTATTTACACACATATAACATGTATATGTTTTTGTATGTCATCGTGCACATATAGATGTGTTCATGTGAGTCTTTGTGCATCTATCTGTATATAGGAGTAGGATTTTTCCCCCCATTTAAGAATACTGGTGCAACTTTTATAGAACGATTGGGTTTGTATATGTCCATAGTTACATAATATAACTAAGTATTTATACCTTCATGTTTGCATCTGCGATTCGTTCCTGTGTGAAGAAACAGGAGTGGGTTTTTTTTTTGTTGTTTTGTTTTGTTTTTGTTTTGTTTTGTTGCTATTCGTATATGAGTGGATCTTTGTAGCTTTGGAGAAGGTAGCATTCAGGTCATACTGTAGCCACTCAGTGCTGGATCTGGGCCCCAACACTTGGCAGGCGTGTGACAGTAGACAGATCACCTCATGAATCTGTTCCTCTGTTTCTTTGGATACAGAATGGAAACTCATATTCTCTGCCCTGTGTACCTCCCAGGGTAACTGTGAGGCAGATGCTTCTCAAGTCTACTGGCACAATGGAAATGAGACTCTCATCTTGGCATTTAAGAAACCCAGTATTTGGTCGGTGCAGAGGAGCAAGCAGCTGCGCATGTGTGTGTCTAAAGGCCACTCATGGTTTTGTTTTTGTTTTTTTTACACACTTGTAATGTTTGCAAATTTAGCAGTGTGGTCTTTAGTATTTTACACAATAATAAATTTAGGTTAGCAGGAAGTATATGTGTTTGTGTAGTTATATATGTGCATATATACATATAAATATGTTGCATGTATCTTTATGTAGGTATATGCATATATTTTTGTACTTGTGATGTAAACAGATGTAAATATTTTTTTTCATGAACATATCCATATATTATATGAGAAAAATGTGTTTGGGAGAGAGAGAGAGGCAGGGAGAGAGGAAATGGAGGGAGGAGAGAGGGGGGAAGGGAAGAACATGAATCATATAACCATGGAAAAACATTCTAAATTAATTAAATAAAAATGTTCAAATATTTAAAAAATTAAAAAAATAAAAAGAAATACTACATAGTGAATGGAGAACTAGTCCTGGACTTGGGAAGTTCAGATTCAAATCTGGCCTCAGATACTTCCTAGCTCTGTGACTCTGGGCAAGTCACTTACCCCCTATTACCTACCCCTTACTGCATTTATGCCTTGGAACCAATGCTTAGTATCAATTTTAAGATAGAAGATAAAGGTTTTAAAAAACAACAATACCACAATATATTTACACTATAATGCACCTCTCAGGTCAACAGCGACTTTTGACTCTTCAGAAATTGTGATATCCCAAGATTTTTAAATATTACCTTATCAGAGAATATTTGTGTGTGAAAAGGTTGGTCTTTGTGCAAGGGAGCTTCTTAGGGTCACTAAAAACACTGAAAGTCTTCCCTGATACAGTATAGCCTATTCTTTTCTTAAATTCTATTCCTGTATCTCATTCCAGAAACATATACAATTCACTATTTCATTGTATTTACTTCTAATCATAGGCTAGACAAAAGATATTTTTCATCCATTTAGTTTTTTTCTATAGATTGTTAGACCCGTCCCTTCTAAGGAATCATGACTCTCATTGACAAAGCCTCATAATTTTCTGAATCTTGGTTCTGGCAGTGTAGTTTTTTTCCACAAGGAAGAATTTCTTGAGGGCCTTATTCAAAACTTTTATTTACACTTTGCACAGGATACACATAGTATTAAAGATGAACATATTTGGTGAGCATACCATCTTGTTTTATGCCTCACATAATTTTAATAATATAATTCAAAGGAAAAATAAGACATAATTTACCAAAATTTGACTTACACTTATTTTTATGAGCTTATTGTATGTTACAGGTAGTAGTATACAATAGAAGTATCTATTGCTATATGTGTACCATTGAGGGATGGCTTTAAATGGGTCCAATAAGGCATAGAAGGTAGCTCCCATCTCTGCTGTGTTTCTAATTAGAATGAGATAAACCAAAGATTTCAAACTCAGACCTCCTGGCTCCCTGTGGCATATTTTGTAGCTCTTTTTTTCATAGAAATAGTCCAAGAAACTCTCCCTTTGTAGAACCCAAAGTTACTTTCTTGCTAGAATCAAATATCAAGGGAGTACATACTTAATATTTTTTTCTTGATTGAATGAATAATATGTGTGTGCATGTGTGTTTATAACAAATAAATATCTTCACTCCATACTTTGGATGGTTAAATACCTGACCAGACCAGTTTCACTGAGTAGTTAATTGTGACCGACTTAGAACCCTGACTGCCATATTTAAGTAAAAGCTAGAAAAAGATTGGATGTTAATCTCCAAGTGATTAAGTTACTAAACCTATAGCCACATAACCAGATACTGAATTATAAGCCTATTTTTCCAGCTTTTAGATGAATCTATAATAATGATAATGAAGCAAATTGGAGGGAGGAGAACTGGGAAAGGCAATTGTGGCTTGGAGGAATTTTCCCCTTAAATGTTCTATGATGGTGCTCATGACACAGATGGTATGGCATCAGTGGAGATGATAACATCCAGGCAACCAACAGCATCTCCAGCAAAGCATTGGAGAAGCATGCCAAAATAAGCCCACAAACACCTGATTCCCAGGCCCCAGCTGTGCCCAGCAAATCAGTCCTTCTGCAATGGCCATTGTCCTGGCATGACTTGACTGTATTTATACAACATATAAGTGTCAGATATGGTTTAAACTCAAGTTTTCTTGATACCAGCTCTAGTATTTACCTGCTATGCCATTCTGCCTCTGATAATTGTAATAGAAAAATAAAAAGCAAAATGCTTAAAACAACAAAAAATTTACTGTTTGGAAGCAACCAGAAGACTTTGAGATCAAGGTAGCATTTGAGTTAGAAGTTAAAAGATGGATAGAATTCACTTGGCATGGTTGTGGGGCAGTATGTAGAAGGCAGGTCTGGGTGACAACACAAGAGAGGCAAAGAAAGGATAGGATGTGTTTGAGACCCAAGGAAGTAATCCTTTTTATACAGCAGTTAAGTATGTTCTGATAGTGGTGGTGTGAGTAGTATGGCATAGGTTTGATGAGGTAAGTTGGCATCAAATTATAGATGATCTTAAATGCCAAGCAGAGAGCTTTCTTCTGTAGGTATTCAAAAGCCAATGGACACCTTTAAAGAGAAAAATATATCTCAGGAAATGCATAGACAAGCTGGAACATATCCAGAAAATTGAAATCAAGATAATAGATTTGGAGAACATATTATAGGGAGTTAGTGGAAGTAACTAGAGATATTTTGCTTGGAGAAGAGACTTAAAAGGATTATATGATAGCCTTCTTGCATTTGAAAGACTGTCGTGTGGAAGAAAGATTGGACATGTTCTGCTTGGTCCAAAAAGGCAGAACTAGAATTACTAGATGGAAATTACAAAGAGACTAGTAGTGGTTAATCCTTGCTACCAGCAAAACTGACCCTAGTGGATCTCTAGAATGTGGGATTTCTGAATTATAGGTTTCCTTACTAAGTTTGACATCAATGTATTGAAACCCTGATATCTGAGTGGCTTGAGTGGAGGGGTACTGACTCAGATGGGAAATAGAGCCAGTCAGATTCAGTAATTGGAGCAAGCCCATGAGTCACTCTAGTACTAACCTGGGTAAAATGGGGAGAACTAGTTATTTTTATTTTATTTTTTTAAAGAAGAAAAGTTACAAAGAGGCAGACCTAGGATCTGGATAAGGAAAACCTTTGTAATTATTAGAGCTATCCAGAAAAATAATAAACCATCTTAAGAAATTGTGACTTTTCCTCTCATTGGAGATTTTCAGATAGAACTTCACTGACCATTTCTCAGTGTTATAGAAGGGATTCTGGTTCACATGTGAGTTGGGCCAAATTTCTTTAGTGCTCTTCTAGATCATATATTCTGTGATTCTTTTATGTGAGCAAATACATGAATGAGGAAGGCTGCTCAGGTCACGGATGGAATAATGGACTTAGATGGATGATATTGGAGGAAGCAAGTCTCTACTGATAAGCAGATGGCAGTCATTGAGAATAAAGAATATTTGAGAACATGGGCAGGACCTATGTCTGTTTGTATTCCTAGTGCCTAGTATAGTGGCCTATCTAGCAAGTAAGAATCCATCAGGTGCTTATGATGTGCTAGGCACTATACATAGCCATTCAACAAATGCTTGCTCTACTTGCTGAATTTAGAGCTTGAAGGGATTTCTCCAGAAAAGGAATTAAATTTTTTATGCTTGGCCCCAAAGGCATAACGTAAGAAAACTCAAGGAGCAGAATTTACCAAGAGGCAGACTTGAATTTAAATATGGAAAAATTCTGAATAGTTAAAGTTATCCATATGTGGAATGGACCACCTCAAGAAAGCAGAGGTCTTCACCCAGAATCCTCTTCCCTAGAGGTCTTCCTATAAATGCTGCATTATCACTTGTTGAATATGTGGGTATGTCATAGAAGAGATTCTTGTTTAGATATAGATTGATCTCTAATGTTCCTTCAAACCTCAAGAGTCTATGATTCTCATTTTATAGGGGAAGAAATTAGAGCCTAGGGAGAGATTTGACCAAAGTTATATAGTTGGTTGCCCAGCTAGGATTCAAACTTTTTAATATCTATGTACAAATCCATTTCCCTTTCCAATACACTATTAACAGTGATGATAATGATGATGATAATGATGATGTTCTACCCTGGTTGCTTTCTAAGGTCTTCTTTCCAAAATACTAAAACTGGCTTGATACCACTCATCTCCACAGATGCACACCAGAAGGTCATGTATGCAGAGCAAGAGAAAAAGGCCAATAAAAGAACAAACTGTACAATCTTCTTTCATTTCTTTACTAGCCATCCTGCTGTGTCCTCAATTTCAGGGATGTAAATTAAATTTAGGCAGGCACTGTGCCCCAAGACACATTTTAATAAATAGGAAACAAGTTAAATTCATTTAAACATTCACTTGAAATGTGAATGCCTAAAGAAAAACAATGTGTTCTTATCACCCCTCCCTTCCTCTCCTTTCAAACCAACATAAGGGACTGTCACTTTCTTAAAGAGATGCTGCAAACTAGAATCTGAAGGAAAGGCTTTAATCATCTTTCCAACATCTGACAAGAGTAATAATAAACACAAGGAAGAAGGGGGAAAGGGAGGTAAATAGAGGTTTCGTTAGTGGCTGTTTTCATTTCAGTCTCTAGAATTGGATCGGCTTTAGACTAATGTCATTCCAATAAATGTCAAACTAGTTTCATTTCATTTTACTGCCAGGATAGTTTTACTTTTCATTCTTTCTCCATCTTTATTTATATGCCAGAGGCTCAGTTCAATGAGTGTGTAGTTTGACATCACTTGGCTAATGCAAGGAAATCCAGAGACCTGGTCATCAGCAACCCTATGGACTTGCATTTAGCTAATTCATCTGGTAAAGAAAGTGGCAACCTTCACTGCCCTATACCCCACTGATAGGTGTCTGTGTGAAGCTCACGGACTGAGAATTTATTTGTAAAATGTTTTGAAAGCCTTAGGTGAAAGGTGCTGTCTAAGTGCATGCTGTTTATTACATCTTCTACAAGAGCTTTTTAAATAGCTCATTCTGGAAGGGCAATCTGCCTTCTCATCAGAGCTAACTCTGTGGGATTTTACTGTGAGATAAAACACTTTTTACCCCAATTAGTATTTGTTTGCCGTGTTATGGTGTCCTTGGATGTGGCTCCTTGGCATTTGACAGCCCAAAGAGGGACTGCAACTGATATCTTTTATAAAACTGAGAGAAATGTACATGAGTGAATTGGATTTCAGAGTACATTTGAAGGGCTATTAAAATCCTGCCCATCCTTGAAGGCTTAGCTCAAATGCCACCTTTCCTGATCCCCCATCCAGAAAGGAGCTTTCTTTCCTTAAGAGTTCACAAAGCACTTTCTACCTTGCATATGTCCTTGTCCTGGTCTATTTTACACCATTCAGTTCAAACTAAGCTTTAATGGCCTACTGAATTCAGAGTATTGTATCTAGTAGAAGGAGAGGCATAGAGACTGTACTGTTGATTTCAGTTGTATAAGGAATTCCTGGGAGTGGAAAGCCCCCTTGCTAATGCAAACTGGCATCTTACCTGCAATTTATAGTTTTAGAGATTTGCTGAGAACACTAAGGGGTGAAGAAATTTGCCCAGGATTACACCCCCCAGAAGGTATCAGAGATGGTATTTGAACATGTCTTGTCTAGGTTAGATCTCTGTCTACTACAACAGGAATTTCCCAGTTTGAATAATCATGATCTCAAATTTCATAGTCATTTTCCTGGTCCCGTCCTCTGCACTTAAAGCACTCACATCACAGTTATTTGTCGTTCTCTTAGAGATAAAGTACTAGCCACATGCTTTATGTCTATTTGTTTTCCCAATACGTGGTACATTGAGAAGCAGCATCTTAGTACCAAAGGAAACCTCTGACATTTAGGATTAACCAAATTTCTCAGAGATTAGGAGGTCATGGTAGGGAAGAGATGAATAAAATTTGAACTAGAATAACTGAATCTTAGGGTTAGAAGGTATGTTAAATATCATGGATATCTAGATAGAGCACTGAACCCAGAGTCAGAAAGACTTGAATTCAAATCTGGTCTCAGACACTTAGAAGTTATGTGACCCTAGAGAACAAGGCACTTAACCTCTGTTTCAGTCTTCTTCACTATAAAATGAAGATGATAACTGCATCTACTTCCAGTGATTGTTTTTGTGAGGATCAAATGAGATAATATTTCTACAGCAATTAGCACAATCTCTGAAATATAGTAGACACTATCTAAATGCTAATTCTTGTTATCATCAGAAGCATATTTGACTATCATATAGTGGATGAACCCCATCTATGGCATTTAATTTTATTTGAACAAACATTTATTAAGTGCTTATTGCATATATTTCTATATATATGTATATACATACTTTTATACATTTGTAAAACTATGTAGGAGTGGAGTTACAAAGATGAAAAAATAGTGACAAGTTCTTGCTCCAGAGGAACTTCTATTCTACTGATTTCCCTAGAAGTGATTCTTTAGCCTCCACTTGAAGATTTTTTAGTAACAAAACTCACTATAAATCATTCTATTTGGGGATGGTTTCTGTAATCATTAGGAAATCTACATATTGATCATACTTTTTCCTTCCTGCAGCTTCTACCTGTCTGTCTTAGCTCTCTCCAAAACCACATGGAAGATAACTAATTTTCCTTATGTATGGAAGCCTTTCAAATATTTGAAATCAGTGACCATAACTCTTCTAAGCCTTCTATCCCCTAGGCTAAATCACATACGAGGATACAGCAGCCAAGGGGATAGCTGTCAGAACAAGAATGAAAGAGAAGATCCTGCAAGTGGAGAAGTTATTATTTTAGCTTAGAAAAAGAAGAGAAGATTCACATTTGGATAGCTACCGATATAGTGGCATTGCTGATTCAAATGGGAAAAATTTTGAAAGTTGTTACAAGAAGATAGGTAACTGTGTCTTTGTGATTTGGTTGAATTGGCAGCGATACAGTTGGGGATATATAAGCAGTGATTTTGAATGACTGGCATAAGGGAGTAAGTGCAGAATGGAGATAACATTTCTTAGGGATGTCCCTGCACCATGCCTGATTAGTATTCACATTACTGTGTTAACTGGAGACCCACTAATGGTAGAGTTGGGGTTTTTGTTTCCCAGTGTATGATTTAGGCAGCTTTTTTGGCTCAGTGGATAGAGTATAGTACCCTGGACCTGAAGTCATCTTCCTGTGTTCAAATCTGTCCTCAGAAACTTTACCAGCTGTGTGACCCTGAGCAAGTCACTAAAGCCCATTTGTCTCAGTTTCCTTATTTGTAAAATGAACTAGGGAAGGAAGTGGCCAACCATTCCAGTATCTGCCTAGAAAACCCCAAATGGGGTCACAAAGAATTAGACAGAGTTGAACAGCATGATTTAGGAGGTAATTGCTGAGACTCCATTGACTATGATTTTCCATTGTTATCTTTACTGTGAAAACTTTTAGGTACAATTTGAGGAAAAAAGGAAGCCTGGGTCTTAGAGGTTAAGTATTCTTAAAAAAAAATAATTTCTACTGCAGAGTATAATGTGCATGACTGGCCAAGTGAATAAGAAAAAAGGAATGGCTTAACATTAGTGGGATGAATGATTTTCAGTCTAGGAAAGTGATCAGGACAGTGAAATCTAACCTTTTTTCAGATTTGCAATCTCCTGACCTGCTTTGCTTCCTCCATCTTATGTTAGAGAAAGTGAATTTTCAAAACCCAACTAGAGTACTTTATGTTTCTCCCTATTAATTTAAAATAAAAAAAATTTCAATTATAAATTTCCATGTTTTCCAAAGTTATATGATCCAATTTGTCTTCCTCCCTTATTCCCTTCCCCCCCCCAAACGGACAAGCAATTCAATCTTGGTTTGTAAATATATATATATATATATATATATATATATATATATATATATATATATATATATATATATATATATATATAAAATCATGCAAAATGTATTTCCGTATTGTTCATTTTTATAAGCAAATAATCTTATAAAACCAAAACCCCAAAACATCTGCCCAAATAAGCAAGCAATAAATCATATGTTTTCATCTGCATTTCTATTCCAACAGTTCTTTCTCTCGAGGTTGATAGCAGTTTTTCATAACAATAATTGTTTTGCTGTTAGTAGCAAAGTCTATCACATTAATCTTTCCACAATATTTAAGTTACCATGTATAATATTCTCCTACTTCTGCTTATTTCACTAAGCATTAGTTCATGTAGGCTTTTCCAGCTCTTTCTGAAATCATCCTGTTCATCATTCCTTATAGCACAATATTATTCCATAGCATCATATACCACAATTTGTTCAGCCATTCCCCAATTGAGGGACCTCCCTTTAATTTCCAATTCTTTGCCACCAGAAAAAAGAGCATCTATGAATATAGTTGCACTCCCTATTAATTTTCATCTTCTTTTTAGCCTTGTAGCTTCAATATAATACAATGGATAGAGAGTCAGTCTTAGAGTCCAAGACTCAAATTCTGCCTCTAATATCTACTAGCCATAAGACCATGGGAAAGTCACTTTACTTATAAGTTCTTAAATCATCTTTTAAGACTAGACTAACAACATATTGCCAATTACTATTACCAATCTAGAGTCTAAATTTTCACACAAAATTTTTTTCACATTGAATTGAAATTGAAAGAAAAGAATTTAGTCTTATGTTATAACTAGTTGAGTTACTAAGTTATTATCTATTTGGTTCCTGACTCTGACATCTCATACATTAACTTTACCTCTCAGCTTTGTATCATCTGTAAATTTGATAAGTATGTCAGCAGTGTCTTTAACCAAATCACTAATAAAAGTAGTTAATAAACATCATAGAGCCAGGAATAGCCCTCAGGACATTTTACTATTGACTTTGTAGAGATAATTTTAGGGTTGTGACTGAAAATCTAAATTAATTGGTCGCCAGGGAAAAATCCCAAATAAAATACCCAATTCAGTCTGGAAATTCATGGTAATTTTATTTAATATAGAGGGAAGGATTTAAGGAGAAAGAGGGAAGAGGATATAGGATTTCAGGGGGAGTTCAAGATCTCTGCCGCTAGGTCTCTGAAAGAGATTAGAGGCTTCTAAGAGGACAAAGTTTGGAAAGTAAAGGAGGAAAAACTCAGCCAGAAACTCGCCACCTAACTGGATAATAGCTGTAGCCACGCCAAGATTCCAAAAGGCCCAGCACACTGCCACCAGCCACCTGTCTGCCAAAAGGTACCAGAGAGAGGAAGTGAGCCAGATATATAGACCTTTTACTCTTGTGTCCCCGCCTCTAAATTTTCACATCTACCAAACACATCAGAAGCTTTTTCTCAGGACTGCCCATTCTTTAGTTCTCATCTTCTTTGATTAGAGTATATCTTTTGAGTTACTTAACAGTTCTTTGTTAAGTTCACCTTTTGGTAGTTACTTAACCTTTTTGTGATTAATTTAACTTTTATAGTTACTTAACACCTTTTTGTGTTAAGATCTAAAACTAGAATTAGCTTAAAGTTCTAGCTTCACTATAAAGTAAGAACTAGGTACCTTCATTGTTCAATCAGATTACAATTTCATCTTCTCCATAAAGTAAGATATAAATAAGGTGGAGTAATCTAAATTTCACAACTTCCTGCCACAATGACCATCAGTGATTCAGAATCTACAAAATTCTACCGTTGCCTAGAATGTAACTCCCACTCTTTGTCCACAAGAATAGCACAAGATAAAAACAAACTATATTTACAGAATTCTCCTTATCTACCAATTGATTAATATCATTAAAAAAAGAAATTAGTGACTAGCTGAGGAGGCAAGGAGAGAAAGATAAGATTGTAAATGAAGGATAAATGAAAACAAACTTATTAGCACAATAGTATGTATATCATAGATTCATGTGTACATTTATAGCTCATATCTATGTTTGTATAAAAAGATATACATTTATATTTCATTTTCTAACACATACTTTTTCTTTCCTAATTTCCTTTTATAAATCAATCTAGAATTTGACAGAAATTAAAGTCAGACTTATTGACTTATAATTTGCAGAATTCCTTTTCTTTTGCATTTTTGAAAATCTGGAAAACATTTGTCCTTCAGCCTTGTGTCATTTCTCTCATTCTCCATAGTATTTCGAAGATGGCAATTACTTTCACCAGTTCTTTGGTAGCCGAGGGTATGCGTCATTGTACCCAATTTCATAAAGAACCGTTCCTTATGAATTTCAACTTCATGTAAAGCATATTTAGTCTAGCTTTCCCCCCCACCCCAGTTCAGAGGTCATTCCCCTTGCTAAGAAAATAGAAGCAAAATAAAAGTTGTTTTGTATTATTGTCCTGTCCATACTGGGCAGCTATTCTATCCCTTCTTCCATCTCTTTTTTCCCTCCAGCATAGAAATCTGGTCTTCTCATATCCAGAAAGTATTTCAGACTATTTCTACCCTACTCCTTTGTCATAAATTTGAAGGTAGAGTGCTCACTTCCTTCAAGGACCCCTTTATTTTCACCCTAGATAAAACATTTCTCCTCCTTAGTGGAAATTACATTTAGGTCAGAATTCCATTTTGTTGGATCTACCAACTTTGAAAAGGTGATATTATCAGTACAGCAAGCCAAACACATGATTAGCATCTCTGCTTTTGGCAGAGACTGAACTCCAGCAGATGTCTAGGTAATTAAAAGTTCCCCATCACTGCTTCACCATGTTTTTATGTCAGCCTTGTAAACTGTTTCCCAAATTCCTCATCTATTTCCTCCATCTCTCCAGGTGGTCTTTAGTATTATACTTTGATGACTGAAGTATGTCTGTTTCTACCTCCACTGATCTTCAGTCAAAATCTCTCTTCTGGACTTCCCAGTTCCTTTCTCATGTGGGTTTTCTTCATAACATTCAATGCTGTTGCATCCCCCTTTTATCTTTACTGTTCCTTTTGGAAAAAAAAAAGTGTACTTTCCTAGAACCATATTCTAATCATGCATCCTGTTATACTGTCTCTTTGATACCTGTGAGGCCAAATATGCTATCTTGAATATAGCCATTTAATTCCTCTTGCTTATTATTTGTACATTCTGCATTTAATGGTATTAATTTAATAAAAATTATAATTCAACTGTTTTGCAAAGGTTAATAAGCCTTTTCCATTAAGCAAAACTCACTTCTTATTAATCCTAACAAGTGCATAAAATGTACTGTCTGCTTTTGTCTCCTCCCCCCTACCCCCACTCACTTTCGCTCTCTGTGTCTCTTTCAGTATAAATCTCTATAAACCTGAAAGGGTTTATAAAAGTCATCTGTCCCAACTTATTCATGTTATGAATGAGAAAACTCAGAAAAATTGTCATGCTATGATTACATAGCCAGCAATTATAACAAGTATTGTTAAAGATAATAACTGATACTTCTATAATACTTTAAGGTTTGTAAAGCATGTTAGCTCTATTTTCACTCACTGAACTTAAATTCAGGTCTTTTGATTCTCAGGTGCAGCACTCTATGCCCAGTGCTGTGCTACTCCTTAGACTGATTTGATCCTGGGGTCCACATGTTTTGCCTTCATGAATCCAAGAACACCTCCATACCTTCTAATAAGGCACCAGAAGAAAACATTTTCCCTTTACTCTTAAATCATGATGAAAATGATTTAGAAAACAGAACTCAGAGTAGGAGAGTGATTTGCCTATGATCACATCTCATTAACATCTCAGGCTGAAATCAACTGTACAGAAGTAATTAGTTATAAGGTTTTTGACCAGATAAGAACTTTTTGCCATTAATTTTTTGGGGGGTTGGGGGGCACTAACCTGTGGGTTAATTGAGAGATGGAACTCTCAGTGAGGAAACTCTTTTACTAAAGTAATATTTGCAATCTAAAGTCTTAGAAAGCCATCTGGGTACACCAGGAAGGTTAAGGGACTTGCCCGAGGTTATGCAAGCTATGTTTCTGAAATTAGATTTGAATAAAGCTATTCCTAACTCTGAAACTAGCTCTCTATCATGCCACACTGCTTTTTTTTTTGTTCCAGTAAATACTTCCATGTTTTGGACAACAGTCTAAAGCCCTGCTGGGGATGGAGTGAGGGGTGGAAAATGCATATTAAAATATTACCATAATGTATAAAAGATGGTCGGAATGATTGTTTGCCATATGTTTTCATAGTTGACATCATGTTGTGTATTTACCTATACTACTATAGACTTGTTTCCAAATGTCAGACCTAAAAGACATGGCATAAATTGTATTTGATTATACTGTATTTTCTTATGTTTGGAATTCATACATAGTTAAGAGGAGAAATACTTTTGTTGCTCATTTTTCCCATTCCCCTTAGTCTGTCAGTTACTCTCTTTCAAAGGAAAATAAATCAATTCTTACTTCTAAAGGCACAGTTCAAAGTACATTTTCCCAGTTAAGTGAAATAGAAACACAATAAAATTCTGTCTGTTCACTCTGGAAAGAAGGCAGCCTAAATGTATTAATGGTTTCCATTGCTCAGGGCAGTTGTGCAGCTCTTGTTAGACTGTCTGTACCCAAATAACACTTTCCT
The DNA here is from genome assembly GCF_027887165.1 of Monodelphis domestica. Classification (NCBI taxonomy): domain Eukaryota; kingdom Metazoa; phylum Chordata; class Mammalia; order Didelphimorphia; family Didelphidae; genus Monodelphis; species Monodelphis domestica. The sequence goes on from NC_077229.1 coordinate 121,828,819, forward strand.
TCCAAGCCCAACTAGATTATAGAGGTAACTACCAGAGATGCCTCTTTTTTTTTCCTTTTCAACTTGAGAATAAGCTTTACCTCTTTGACATAGTCACTTTCCCCATGGCTCCATAAAACCACAGGTCCGGAAAGGTCTTGTAGTCTATTCCTTTGTCTCCACGTTGAAAGAGAAAGGGGATAAAAGGCAATAAATTGCCATTTCATTTGGGTAAAAGAGTCAGGACTCTTAAAGCATAATCTTGAATATAGTTGTATTCATGTCTAAATATTATGAAGACAAAAACATGGAGTAGTGTATTTCAATCCACTCCTCAGATACATGTTGACTGAGTGACCCCACCCAGGTAAGCTACTTTATCTCAGTGCCCTTAAGCAGCTCTCTGAGGCTTTAGGTTACTATTGAGCTTCCTGATCTGTCTAGGTGGAGCTAGTTTCTGCATAAATCCAGAAGAAAATCTCAGAAATCTGATACTGGTAATGAAAAATACAAAGAAGGGTTGTAGAAATCATCAGAGAGGTGATCATTCCATATTGATCAATATTTGTCATCCTCTGGTGTTTTTAGATTGTCTCTGTTCGATTCAATAAGTAATGTACTAAGTTAGAATATAAAAATGGAAAATGGAAACCAAAATGGAGACCAATAAGGAAATAATTTGTGGAGATGATGTTGTTCAGGCTGGGACGGGCAAGTCTTTTCACAAAGAGCCTTTGATAATATGATGAAATCTTCCACAGAGGATATTGACCTGCTGGTCTTCATCTCTAATGAGGATAAAGATATGGTCAAAATTATTTATATTGTAGCTTCATGGAATTGGGTTCTGTTGAAAGGATACTTTTCTATGGATAGTCTTAAAAATTAGAATGGGTTAATGAAAGAAAATTGGGGAGTCTTTCTCTGGTAGTTTTTAAATTGAGAATAGCTCTTTGCCTGCTTGGCATAGCTTATATGATCCTGCCTGAAAGAATAGATGACCTTTCAAGATACCAATAATTCTTTTAAGAGCCTAGAAAAAGCTACACTGTGTTCTTTCTCACCAGCATGTTTTAGTAACTTGTACCCATCATTTTCCACATTAAATTCTCATAACCCACAAACCAAATCCTTTTTCTGCAATTTAAGTCCCTTCATCTCCTTTAGTAAAAATGGACCAAGAATTGGCCTCCTCATTTATTTTAAATATGTTCTCTTCTCCAAGGAAAATGTTTCCAGTTTCTTTTCAATTTATTTTCATAGTGTTTTAATCGTTTTTGTTGTTCTCATCTGGAGAGGTCCTTTTTTCTTTCCTTCCTTCCTTTCTTTCTTTCTTTTTTTTTGCCATTTAAGCTAATTTAATTATAAGCTCCATAAAAATTAGAAATCACACTTTATCTAAATATCACATTGTCACTTTTAGCCTGACTCAGTGCTTTCTACATAAAAGGGTTTAATGGATGTATTTTGAATGAATGAACATCAAACACTGCTTTTTCAAATGTCCAAGAATCCTCCCAGATTCTGAATTGAGTTATTTATATGACCTGTCTTTGGCTTTGTACAGAGGATGACTTCCACGTGGTGGATGGAAGCCTTCCTTCATTTCATCCCCTGTCACATGGCTATGGGTGATGTTTGGGAACATGGCCTCCACAGCCCTTTGTCAGTTGTTTTATATACACTGTTCTTCTACCCCGGATGTCTGAGGTTGATTGATGACTCCCAGGTATAGCCATTCCTGAAAGGGAGTCTGTGTATCTCTAGGATGGTATTGATCTTCTCCAAAATAGTTGAACTATCAAAATAAAGACACCTGTGATAAACTGCATGTCTTTTACTCAACTAAAGGGATTGATAGTAAATTTTCAGCAGGGACCTTGACTGCCTTTTGTTTCAGAACATTTCATTCCTAGTGATTTCACTGTGCTCATGCCTTCAGTAAACCTCTTTGAGGTCTATTAACTCCCTCCCCAGCTAGAACCCACACGACCTTGTCCTTGTCCTTCTCCCTAGGTGACTGAGGAGGAACAGAGTGCCAACCACACTGTGATGATCCAGGAGACCCTTCAGCAGGCTTCGGTGGAGCTAGCAGAGCAGCACCACTTGGTCGTGTCTTCTGATGACGTGGAAGGCATCGAGACAGTGACTGTCTACACGCAAGGCGGGGAGGCCTCCGAGTTCATCGTTTATGTGCAGGAGGCCTTGCAGCCTGTGGAAGAACAGACTGTGGAGCATTCAGCCCAGGACATGTAGAGAACTCCACAGCTGGGGCCAACTGAGTCCTGGTTTGACAGAGAAGAAAGCCTAGAAACCTAGAGAGCTGAAAAGCCAGCAGCCACATCACAGGGCTCTAGTGTGTCCCTGGTGGATGTAGATACAGAAAATTGTGGAGCAATTGCAAAATTTTCCAATTCCTCATTCCGTCCTGCACCAGCATTTCTTACATGGTACTATTAATAGCCAGTCTGACTGTTGATGAATTACTGATCTATTTGGCTCTCTGGGCAGCTACTCACCCCTCATCTTCCCAGCCTTGTATAACTTGCTTCTAGAAAGACTTTTGCACAGTATCCACCTCCCCTCCATGCTACAAAAAAAAAAAGAAAATGCCCATTTTTGCTGTTATATGTATTTTAAGAGGAAACTTTCAGCCCCAGTCAGCCCCTGCCCTAAATTTCCCAATAAATCCTCAGCTAGAGGGTAAATCCCTACATAATATACCCATTTTCTCTCCAGAATTATCAAAGAGAAGATTCTCCTGTGGAAGGTAAATCACAGTATTACGATAAAGTGGCCTTATGAACAGAAGATGTTTTTGAAGAGCCTCATTGAGAGGGAGGAAAAATGGGTCAAGGAAGGAAATAGATTCTATCTTTTTACTTCCTATTTTATCTATAAAGTTTCAGTCCAATTCAACCAGATAGGACATTTTTACCAAGTAAACAGAGCATAGAACAGAATTAGTCAACCTTTCACACCTACAAATGTTTTTCCATTTCTTCTTGGAATTATTTTGCTTCTTCCCCCTCTCTCCCTTCTCCTTTTAAATGCACCTTTTGGGCCACTGGCTAGTAGCAGTAGTGGTTGTAGGAGGAGTAAGTTAGGAAGGGAAAATAAGTGGATAAATACCTATCTGGATATTTTCCTGTTTCTCATTTAAAATCATGGTATTTTCAATTTTGTATTTTATGATCCCAGAGTCTTAGATTTTAGCATCAAATGCAAATGGTACATGTCCATTTCCCAGATACTTGAAAAGAATTCTTTTATTCCCATTAAAATAATTCCGCTTTATAGGGAATTTTTAGGTTCATAATTTTCCTTTCTAGTTCCTTGTACCCAGTACATTATTTGCTACCTCCAGAGGAATGAAAATGCACCTTTAATATTTTATTTGAAAGCAACAATAAAATGACCATGCAAAGACTTTGTTATACCTTATTACTTAATCAGAATTCAAATCCAGATATGATTTATAGGTTTTTCAGTTGGAACATCACACAACACAATTAGGGACATTACAAGTCAAGTGAGTAAAATGAAGTTTATGGTATAATAGAGGCCTAGCTTCAAATACTGACTCTTCTACTGAATACCTGTACAACCTTGCTCAAAGACATTTCTCAGTTTCTTCAACTATTAAATGATTCATTTTGATTTTATGATTTTTAAGGTCCCTTCTGGCCCTTGAGCTTCTGATCATAAATGAAGGTGTGAGAGTTGTATATCTAGTAAGTCTTGGTGCCACCTCTCAAAACCAGATCTTACAGTTCCTAATTCATTGCCTTTTGCATTTTGGTTTCACTTGAAGATCCCAGGTAGACAAACAGGTTGAAATAGACAAATGGGAGATGATCTAGAGGTTAACCAACCAAACCACTTAAAATGAGGGCATTGTACAAGGTTCAGGAACTTCAAGTGATGTCTAAATTCTAGAATACTATGATTTTTTTTTCTCATTCAGTTCAATAATACCTATTCATTCTTTCATTTTGTGTCCATTTTGTAGTAATAATAGCTCGTTTGAGTAGTCTAATATAGTTAATTAAAAACTGTACAATTATAGAACAAGCATTCAGCAGTAAAGAGCATTAGGCTTGGAGTCAGGATTATGTGGGCTCAAATCCCACTCTGACACTAGGTATGTGACCCAGGGCAAGTTACTTAATTTATTCTTTAGCTATATCTACTCTAGTCATAAATAGGTGGCCATCTATTTTGGTGGAACCTAAAGTTCTCAACATTAGATATCATAAATCTTTCATGTATCAGGATATTGTATATATCCATTTCCCCTCAATCCAACAACAATACTGGTAGGTATTACAAACATTATTACTGCTATTTTAATGATTCAGTAACTGAGATTTGGCAAAACATAGTCACAGTCAGTGGAAGAAGTGGTACTTGTATCTTGGTCTCCTGGTATAAACCCTAGCAATGGCTCAGCAATATAGCATGCTAATAGCTCTTAGGTAGGTGGAGATGGGGCCAATTCTTGAAATGGCTTCTCAGAAGGATGCCTAATATCAGCGTTTTTTTTTTCAGTGTTATTATCAGTTTGTTGAATTATCTTTCCCTTCTCTTTTTTCATTTTAATAACAGTTCTTTGCTGTAACACATGGAAAGGGAAGGAAAGAACACAGTGAAGTCCAGGATATGTCAAAACAAAAGAACAATAAAAATGTTTTTTCCTTTTGGAAAGAAAAATGTTTACCAAAAAGATAGGGAGATTCTGGAGGGGAAGAAGTGACAAAAGTAGCATTGGAGTCCAAGAAAATACTACCCCCAAAATCAATCTAGTCAAAATAAAAGGGCATTTTGAGTTTCAAGCACTCACAGACATAGCCAGACATGGAGACCATTCCTCCCCATGAAAGCTGTCTATCCTTCCTAATGAAAAAACCTTGGTATTCTATTATTAATATTTATATTACTCAATAGGCGAGAATAATGCTTGTCTATAAAGTCTGTAAAGAGCCTTTCCAAACATTGTGACTTGCATAAAATTCTAAGAAAAAGCTCTTCCTTATTCTGTGAAAATGCAATGACTTCAAATATATTGCCTGAGATCTGGCTTAGCTAGGTTCAGAGAGGATCGTTGCCGTAAGGCTGATCTAATATTAGGTAATTAGTTTAGGGATCCCTAAGACTCATGAAACAGATAAAGAGAAAAATACTCTCATCTTGTATTGCTCCTTCTACTTTTAAACAAGATATATATGAGGCAAATTAGAACTAATCTAAAGAAAAAAGGCACAAGAATTAAGTAGAAGGGACAGGAAAGCTTCCCTATAGAAAGTAGAATTTTAGCTGAGTCTTAAAGGAAATCAGGGATGTCAAGAGAAGGAGATGAAGGGGACGGGGGTTTCAGACAAGGGATATTTTCAATAGGGGGACATTTCAGTAATACCTTTAGATTTGCAAAAAAACTTTCCTCATAATAACAACTAATCATAATGATGATCTGCAAAGTAATTTATAAAAATTCTCATTTGTTCCTCACAGGAACCCTAGTAAATTAGTGTTATTTTTAATACCCATTTTACATATGAAGAAACTGAGACAGATAAAGGTTAAGAAACTCACCCAGGGTCACAGTTAGTAAATATCTGAGTCTAGATTTGAATTCATATCTTTCTTTCCAGGTCCAGTGTTCTAACCACCATGCAATTTAGATCCTCATAAAATCCTTGTGAGGTAGGTAGCATCATTGTTACTATATCCATTTTACATATAAGATAATTGAAATTTTAAGTGACTTTCCTATAGTCATACAGTTAGTGAACAAAATAGAATTGGAACTGAGACTCCAGATTCAACTCTCTTCATACTATGCCACGTTGCTTCGTCCACGTAGCTACAAACATTAATTTTACTCTTTGCAATATAAGTACAATCTTTTTCCATTAATCGGTGAGTGTACACGCTTTTTGAGAAACTGAATCCTCACCCATATTAACATACAGTCAAATAAAAACACATAAGTTGTAGCTATATGGGAAGAATGGTCTGATGGTTCTGTAAACCAGGTTCATTTCATAGCGTAGCTAAAGGCAACCACAGGTGTTTTATGGGACACTTGGATGTCTCCCTTTGCAATGTTTACTCTGAACAGAAAAACTAGATTTTGGTTCTCCAGATATTGAAATAACTAGAGAAAAAACTGCCATGAATTTTGTGTACTTTCTATGGAAGACTCGTGTGAAGATACAAAAATTACACAGGTCAAAAAAGTGTCCATTCTGTAGTTACAGAGAGATTTTCCCCATGTTTATGGAGTACTGGATTCATCAAATTATATAAATGAATGATTAAATTAATAAGTACTTATTAATGTGTCAATAAGTGCTAAGGTTATAAACAGAAAAACCAAGATCTCTGTTAGCAAGAAGCTCACACTCTAATTGAGGGGAGAAAATACATTAAAGAAAGTTTAATAACAGGGAAGGTGGTAGACCCAGAAGTCTCAAAGATGCTAAAGAAAGGGTGGTTGATGAGGCCAGAGTTTGTTAGGTAATAAAGGTTATTGATATTACAGGGACTTAAGCTTAGAGATAGGACAAGTGGGAAGGCCTAGAAGATCTTGGGAGTTAGAAATTTTCAAGAAATATTCCTAGAACTTGAGAATATTACCACAAAGGGCAACTACCATGTTTTCCAACAAAAATTTCAACTTATTTATTCATCAGATATTTATTAAGTACTTACTATGTGCAAAACCTGGTTCTAGGTGCTAGTGGAGATTGGACAGTAAATAAGATTATAAATAAGTATTTTGTGGTTTCTGTCTACTTACAAAACAGAAGCTTACAATACAGATAAGGCAAGTGAGAAAAGACTTGTGGAGAAAAATAGAATACAAAATAAAACAGGAGTTTATGAGTTAAATGCCACATAATCAGAAAAAGGGGGAAGTAGTTTCCAGTAAGAGAAGGGAAGAAGGGCAGCTGGGTGACTCAGTGATTTGAGACCAAGGCCTAGAGACTTGAGGTCCTGGGTTCAAATATGGCTTCAGACACTTCCTAACAAAAATTTAACTCTCATTGCCTAGCCCTTACCTCTTCTGCCTTGGAACTAGTACTTGGTATTGATTCTAATATGTAAGAAAATGATTTTTAAAAAAAGAGAACAGAGGAATCAACAGATTTTAGAGAAAAAGATGGCATTTAAGTTAGACTTTGAAAGATGTAATGTCCAGGTACTGTAATATCCATATCAAAAGTCCAGTAATCTTACTGTCATCTCAGTGTCCAATTTCAACAATTTACCAGCTATGTGACCCTGCCCTAGTCCCTTATTTTTTTGATCCTCCGTTTGCTCAACTGTAAAATGTAAATAAACAGTTAAAGAATCCACCTCAGGCCCACTGTAAGGATGAAATGAGATGTCTATTAAGATCTTCTTATAAGCCTTTCTAGAATCCTCTATATTTCCTTCAGCTGCTAATTCCTTCTTCACTTACTTTCTATTTACTGTGTCTAGTATGTACTTATCTCTGTCCAAGTTCTTTTCCCTAATAGAATATAGTTCCTTTATGCCTATCACAAGCACCTAGCAGGGTGCTCATGATCGGGTGGTTGGTTGACTGAAGACAGAAATTGAGATAGTGGATAAGCTAAAGACACATTCAGGTCCTGTCTGACACATGCAGGTTCTCTGATCCTGGACAAACCACCTGAAATCTCCGTGCACCCAGGCAATTCCTTAAATCTTTAAATTGCCAGAAGAGTTGTTAATTTGCATCAGTTGAGGAAGTTTCCTCACTGGGAGCTCCTTAAAATAATGCAATCATTAATCTATACCTCCTCCAAAAACAATTCTGGTTTTCTTAAAGTTCTTTATTTAAAAAATTTATAAGTTAAATAATAGAAGTTTTCAATAATTAAGTAAAAATTATTTAGCTTTCCAGTAGTTGTAAAGCCTGAATTGGCTTCAGGGTGCTGTTTAAATCCTGAATGCTGATCTTTTTAAAGACAAGATCCAGTAGCTAATAAAGAAAATGTTATCTTACTTGAAATATTAATGAATCACATAGTAGTATCACTCCACTATAACCCCTGGTATTTTCCCTTGCTCTTTGTGCAATTAAGATACTCTGAAAACTTCAAAGGCCGTTTTATTTTTTCTGATGCATTAAAATTCACAGATGATTATAAATACATTATCTTGGTATTTAAATATGAATGAACTGGGTTTACAAAGGAACAGTGTCTTTACAAAGTCCTTGTTTATTTCTAAACTTAGATTTTAGGTACCACAGTAGAAAGAGCACCAGGCCTGGAATCAGGAAGACACAACTTCAAATCTGACTTTGTACCCTTACTGGTTGGTGTGACCCTGAGCAAATTACTTAACTCTGTTTGTTTCAGTCTTCTCATCTGTAAAATAAGTTGGAGAAAGAAATGACAAACTATAGTATCTTTGCCAAGAAAACCCCAAATGGGATCACCATGAGCCAGACATGACTGAAACGCCAACAACAACATTCATTCAACAAACATTTATTAAACATATGTTGTATACAGAACATAATGCTAGGCAATCAGGAATATGCAAAGCTTTCATTAAGATACAATCCATTCCTCCATATGGATAAATATGGAACACAACACTCTACATGAGATATTTGTTAAATAAATAAATTGGAAGTATTATGTGAGCTCTGAAAGGAAAGGTACCTAATCAGTGATAAATCCTGCAAGGCTTCATGGGAGGCTGGCTATTTGACCTAGAAGTCAAAGGATGAATAAAAATTTAACAGCTAAAGATTATTTCAAGTCACCAGGACCAAACAAACTGCAAATATAACATATATATGAAAATTCATATATATCCTATATATCATAGGATAACATATGTCTGTGTGTGCATATATATATATATATATATATATATATATATGAGACTCTAGAAGCTATCCAGTACAATTCCCTTATTTTATAACTGAAGAAACTGACTTGTTCAAGGGTTCATGAGAAGCTGTCAAACAAAGCAGGATCCCAGGATGCTAAGAGAGTTGTTCAATGTGATTAACAATTCACTTTTGTTTGTTTTATAAAAAGTGTTGAAAATTGGAGAGGTGCCCCATGATTGGGGAAGAGCCGATGTCCCCAAAAGGGAAGAGAGTAGAGTCCTAAATGATAAACATAGAAACTTCAATTTGGTTTGTGGGAAAATACCAAAATTAGAGTAATTTTTTGGAGAAAGGAAGAATCCATATAGATGACTCCCCCAAGAATGTAAACCCTGGAAGAGAGACAAGGCAAATGATGATGGCAAAGACTGATTACCTCTGGAGAGATGTTTTTTCCCTCTACACCTATTTTCACTTAATTCTTTACTTCCAGAAATGATCATTATTTCCTTCCCATTCATACCTTGTATAATCTCTGCAGGCATGGCTTATCTTGTAGCTAATCTTGGCTAGCTTCTCTATAATTTCAAATTGATTGAGGAGCTTCTTTACACTTCCTAACAGAGTAAAACTTTATGCTTAAATCAAAATTTGAATGATTTGAACTTTCTATAAAATTTGATGGTCATTCCTAATTTTGTACCTTTTACAATCGGTGTATTGGCATTCTAAGTGTAAACCACTCAAGGTTGTCTGTGATGTATAAGTCATCTTGAATTAAACCACTCAAACCCTCAAAGAGGAAACATTTCATATCACACTGTCTGGTTAGCTGCCTTTACCTCTCATAATTTCATCAAGTCAGTTCACTAAGATGATGAATAATCTTAAAATAATGCTATAAGGATAGGTTGAAACTTATTTAGCTTTACGGAGAAAAGATTTGGGAGTAGAATAGATCACAGGATATAGGTCTTGAAATATTCAGAAGATCATCATTTGAAAGAAGATTGTCTTATTTTATGTCACTCCTGAATAATAATAGCTAGTGTTTACATCACACTTTAAGATTTGCCAAGTGTTTTACAAATATTATCACATTTTAATCTCATAACAATCTTAGAAGGCTGATGCTGTGATAATCCCCATTTTTAAAATGAGGAAACAGGTAGACAAGGATCTCATAGCTATTGCATCTAAGAATAGATTTGAACTCAAGATTTCATTAGAAAATGAGTTTCTTCTTTCCGAGTTAACATGGCTGCAATCTAGACGCGAATCGCTTCCTCTCCCCAGCACCGAACGAAATAGACTACCTCAAAAGAGTATAAAAATCACCTTTTGGAGCCAATATAATAAAAATGACCATCCTACCCAAACTCATCTACTATTTAGTGCCATACCCATGGAACTTCCAAAAATATTTTTTACTGATTTAGAAAAAACCATAACAAAGTTCATTTGGAAGAAAAAAGGATCAAGGCTATCCAGGGAAATAATGAAAAAAAAATACAAAGGAAGGGGGCCTTGCAGTCCCAGATCTCAGACTATATTATAAAGTAGCGGTCATCAAAACAATTTGGTACTGGCTAAGACACAGAAAGGAGGATCAGTGGAATAGACTTGGGGTAAGTGACCTCAGCAAGACAGTCTATGACAAACCCAAAGATCCCAGCTTTTGGGACAAAAAACCACTATTTCATAAAAACTACTGGGAAAATTGGAGGGCAGTGTGGGAAAGATTAGGTTTAGATCAACACCTCACATCCTACACCAAGATAAATTCAAAATGGGTGAATGACTTGAACATAAAGAAGGAAACTATAAGAAAATTAGCCGAACACAGAATAGTATACATGTCAGACCTTTGGGAAGAGAAAGGCTTCAAAACCAAGCAAGACTTAGAAAGAGTCACAAAATGCAAAATAAATAATCTGGAATACATCAAATTAAAAAGTTTTTGTTCAAACAAAACCAATGTAACTAAAATCAGAAGGAAAGCAACAAATTGGAAAGCAATCTTCATAAAAACCTCAGACAAAGGTTTAATTACTCAAATTTACAAAGAGCTAAATCAATTGTACAAAAAATCAAGCCATTCTCCAATTGATAAATGGGCAAGGGACATGAACAGGCAGTTCTCAGCCAAAGAAATCAAAACTATTAATAAGCACATGAAAAAGTGCTCTACATCTCTTATAATCAGAGAGATGCAAATCAAAATAACTCTGAGGTATCACCTCACACCTAGCAGATTGGCTAACATGACAGCAAAGGAAAGTAATGAATGCTGGAGGGGATGTGGCAAAGTAGGGACATTAATTCATTGCTGGTGGAGTTGTGAATTGATCCAACCATTCTGGAGGGCAATTTGGAACTATGCCCAAAGGGCGATAAAAGACTGTCTGCCCTTTGATCCAGCTATAACACTGCTGGGTTTTACCCCAAAGAGACAATAAGTAAAAAGACTTGTTCAAGAATATTCATAGCTGAGCTCTTTGTGGTGGCCAAAAATTGGAAAATGAGGGGATGCCCTTCAATTGGGGAATGGCTGAACAAATTGTGGTATATGTTGGTGATGGAATACTATTGTGCTAAAAGGAATGATAAGGTAGAGGAATTCCATGGAAACTGGAACGACCTCCAAGAAGTGATGCAGAGCGAAAGGGGCAGAACCAGGAAAACATTATACACAGAGACTGATACACTGTGGTACAATCGAAGGTAATGAACTTCTCCATTAGGGACAACGCAATGTCCCTGAACAATCTGCAGGGATGTAAAAAAACAATATCCACAAGCAGAGGATAAACTATGGAAGTAAAAACACTGAGAAAAAGCAACTGCTTGACTACAGGGGGGAAAGGGATACGACTGAGGAGAGACTCTAAATGAACACTCTAATGCAAATACCAACAACATGGAAATGGGTTCAAACCAAGAACACATGTGATACCCAGTGGAATTGTGACTTGGCTATGGGAGAGGTGGTGGGAAGGGGGTGGGGGAGGAAAAGAAAATGATCTTTGTTTCCAATAAATAATGTTTGGAAATGACCAAATAAAATAATGTTTAAAGTGAAAAAAATCACCTTTGAAAGAACAGAGGGACTCTCCAGTACCCCCACAGAAACAAAGGTATGTGGGGCTTGAACATTTCCACACTATAAGGAGGAGGAAAAGCTTGCACAAAAACGTGAACTGAGCCGCCCCTCCCTCCTCACTCCCCACCAAACCAGAGTAAGGTATCAGAGGGCTCACTGGGATAGCGAGTGAGTGAGGAGCATCTTTGTCTGGGGGGCACACCAGGGTCCATGGGATCTAAAGACTGCAAGGAAACGACCTCTCAGGGCAGTTACATGGGAAAATCATGTGCTGAGCAAAGCATTCTGAGAGGCTGCTCTGAGCAAAGGAGAGGCCACACTGAGAGGCTGCGATGAGCAAAGGGGTGGCCGTGCTGAGCACAGGGGCCTGAGCTCTAAGAAACCTCAGAGGCTGGGAAGAACTAGTCTGAGGCAACCTAAATTCACAGAAAACCCACCCATATCACCCAGACCCCGGACCAAAAAGGAAAAGGGAATAAAACCATCAAAGGGATGGCTCACATGGCCCAAAATCAAGCCTCCAGGAAGAAAGAGAAAAAGGTGACTATTGAAAACTTTTATGGCGGGAGTACCCAAGGAAAAGAAGAGAAAGAGGATGAAACCCAAACAAAATCAAAACATGCCTCACAAAATGGAAATTATCCACAAGCTCTGGAAGAACTCAAATTGGAGCTTACCCAAAAGATGGAAACCTTCTGGAAAGAAAAATGGGAGGAGATCAGCAATCTGATATACAAGACTTCACAATTGGAGAAAGAGCTGGAAGCATCTAATAGAAGGGCAGACAAAGCTGAAAAGCAAAACCAGTCCCTAACAACCAGAATTAAGCAACTGGAAGACAGTGAGCATGGAAAGCAGCAAGAATTAATAAAGCAAAGCCAAAAAATTAATGAGTTAGAAGAAAACACAAAATATCTCACTGAAAAGGTCACAGACCAGGAAAACAGAGGAAGAAGAGACAACGTGAGAATTATTGGTCTGCCGAAAAACCAGAGATAAACAAAAATCTCGATGCTATTCTACAGGAGATTATAGAAGAAAATTTCCCACATGTTCTGGAGCAAGGGGGAAAAATAGAAATAGAAAGGGTTCATAGAACACACTCTATACTAAATCCCCAAAAGACAACCCCCAGGAATTTAATCATCAAATTCAAGAGCTTACAAGAAAAGGAGAAAATCCTACAAGAAGCCAAGAAGAGGAGCTTCAGATATAGGGGGGCTCCCATAAGGATCACATATGACTTAGCAGCTAACACACTAAGAGACCTCAAAGCATGGAACACGATATTTAGAAAGGCAAGAGAGCTGGGTCTTCAAGCAAGAATCAACTACCCAGCAAAACTGACTATATACTTCCAGGGGAAAGTATGGGCATTCAACAAAATAGAAGATTTCCAAGCATTTGCTAAGAAAAGACCAGAACTTAGTGGAAATTTTGATATTCAATCACAGAAAGTAAGAGAAACATGAAAAGGTAAATATGAAAGAAAGGGAAAAGGAGATAAATCTTATCTTTTTCTCTAAGTCAAACTCTCTTCTATAAGGACTACATTTACATCAAATTATATATATTAATATGTGGGGAAAATGTATTGTGCAACTCTCAAAAATTGTATGCACCATAAGAGTAGTTAGAAGAATCATGCATAGGGAAAGATTGGGGCATCAAGAAGATTTGGAGAAAGGGGGGGCAAAGAAAGGAAAAGGGAGGGGGGGAAGCGTCGACAATACTATGACTTACTTCAAGAAATGGGTGAGGGACTAAATAGATTAACCTTTCCCATACAAAGATACACAAGGGAAGGGGAGGGGAAGATCTCTCATATGAGAAGGAGAGGAAGAGAACGTGAAGTGGTATTACTTAAACCTTACTCTCAGTGAAATCAACTCTGAGAGGGAAGAACATCTAGATACAGTGGGATCCTGAATTCTATCTTATCCAACAGGGTAAGAAAGAAAGGGAAATTAAGGAGGGGGAGGGGGAATGGAGTATAAAAAGTGAGGGAAGGAGAGGGGGAGGGGAAGGGTGCATAAAAAGAGAAGGGCTAGAAAGGGAAGCATACCAAGGGAGGGGACTAGGGGGACTGACCTAAAGTAAATCACTGGTTCAAAAGGATATAGCTAAAGAAGGAAGGTCAGAACTAGGGGAAGATATCAAAATGCCAGGGAATCCACAATTGACAATCATAACTTTGAAGGTGAATGGGATGAACTCACCTATAAAATGTAGACAAATAGCAGATTGGATTAGAACCCAAAACCCTACCATATGTTGTCTTCAAGAAACACATATGAGGCATATTGATACTCACAAGGTTAGAATTAAAGGATGGAGTAAGACCTTTTGGGCCTCAAGTGATAGAAAGAAGGCAGGAGTTGCAATCATGATATCTGATAAAGCCAAAGCACAAATAGAGCTGATCAAAAGGGATAAGGAAGGTAAATATATTCTGTTAAAAGGGAATATAGACAATGAGCAAATATCACTAATCAACATGTATGCACCAAATAGAATAGAATCCAAATTTCTAATGGAGAAACAAGGAGAATTGAAGGAGGAAATAGACAGTAAAACCATATTAGTGGGAGACTTGAACCAACCACTATCAAATTCAGATAAATCAAACCAAAAAATTAGAAAGAGGTAAAAGAGGTGAATGAAATCTTAGAAATACTAGAGTTAATAGACATATGGAGAAAAAAAATAGGGACAAAAAGGAATACACCTTCTTCTCAGCACCACATGGCACATTCACAAAAACAGATCATACACTAGGCTACAGAAACATGGCACTCAAATGCAGAAAAGCAGAAATAACTAATAAACAAGACTAGAAGCTGGTACTTTGAAAAAACAGACAAAAGAGACAAAGTACTGGTCAATCTAATTAAAAAAGGAAAGAAGAAAGGCAAATTAACAGAATCAAGGATGAAAAGGGGGATCTTACCTCCAATGAAGAGGAAATTAAGGCAATCATTAAAAACTACTTTGCCCAGCTATATGGCAATAAATATACCAACCTAGGTGATATGGATGAATATTTACAAAAATATAAATTGCCTAGATTAACAGAAGAAGAAATAGATTTCTTAAATAATCCCATATCAGAAAAAGAAATCCAACAGGCCATCAAAGAACTTCCTAAGAAAAAATCTCCAGGGCCTGATGGATTCACCAGTGAATTCTATCAAACATTCAAAGAACAGCTAACCCCAATACTATACAAACTATTTGACATAATAAGCAAAGAGGCAGTTCTACTAAATTCCTTTTATGACGCAAACATGGTTCTGATCCCAAAGCCCGGCAAGCCAAAAACAGAGAAAGAAAATTATAGACCAATCTCCCTAATGAATATAGATGCAAAAATCTTAAATAGGATGCTAGCAAAAAGACTCCAGCAAGTGATCAAAAAAGTCATCCACCATGATCAAGTAGGATTTATACCAGGGATGCAGGGCTGGTTCAATATTAGGAAAACCATCCACATAATTGACCACATCAACAAGCAAACCAACAAAAATCACATGATTATTTCAATAGATGCAGAAAAAGCCTTTGATAAAATACAACACCTGTTCCTATTAAAAACACTAGAAAGCATAGGAATAGAAGGGTCTTTCCTAAAAATAATAAACAGTATATATTTAAAACCATCAAGTAATATCATCTGCAATGCGGATAAACTAGATGCATTCCCAATAAGATCAGGAGTGAAACAAGGATGCCCATTATCACCTCTATTATTTGACATTGTACTGGAAACACTAGCAATAGCAATTAGAGAAGAAAAAGAAATTGAAGGCATTAAAATAGGCAAGGAGGAGACCAAGTTATCACTCTTTGCAGATGACATAATGGTCTACTTAAAGAATCCTAGAGATTCAACCAAAAAGCTAATCAAAATAATCAACAACTTTAGCAAAGTTGCAGGATACAAAATAAACCCACATAAGTCATCAGCATTTCTATATATTTCCAACACAGCTCAGCAGCAAGAACTAGAAAGAGAAATCCCATTCAAAATCACTTTAGACAAAATAAAATACTTAGGAATCTATCTCCCGAGACAAACACAGGAACTATATGAACACAACTACAAAACACTCTTCACACAACTAAAACTAGACTTGAACAATTGGAAGAACATTAACTGCTCATGGGTAGGATGAGCCAATATAATAAAAATGACAAAGGAAGGGGGCCTTGCAGTCCCAGATCTCAGACTATATTATAAAGTATCGGTCATCAAAACAATTTGGTACTGGCTAAGAGACAGAAAGGAAGATCAGTGGAATAGACTCGGGGTAAGTGACCTCAACAAGAGAGTATATGACAAACTCAAAGATCCCAGCTTTTGGGACAAAAATCCACTATTTCATAAAAACTGCCGGGAAAATTGGAGGGCAGTGTGGGAAAGATTAGGTTTAGATCAACACCTCACATCCTACACCAAGATAAATTCAAAATGGGTGATTGACTTGAACATAAAGAAAGAAACTATAAGAAAATTAGCCGAACACAGAATAGTATACATGTCAGACCTTTGGGAAGGGAAAGATTTTAAAACCAAGCGAGACTTAGAAAGAGTCACAAAATGCAAAATAAATATTTTGGAATACATCAAATTAAAAAGTTTTTGTACAAACAAAACCAATGTAGCTAAAATCAGAAGGAAAGCAACAAATTGGAAAGCAATCTTCATAAAAACCTCGGACAAAGGTTTAATTACTCAAATTTACAAAGAGCTAAATCAATTGTACAAAAAATCAAGCTATTCTCCAATTGATAAATGGGCAAGGGACATGAACAGGCAGTTCTCAGCCAAAGAAATCAAAACTATTAATAAGCACATGAAAAAGTGCTCTACATCTCTTATAATCAGAGAGATGCAAATCAAAACAACTCTGAGGTATCACCTCACACCTAGCAGATTTGCTAACATGACTATGGAAAGTAATGAATGCTGGAGGGGATGCGGCAAAGTAGGGACACTAATTCATTGCTGGTGGAGTTGTGAATTGATCCAACCATTCTGGAGGGCAATTTGGAACTATGCCCAAAGGGCGATAAAAGACTGTCTTCCCTTTTTTCCAGCCATAGCACTGCTGGGTTTGTACCCCAAAGAGATAATAAGGAAAAAAACTTGTACAAGAATATTCATACCTGCATTCTTTTTGGTTGCCAAGAAAATGAGGGGATGCCCTTCAATTGGGGAATGGCTGGACAAAGTGTGGTATATGTTGGTGATGGAATACTATTGTGCTAAAAGGAATAATAAAATGGAGGAATTCCATGGAGTCTGGAACAACCTCCAGGAAGTGATGCAGAGCGAAAGGAGTAGAACCAGGAAAACATTGTACACAGAGACTGATACACTGCGGTACAATTGAAGGTGATGGACTTCTCCATTAGGGACAATGCAATGTCCCTGAACAATCTGCAGGGATCTAAAAAACACTATCCACAAGCAGAGGATAAACTGTGAGAGTAAAAACACCAAAGAAAAGCAACTGCTTGACTACAGGGGTAGAGGGGATATGACTGAGGAGAGAACACTCTAGAGCAAATACCAACAACACGGAAATGGGTTCTAGTCAAGAACACATGTGATACCCAGTAGAATCATGTGCCGGCTATGGGAGAGGGAAAGGTAGTGGGGAAGAAAATGATTTTTGTTTCCAATGAATAATGTTTGGAAATGACCAAATAAAATAATGTTTAAAAAAAAAAGAAAACTAGTTTCTTAAGAGCAGAGAATTGTGTTTAAAAAAAATTTTTTTTTGGCTTTCTTTGTATCCCCACTAGCTAACTCAGAATCTGGCAGGCAGGAGATACATAAATTCTTGTTGACTTGACTTTTGTTACTAGCAAAAAAGTGGAAGGGAAACGGGAACCCATCAATCAAGAAATGCCAACGTGGTATACAACAGTAACATGATACTTATTGTTTCACAAAAATAAGATAAAGAATTACAAGAAACTCAGAAAGACTTGTATAAATTAATGTATCACAAAGTAGAACCAGAACGATTTTACACAATGACCACAATAATATAAAAGAAAACTAAACTTGGAGATCCATACCCAGTTCTCACTCATGGCTTCAGAAAATCAGTGGACAAGTTTTCCTTCTTTCTCTTGGCAGAGAAGTAGTAGACTTTGGATATGAAATGGGAATATGCTTTTAGACATGGCCAATGTGTTGATTTGTTTTGTTTATTGTTCATATGTGTTGTAGTAGGAGCCAGAGTTCTATTGGATACAGTTAGAAATTGCAACAGTATAAAAAAAAGCATCAATAAAAGTTCTTTTGTTTTTTAAAGCAGAGAGTACTTCCAGCAGTGATTAAGCAAGACCCGCATGCAATAATTTAGTGAACAGTATTTAAAGACAAGTTTATTAAAGTTTAGGATGATATTACTTAGCTGTTCATAGTCCATTCCTAGTTCAAGTCTTGTGACTTATAGAAAATAGCTCCTAAGGATGCAAAGGTAACCCATGGACTGTGTGAATTGATATCAGCTGTGAGAAGAAAATCCAACTGGCCTTAAATGCCATTTTCATATTATTTCTCTCATGCCTATAGGTTTCATTATTAAAGGTTGAAACTTAGAAATTTTAAAACTTACAAGGAGTCTGCGAAAATCTTATTGATGCTTCTAAGTTCAATCGGGCTGAATGAACATTTATTAAATACCCACTCTGTGTATGGTACTGTAGTAAGCCCTGGGTTTCAAAGATGCATTGCAAGTCATACTTTCAAGCTTCCAATCTCTCTGAGACCAGGGACTGTCTCTGACTTTTCTTTGTGGTCCCAAGCATGAATGGAGTACCTGGAGAATAGTAGGCACTCATATGCTTATTGACTGACCATTTCTTGATTGACAAATAGGAGGAAGATAGATAACTATGAAGGCAGGAAGAATGAAGTAAGTGAAAATGAAAGATCTGGGAAGTGTGCTATGAGAAATGAGGAGCGAGAGCTCACTTTTTTCATTTAGAGATTCATTGGATATCAGGGATTTCAGAGATCTACTAGTCCAAGCCCTACCTTAAGCATGAATACCTCATATAGTATGGGTACCATGAAGCTTCTGTTCTGAGCCACATTCCGTCTTCTTTCTAAATTCTTCCAAGGATGATCGCACTAGCTTCCATTGTCACAGTTGCCTTTTCCAATCCAACACATTGTACAAGATATGTTAGACCCTGGAGAACACAAAGACAAAAAAAAGAAATTAATTCTTCAGAAATTGTTCTCTATCCAGGAACTTAAATCCTACTTAGATATATAACATATGCATGGATAAGTAAATACAAAGTATTTTTATAATCCAGTTGTCCAAGCATGATTTGTTTGAGATAATCAATATGCAGTTGGAGATGTCAGGAAAAAAGTTTAGGAGAGAGATTTGAGGTTGACTGTGGATTTGGGAGTCATTAGTAGAATGATAATTTGAATCCATGAGATTTAATGAGAACACTGAATAATATGGACAGTATAGACAGTAGAACAGTATGAAGAGAGAAGAGGGCACAGGACTACTTGTTAGTGGGTACAACTTGAATACAACCAGAAAAGAAGGCTAAGAATGAGTGGTTACATGGAGAGAATATATGCTAGGAAAGATTAATGTCACAAAACTCAAAGAGAAGAAAGCATCATGAAGCAGAATGTGATAAGCAGCAGTAAAAGCTGCAGAGAATTCAAGAAGGATGAGGATGGAGAAAAGAACTGGATTAGGCAAAGAGGAGCATCGATAATTTTGGAAGGTGAAGTTTCAGTTTTATTGTGAACTTGGAAATCAGTCTTCTAAGAATCAAGAAGGGATTGAGAGGAAAGGAAACAGAATCACCAATTGTAGCAGCCTTTTCAAGGAGTTTAGCCATGAAAAGATGAAGATAGATGGAATGAAGGCTATGAGGCATGGAGCAGATGTGCCTAAGTCTAAGCCTGGAGAGACTTGCTCTTTAACTTGTTATGGCACCCTGAACAGTTCAAATAAAAACAATTGTTTTTAAAAATAGTGCCTAATATATTTTTAACACTGTTATGTTAGAACTTGGAAAGGAAACAAAGATTGATAAGGCAGATTCCTTGCCCTCAAAAAGTTTATAGTCTGCCAAAGGAGAATAAAACATATACATAAATAATAGAATGAAAAAGAATGTACAATCATGCATGAATAAAAATGGTCTTGGCAAGCCAGAATGACCAGTTGACCTAATAAAGGTGAGATTTATTATGGATATAGATACTTGGGTTCAGAAAAGCATCTTATAATAATAATGATAATAATAATAAGCTAGATAATATTTTGTGGGAACAAATCTGAGAATTTTAGTGGAACTCATTCGACATGAGTCAACAATTTGTCACAGTATCCAAAAAAGCTAATGTGTTACTAACCTACATAGTTTGCATAAAGAGAAACATCATAGCACTTACCTCCCAAAGTTGTTGAGAGGATAATGAGATAGTAATAATAAAGCACTTAGTATACAGTTCCTGGCAGATAATATAAATTTAGCTATTTTTCTCTAATAGTATTATATTACCCAGATGGAAAGTGGTATAAGAATAGAATCAGAAATGTAGAGATAGAAGTTGACATTCAAGGCTGGTCCTATAGTCCATTTACCTTTTACATTTTATATATGAGAAAACTGAAGCCAGGGATGTTGTGTTGCCCAAGGTCAGTCATATAAGTAAAGCATTTCAAACTTCTGTTCTCAATCATTTCATCCCCTGGCTCAGCCACTAGAGAGATCAAAGAGAGAGAGCCTAGAGGCAGAGAAAGAAAGATTCCCCCACATCTCTCCTAGGGAATTGGCCTCTACTTAACCCACAGAAATGTATAATATCTAAGCTCTCTCTATCTCTCTAATCTTATAAGTTTCTAATTGTGACCATTATCCTCTTCCCTGTCCACCCCCCCAATCACACACCACAATTCTCTGTCTCTCTGTTTCTGTCTCTCTGTTTCTCTGTCTCTCTGTCTCTGTCTCTGTCTGTCTGTCTGTCTGTCTGTTTCTGTCTCTCTGTCTCTCTGTCTCTGTCTCTCTGTCTCTCTCTCTGTCTGTCTACTTGGGGGCAGAATCAGGATCTGATACCAGGTGTTTTGATAACAAATCTGGTATTATATACTGCTCTGGTCAAATCACATCAAGATAATTAGGCTC
This sequence comes from Monodelphis domestica, assembly GCF_027887165.1. NCBI lineage: Eukaryota > Metazoa > Chordata > Mammalia > Didelphimorphia > Didelphidae > Monodelphis > Monodelphis domestica. The sequence continues at coordinate 121,849,950 of NC_077229.1, forward strand.
AGATCTAGGTGTTGCATCTTAGGAACGAAACTGAGGATTATTTAGAGAAATGTGATCAGGATATCAATAGTGACAAAAAAAACATGAACAACATGAACCAAAATTCAATGGAAAGAACAGACACACAGAGTCTGGAAAAGAGAAGAATGCGATATGATGTGGCATCTATCTTCAAGCCTTTGAAGGATTGCCATGGGAAAATAATATTGAACTTGGTCCTAAGGACTGTAGTGGAGGCAGAGAGAGAGAGAGAGAGAGAGAATTTGTAAATTGAGATGCAAGAAAATGTCTTTCTGTCAATCAAAAGAAGAAGTTTCCAAAACGGAATGTTCCCAGGAGTTGGCAGTTGAGCTGACCAGGGGGAGGGGACTGGACTTGGAGTCACTCTCCCTGGAGGCTGAATGACCCTGGTGGGGCTGACTTGATTTGGGGGTTCTCTGGCTTTGGACAGTTGAAGTTGACAAGAAGGAGAAACTTGGCTTCTGAGTTGGTGGTCTATTTGAGAATTGAGCTGGCCAGGAGAAACTGAGAGACTTTGAACTTTGTTTCTCTCTGGGGTTAAGCTGAGAGACCTTGCTGATTTTGTGAAGAAGAAAGAAGATTTTGAAAAGCTATTGTCTTCCATCTCCCTAACTTTCCCTCTGTCACAATTGTGACTTCCCAAACCTTCAAATTCTCCATCAGTTTAGATTAGGGACACCCTCATCCCTCTCACCTCAGTTTCCCATCCTGTTATCCCAATAACCCCCTTGACTTGAAAAGCAAAAGAGTATCTTTATAGTTTACTCAAGGGGGGAAGGGAAGAAGCCAAAGGCTTCAAGAACTGGGAGAAAGGAGGGAGTAAAAGGGGGAAGAGATTATGATCCATCAGCCACCAGTAGGGATTAGTAGGCAAATCCCAGAGTAAACCCCAGAGTAGTTCCCTTGTGTAGCAGTTCCCCTGTGTACCAGCATCCCTGTGTGGCAGCATCCCTCAGCATTTCTCATTCCTATCTCCATTACAAATAAGCAGCCTCAGGTTTCCTTAGCAGCCCTCTCTAGTCACAAGCCAGAGGACAGCAGTCACTGCAGAAGTAACAGTTTCCCCTCAGTTTCTCTCTCTTTCTCAATAAGTGATAGTTTCCCCTCAGTTTACCTTCTCTATTTCAAGAAGTAATAGTTTTCCTTCAGTTTACTTTTTCTATTTCATGTGGCACTCCAGATGGGACTCAAACCCACAATCCCTGGCTGCGAGGTCTCTCAGCTTAACTCCAGAAAGAAACAAAGTTCAAAATCTCTCCTTCAGTCTGGCTTGTCTCCTTTCTCAGCTTCAACCCCAGAGAGAAACAAAGTTCAAAGTCTCTCAGTTTCTCCTGGCCAGGTCAACTCTCAAATAGACCACCAACTCAGAAGCCAAGTTTCTCCTTCTTGTTAACTTCACCTGTCCAAAGCCAGAGAACCCCAAAATCAAGTCAGCCCCACCAGGGTCTTTCAGTCAGGTTCAACCTCCAGGGAGAGTGACTCCAAGTCCAGTCCCCTCCCCCTGGTCAGCTCAACTGCCAACTCCTGGGAACATTCCTTTTTAGAAACTTCTTCTTTTGATTGACAGATAAGTCTCCATTTTCTTGCATCTTGGTTTTCAAGTTCTCTCTCTCCATGCCTCTACTACAGGACAGAAGGAGTGATGGGTAAAGGTTGCAGAGAGGCAGATTTTAGTTCATTGTGAGGGGAAAATATAACAATTGGAATTTTGCAAAAGGAGACTAGGTTGCTATATAAGTAGTGAGCTAGCTCTTCATCATTAGAGATTTCTAAGCAGAGGCTAGATGGTTGAATACCCATCATGAATATTATGGAAAATATTCTTATTCAGCTCCAGTTAGGACTGGGACCTGGTCTCTGGAGCTACTCCACTTTCAAGATTTTGTGGTTCTGTAAAATGGCATGAGGATTTGGGGGAGAAATTTCATAGATTAATGAAATGAGCTGGGAAATATCTTAGAGATCACAGACTTCAGTCTTTTTGTGGAGAATCAGAAGACCTGGTTCAAAGCCAAGTAAAACTCAGGTGACCTTGTGTCAGTAGCAAAAAGTGCTAGATTTGGAGTCCAAATAGACTTGGGTTTGTATTCTAGGTCAACCATTTAGTAGTTATGTGATCATAGGGAGGAGATTTAACCTTTCTAATCCTCTAGCTATAAAATGAGGATAATAATACCTAAAGGATCCATCTCACTTGACTGTTATGAATTATGGAAAATATATTAGTCAGTCAGTCAATAAACATTTATGAAGTATTATAATATGCCAGTCACTGTACTAAGCAAAAGAGAAAAAAAAAAGGCAGAAAGTTCCTGCCCTCAAGGAACTCACAATCTAATGATGGAGACAACATATAAATAACTATATACAAGCAAGTCATATATAGGATAAATAGAAAATAACCAACAGAGGGAAGTCATCAGAATTAAGAGGGATTGAGAAAGGTTTCCTGTAGAAGGTGGGATATATGTAACTTAGCAAATCTTAAAAGCTTATGATGCTTTAAAATTCTGCTAAGACTTTTGGGACACCCTGTATGTATCAGTTATTAATATTATAGAAAACAAATTATTGAATATGATTCCCAGTACTCGGGGCCTAGGTTCACTGTTCATAAAATAGAATTGGGGTTAGATTAGAGTAGGATGTCTTAGATACCTTCTAGCTCTAATGCTCTAAACTAGCAAGATTATGTAAGTGAATTAGAATTCCAAAAGATTCTCTCCTTCCTTACCTTTGTTCAGTATCATTGATGTGGTCTTCCACCATCACTTTTAACCACAGTCTTAGCTGTCCTATTTTAGTTTTTATATATTTGAAACAGAGATATTGTTCTATAACCTGTGTCTACAGGCCTAATCTAATTAATTAATTAATTTTTCTCCTAGTAACTATTTAACATTCCTTGGCTGTTTGAAAAGATGATTATTTCATCCTCCAAAGTTCTGCCTTTTGATACTGAAAAAATTGTAATTTGTAAGCTGGTATATTTTCCTTTTTAGCATTTAAAATTTCAAAATGACATCCACGCTCCACTTATTCTTGAAACCATATTTGGAACAACATCAGCCAGGAAAATGTTACATTTTGATGCTATGAGCATGAAATCTTTTGGAATCAATTGGGCAATTACTTGGGCTAATATTTTGCTCAGGAAAATGGGGAGGAGAGAGGAACTCATTTACCATGTGTTAGAAAGTTTTTCTAAGTAAATTGTTTTAAAGAAGATTCAATGACTGTCATGACAGTGTTTTGTTTTGTTTCAAAATTTGAGTTTTAAAATTCTAACTTACCGCTCTCATATTACCTATAACAACTCAAGACTTGGATGCTCTGTATTAGATAACAGTGGTAGGGGGTAGCTAGGTGGCTCAGTGGGTTGAGAGTCAGTCCTAGATATAGGAGGTGCTGTGTTCACATCTGGCATCAGACACTTCTCAGCTGTGTGACTCTGGGCAAGTCACTTAACCCCCATTGCCTAGCCCTTACCGCTCTTTTGCCTTGGAACCAATACACACTATTGATTCTAAGAGAGAAGTTAAGGGTTTAAAAAAAAGATAACAGTGGTTATGTTTCCTATAGGCTGAAGGAGGCAATGACTGTTTGGCTTCCCAAGTATTGCAAATTAGGCAAAAGGAAGAGAAAGGAGGGAGAGAGAGAATTAGGTTTCATTAGACCAACACTGTCTTAAGGAGTGTGAAGTGAAAGGGTGTTTTCAATATCTAACCCAGGTCTTTGCTTCCTTGTTAAAGGCTACCCCCATCAACTAAATAAAATAATAATAATAGGTAGCATGTATATAGCACCTTAAGTGCTTTATATGTTATTGCATCATAACCCTGTGAAGTAGGTGCTATCTCAGTTTTATAGATGAGATAACTAAGGTTGAATGCCTTTCTTAGGGTGACTTAAGTATTAAGTGTCTGAGATAGGATTCAAACTCAGTTCTTCTTTACTTGGAGTTTAACACTTTGTTCATTGTGTCACCTAGCTGACCCTGAGGAGCCTGCCTTGTGATAGATAGATCAGACATCTTTTAGGCTTAAACTGGAAAACTGAAGCTACAAAACAGATAAGAGAGAGAGAGAGAGAGAGAGAGAGAGAGAGAGAGAGAGAGAGAGAGAGAGAGAGAGAGAGAGAGAGAGAGAGAGCCAGAGAGACCAAGAGACAGAGAGACAAAGAGAGACAGGGAGAGACAGACAGACAGAAAGAGACAGAGACAGACAGACAGAGACAAGAGATGGAGAGATTAAGGATACTTGGGTTCTAGCCTTCTCCAGTCATCAATTTGACTTTGGGAAATGCTCTCTGGATCTCAGTTTCCCCAACAGTAAAATGAACAACATGGGTAAGATAAACACTATTATGCTTTCGAGTTCTAAAAGTAACTTTGCATTCTGTTGACCTTATTCTGCATGATCCCAGGAAACAATAAAAGACATGTGATAATATGTTGCTGAAGTAAGCCTAGAACTCAAGTCTTCAGATGTGATTACCACTACCTGAAAGGTGATGATCATTATTCCTGGTAACTGATGACCACTACCTGAAAGGTGATGATCATTATTCCTGGTAATTGATGGGGGAACAAATGCTATCACCATAAGAAACCTAGAAATAATTTCTAGGAATGATGACATCAGCAAAAGTTGAAGATGGGGGCACAGCTAGCGTTTTCATCATCACTTCTGTCAATTGCCAGGAAACCAGATTGGTAAAGTGAATAGCTGACTAAGAAGGTGGTTTTGAGAATAGGGTTTGGATTTCTGGACAACTAAAGAAAAAGAAATCATGAGCTCTAGACTAGAGAAGGAGTGCCTGTGATGTCGATAAGGTCTGAGAAGATATGCATTTTCTTGGAGTCAATAGAAGTATGTCTTTGACATCTAGTTATTCTAATTATTAACCCCTTGCCATAGAAATAGAATTACAAGATCATAAAATTGTAAGCCTTGGAAGCCTTTAGTCCAACCCTACAAAATAGAAATTTCTTCTAAAACATCACCCCCCCCAAATTTAATTTTCACTTGAAGACCTCCACAGATAACCCTTTCTTCCATGAATCAAGCCAATGAGTTCACTTTAGTGCTTATTACATGCCAGGCACTGTGCTAAATGCTGGGAATACAAATACAAGTAGAAAGACAGCCCTTGCCCTCAAAGACTTCATCTTTGAATGGACAAATAGAACATATAATAAAACTGAAAAGAATAAGAAGAGATTATGGTACCCAATGTGGAGCCATGGTAAGGAAAACCTGGAGAATCAGGTATTCAGCCTAGAGAAGAAGAATGAAGACATAATTGAACTGGGCATCCTTCTCAAAAAAGGGTTCTGAGAAGAACCAGAGAGAGAGAGAGAGAGAGAGAGAGAGAGAGAGAGAGAGAGAGAGAGAGAGAGAGAGAGAGAGAGAGAGATTTTGGTACTTCCAATGTATGAAAGTCCAGAGTAGAGTGAGCTGTGAGCTTCAGAAGTGAAGATATCTTTCTTTATGGCAATATCCATTATAGATATGGATGCTTCTGAAGAGCCAAAATCTTGGAGAGTCAGGAATCAACCTGGAGTTATTAGATTACATATTACACTACAATATACTATACATTCCAGAGTCATTACATTCTTCTTTCTTATTCTAATTGTTCAGAAGTTGGTGGTGATGGGTTTTTTTTTTCCTTTTGTGCAATAACTTTCTTCTCCCATCACTGATGTAGTGTAATGGTAGCACCACCAATCAGAAAAAGAAAGAAACAGAAGTAACCCATTATCCTCCAAATTAAGATAGTATGATAGTAGGATAGATCAGAAATACATAAATGCTCTTTTTTCATCACAAACATAATACATTTAAAAAAAGTTCACCCTTTTACATTAAAGCCTTTCCAAAATGATTTACATACTCTCCTACTTTCCTAAACAGAATTCAGACTCTTCCTGATGACTTGGAGAAAACCATGATGAACATTAGTTATAGTCCTGAGTCATAACACAGTGAGGCTTGTAGGACCTTCTGAGATAACAGAAACACAGATTTAGAGATGGAAGGGATCTTAGAGGTGCTAAAGTCAACCCCACCATTTTACTGATGAAAAAATTGAGCCACAAGGAAGACAAATATCTTTCCCAAAGTCACTCAGCTATTAAATGATCTGAGCAAGATTTGCACCCATGTTTTTTAGATTCCAAGACCAATGTGTTAGCCAATACATAATACTGTCTTCCCTAGTTGATTAGATGTTTGCCATTCTGTTCAATAGCTCAAAAATGTTTCACTTTTTTGAGTTGTTTTATTTTGTATAGTTTTTTCTATCTCTTCACACACACATACACATTCACATTCACCGTTACTTTTGAGGGGATCTGTATCCTCCTACTCACTCAGATTTTCAATCTAGTTGCCATCCTTGACTCCTCACTTTCTTTACCCTCCCATTTAAATTATTGTTGGGGTATTCAAGTGAAAATCCCAGATCAAGAGTTGCTCATCACTCTCATGGCTCTGTCCCTGGGGAAGCAGGAGCAGGAACATTATCTTCTCTCTTTCCTGCTAACACCTTCAGGTGAGGAAGAAATGCCAGGAAACAGGAATATCAAACCCAAGAAATAGATGTAACATAATCAGTAGAAGCACCTTGCTGGAGCCCCCAGAGCAGAGATGGATGCCAGATATAATGTGGAAAACACCCTGTTTGAAAAGGGACTGATAAGATATTTAGGCCATCTGTGAATAACAGATAAGTTGTTCCCTATGTGGAAGACCCTCTCTGACAGTGACTTGATGAAAAAGGAGACCTTGTGATTTTAAATTCTTCTCCCAACCATTTTTTTCCTGTGAATAACAATTGGGACTGAGATTGTTGTGTAGAAAATGTCCCCAGATTTTCCTAGAGCCACATCCTGTAAACTAGAGATTAGTAATCAACTCCATCATTCATATGCAAAGATCATGCTGAGCTAATGATTATATCCAGTTCAACAGACATTTAGGGATCACTTACTCTACACCAGCCACTGTGCTAGGCACAGGAGGATGAAGAGACAGACAGACAGATGCAGACAGACAGACAGACAGACAGACAGAGATAGACAAGGGACAAACGGGCAAATATAACCTCTTCTTTCAAAGAGTTTACAATGAAACATGCAGACAAAATAGGGGTAATAAAGCATTTACCAAAAGAATGAAAAAGAAAGTTGTTTGAGGAGAAAAATCAGGAAAGTTTTCATAGAGGAGGTGCCATTGGAGGGGAGGTATGAAGGAATAAAAAGGTAGTATTTATTCAGTGTTTACTATGTGCCAGGTGTTTAGTAATGCTATTTCATTTGATCTTTACAAAAACCCTGGGGTATAGATGCTATTATTATATTCATTTTACAGTTGAGGAAACTGAGGCAGAGGTTAAGTGACCACCCCAAGATCACACAACTAGTAAATGTGGGATGCCTGATTTGAACTTACATCTTCTTGTCCAGTGCCCTATCTTTGGGCTACAGATCTGATAAGGATTCTGAGAGATTCCAGTGATGAAAGAGTCCATAAAGACCTGGTCAAAAGCCCAGAATCAGGAAATAGAATGCCAACTTTAGAGAACAGCAAGGAATTCAATTTGATAATCACTTGCAGTGTATAAGGGGGAGTAATAGAAAATTAGGCTGTGAAGGTAAGCTACAGCCAGAGGGTGAATGGCTTGAAATGCTAAGCGGAGTATTTTGCCTTTTTTTTTTTTCCCAGAGCTAGCGGGTTCCACTAAAGATTTTTAGCAACATGATGAGACCTGAGCCAGAGCAACACTATTTTCCCAAAATGCTATGCAATGTCAACAAAAAGAAAGATCAATCTGAATGTGGTAATCAGGGAAAATTTCATTTAAGAGGAAGGCATTTTATTTGGACTTAAAGGGTAGGGTAGATGTTAATAGGAAGAGAAAGAAGGAAAATGAGCATTCTTGGTAGAATGAATACTATGAGGACAGTTATGTTTAAGGAAGAGCCAATAGTCTGTCTAATAGAGAACACCCGAAGATAAGGTTAGGAAGATCATTTGGAGCAAGAACATAGTCTGAATGCCAACCTAGAGTCTATACTTTGCTCACCAGCTATTTGGGAACAACTGAGGGTTTTTTAAAAAAGGTGTTTGAAAGATGTGGTCCATTTAGAAATGATGATGCAAAGTATAAAATACAGAGAGTAAGTTTAAAGCTTCCAAGGAACTGAGAAATCACCCAATTCCTTCATTTTACAGATCAGGAAAATGAGGCCAAGAGAAGTTAAATGACTTAACTAAGGTCATATAGTAAATAGAGTCAAGGCTTGAATCCAGTTCCTCCTATTCCAAATTCAGTGTTCATTTTCCTGTGCCACGAAGCAAAAAAGATAAGTGAGTTAACTTCAAGTAAACTGTGTTAGAGACAATGAGCACTTGAATGACAGCAATAATCTAACCGTGGGATCAGAAAGGGGATGAAAGAAGCAGAATTAGTAGTGCCTGGTGACTAATTAGATTCAGGACTTAGTGATCAGTTATGGGCGACCAAAGAGAGGAGGCAATAAAAGATGCCTCAACATTATGGAACTTTAGAGCCCATTTTCCTCTCCCCCAAATGAATACATTTAAAAGGCATTTATTAAGAGCTTGCAATGTGCAAAGTATTCTGTTGGAAGTAATAAGTATTTTTTCTTTTGCTTAATATTATGAACTTACATACTTGTAAAACCAAATAAGCCTACTTTACACCTACTCACAATTTGAATTGAATTTCAGCATACAAAGTAATAGCAATTCATCATATGTCCCTTTGTATCCTCTTCAGCTTTCTTTCTTGTCCATTTATACCCCTTTTTGTAACACATCTTTCTTTGTTTATATGTAAAGACATTGTACTCAGCTCTTTCCAGTCTCACTGTCTTTGTCACTGCGTGGGAGTGGAATAAACACTCCTCATACTTGGAATCCATGGCTACTCTGTAATTTGCCACACAACAGTGAGTCAATTTACCTCATCTGTAAAGTGGGGATAATATTTCATAGTCAGACAAGATCAGTAGGTGTGGACGGATGACAATATGGTTCCTTGGGAGGAATAGCTAAATCACTGAAGGTACTGATCGGAGTCCCTACCCTTTAGCTTTGTTTTCAAGATTAAATAAAATTCTGCTCAAATTCATGATTTGGAAGAGATGTATTACTCCTTCAGAAGCAGCATAATATACTAGAAAAAAGACTGAGGGGGAGCTAGGTTGCTTATGAATAGAGTCAAACCTAGAGATAAGAGATCCTGGGTTCAAGGCTAGCTTCAGATACTTTCTAGCAGTATGACTCTGGGTAAGCCACTTAACCCCAATTGCCTATCCCTTAAGTCTTTTTTGCCTTGGAAGCAATACTTACTATCAGATCTGAGACAGAAGGTAAGTGTTAAAAAAAGAAAGAAAAAGAAAAAAAGATCAACTGAGTCCTAGCTCTGCCACAGCCATTATTTACCTGACTGAACCTGTTTCCTGACATTAAATGAGGAGAGCCTCCCCGACAGTAAATCAAAAGGTTACTGTGAAACAAGTGCTTTGTGAACCTAAAGTATTGTAGACGTGGGAGCTGTAATTACGAGCTCTCCTAAAATGGGCTGGCTAGGTGCAGGGGATAGAGCACTGGACTTAGAATCAGGAAGATTCATCTTCCCAAGTTCAAGTCTGGCCTCAGATGTTTACTAGCTGCTTGACACTGGGCAAGTCACTTAGCTCTGTTTGCCTTGATTTCCTTATCTGTAAAGGGAGCTGGACAAGGAGATGGCAAAACCCCTTTAATATCTTTGCCAAGAAAACCCCAAAAGGGATCACAAGGAATCGGACATATTTGAAAACAACTGAATAGCAACAAAAATGCACCAGAGGGTCTTTGGTGTAGTTGTAACAATTTATAATCCCCTTAATTAGTTTTGTTTGCATCATGCAAAAAAAAAATGTCATTAGCACCAAAATTTTCTCCTAGAAGCCTAGTTTCTTTATTGTGGAACATTTGACATCTTTGGATAACTTGGAAAATATTAAGAGAAAGCAGCTCATTTAAGCAGAATTCCTCACAGCATGCCTGTCTATGAAGAGAATCTAGAAATTTCCATGGAGTAGAAAAAAAAGGCACCGGTGGGTTTTGATTTGACCTAGTTCCTTTTTCTCCACTAATTAAAACAAACACCTGAAAACAATTTTGCATACAAAATAGTGGAAGAGAAAAATACTATTGATTACATGTAAAATTGTGAATCTGTTGTATATGGTTTGCAAAAAAGTCTATACTAAATTCAACATGTTACTTAAAAAGTTCTCTTGTTTGTCTGTTCCCCTCTGAACTTTTCTATTTCTCTGAGCAATTTAAATTTAAAATCTTTACTAGAATTAGCTCATTTTAAGCATAGGAGTTATATAACCCTTCTGGTCCATGTGTTTGTAAAGGGTGAATCTGTAGAAATGGAGACTTGAACTCTGGACTCCAAACCCCAGAAGTCCTTGCTCTGGCTCCCAGAATGCCTTGTAACCTCACCTGGGCTGAGAGTGAGATGGGGTATTTAACCTGGCTGTAAAGGCTACTGGGGTCTCCTTCCTGTTTCTGCTTTCAAGCAGAGGTCTCTTTTATGATGTAGGTGAGGTTAAATGGGCCTCTCAGCCCACCTAGCACGTTCTTACTTGTATTTTCCTAAATTCCTTATCTTAAATAAACCTCTAAAAATATAATACTTCTAGAGAGAAACTAATTTCTACCTGCCTCAGTTTCCCCTAAATTTTAATCATAACAGTTAAATTTTAACTGTTACAAATCCCAAATAATAAAATACCCAAGTCAGCTGCCAAATTTTATGGTAGATATAGTAATATAGTAATTGATATAGTAGAGAAGATTTTAAGAAGAAGGAGGAAAGAAGGGGCTGATAGGAAGATAAGAGATCTAGAAAGTAAGGGTTTGAGTGTGAAGGAGGAAAGAATCAGCTTGTCCTCTAAAGAGGCTTAGTTAAGATGCCAGAACATGAAGTCAGCTCTAGGGCAAACTCACCACCCAACACTCCAAGATGTTGGAATGCTTAGCATGCTGCCAGCCAGAGTTGTCTCTCCAGGGAAAGAGTCAGAGGCAGAAACTGAAGTGCCTTATATGGACGTTTTTTACATCACTTTTCTGCGTCTCATCTGTACCAATGAGGACTTAGCTTGACTTAGCCCAGAGGTCTGTCCTTTTTTTTTTTGCACATGTCTGTTAAAGACTATCTCCTCAGATAATTAAATCTTGAGTTGGATGCACATCTTTCAAAATCTTGTTAAACTGAGTAGGGTGGAGAATGTGGGTTTTCCAAAACCTGATTCTGTTATTGCAGGCATCTCCATTGTTATTGGTCAGGAAGTACCTAAACCAGATCTTCTAAAGAATGGTCTGATTATGGTGGAATATTTTTAAAATTCACATGTTTACATCTTCTTTGACTTTAGGGAGTTAATTTATTTTAGATGAAAAGTTAGAAGAATAAAAAGGACTACCAAAGTTGCAACAACCAGGGACTTTAATAGTGGTAAGGGAATAACAATCCAGAATAGCATATAACATAGGAGTCATATAGGAAAGAAGCATATTGGACATGGTTTAAGTATATTTCAAAAGGGGAAGGAGTGCTACTGGATAGAGTGGCAGGGACAGAGAAGAGTTAAGTTGGTTGCAAAATAGCCAAAGGCTCGGGAGTGAATGACATCCAGGTGCTGAGAGCTTCCAGAAATATCTAAAGACCTGCTCCAAGCATGAGGTCAGTGAAATCAAGGTAAACTCCTCTCATGGACTTCATTCAACAAAAATATAATTGTATTCCTTCTGAACTGTCTACCTTCTGAACCGTCAGTTAGGAAGATTCCTAATTGGGCAGACTTTCTACTTATAAGCCTACAAACATTTATTTGGTACCTATTGTGTGCCTGGAGATAGGGGGATAAAGATAAAGGTGGCCAAAACTGTTCTTACTTTCAAGGAACTCATAATCTAATGCACAAGAAGAAAACATGCAGATCCTACGTATAAAAAAGACCTATACAACATAAGTTGAAGATAATCTCAGAGAGGAGCTAGCATTCATTTATATATCTATTGATTGCTAATTAACCCTCTAGGTTCTTGGTGGTTGAGGCAATGATATTAGAGAAAAGACATTCTTAACCATTCAGGGATACTTGCAGATCTCTGAGGAGGAGGAGATATGCACTACTTTGCCCTGGAAGAGTGAGGCTGAAGGGTAAAGAATGAGAAAAGAAGTGGTTTGAGATCAAGGGAAGTTTGTTATTCATGGACAAGACATTCCAGAGGACACAGTGGATGAGGAAGGAGAATCTGGAGTGAGACCACTTGGGTAAAAGAGGTTAAGGTAGAAGTGAGAAAGCATGAGGGGAAGCAGCTGAGCCTGGGTAATGGAAGTCAGAATTATTGGGATGGAGGAAGAAAAGGGGAAGGGAATATTTTAACCAGTGGAGGAGCATATAATCTTTGAAGTCCTTTCTTAATTTATTATGATTATTACCAGGTCCCTAGTGTGAGCCTTCTACTGCATTCCTGCTGAGGTGAAGTAATGTTTACAGAGCAAATAACAGACGTGGGCTGGTAAATGTTTTAACAACCAAGTTTTCCTGGAAAAAAAATATATGTATTTACTTTTGAGTTTAATCTACTTTATTGACATTTTAAAAATTCTAGACAATAAATAAATAAACCAAGCCTTAATTTGTAGTGATTTCTGAGGTGTAAATGTTCACACTGAAAATTTAACAATTGGCTCTTAGGAGATTAGAGCTGGATCCAGCATACCTCAATGAGGTGATAATTTTGTGTCCTTTGAGGCTCCGGGAAGTTGAACTCATAGCCTGGTGAGAAAACAGAGGTATCTTTTCTACTATGGAGAAAGCCATGAGGTGGAGATGGGGTACTCAAAGTACTAGAGGTAAACAAGATATTGTTCTTAGAGTATGGTTCTAGGTTGGACCTTGATTAAATGGGAGGCAGCACAAGCACCTTGCTTGTGGTGTTTGAGATAGTTCTCAGTCCTGGTCTCTTTGCTTCTCATACAGGACCTCCATTACCAAGCAGTGTATTTTCACTGGCTCTCCTCTATTTCTGGATTTTTTTCCCTTCTCTTCTCTACTTCCTGGTTTTATCTAAGTCTCAAATAAAATCTCATCTTTTACAAGAAGCCTTTCCCACAAAGCAGATGATTAATAAATGCTTGTTAACTTGACTTATGATATAAAACTCTAGTTTCTGAAGAGTGCTTCTTGGAGAAAGAAGTAACTCTCATGGCTGGAGGAGCAGTAAAGGGGTCCTGTGACTTGCCACCACCTGATATTATAGGGAGTGATTCAGAGATCCAGTGGGGAAGGATGCTGCTTATTCAGCATTCCCAAAATACAATTACCTTCCAGAGGGTAGTTTATGGGCTATTTGAATGTTGTATGTGTTTTCTGTATCTGTTTATGGGCTCCAGTGAGTCATTTTCATCTTGTGCATTTTCTGTGGGGTGGAAGAAAGGTTATTCCATCCATAATTTCCATTTATTTTCTTGAGTGCTTATCTGAAAGCTAGAGCTTTCTTCATTTGGTGAAATCAAGCCTTGATCTATATATAAGCTTTATTTGGAGATATCTTGGAGGAAGCTTCATGTGAGAGTAAAGGACGAAAAGAAAATAAAATATCCCTTAATGAGTCTGGCTCCCAGCAGCATGATACAGTCCATATGAATTCAGGGACTTGGGGTATTGAACCACAAGTGCCATTGTTGGCATGTCTTCTTTCCTTAGTGAAGGAAGGGCCAAATTATACTGGCCAGTATCACCCACACCACTTCTTAGCAGATAACATTATTCTGTTCAGTTGCTTATTACAAATTGGACCAATTTGCAGATAAAATTCTCCCATTTACCAGTATGGGAATTCTACTTTCTTTCCCTCAATACCTCTATAATTGGGCCTCAGGAAAGTGGATGCTATTTCTTGCAAGGCCATTTGGGAGCTCTTATTGGTTATATTGGAATCTTCCAATGAAGAAAAAAATGCCTGATGTTAAGGCAGGGGGATGGTATAGAATGGGATTTCCTAAATTGAGACAGACATGTACGCTAGGTACCACCTTTCCTTTTCCTGTCATTCTCCCAGATCTACAGTCTAATGTCCAATGATATCATCCTACTGATACTCCTCTTTCCATAGTTACTAACAATCTCTTAATCTTTCTTAATCCTCATTCTTCCTGATGTCTCTGCAATCTTTGATATTGTCCACCATGCTCTTCTTCATAATACTCTATTCTCTAGAGTTTTTGTGGCATGACTCTCTCCTTATTTTTCTCCTATCTGTCTAACAATTCCCTCTAAATCACCCAGGCTTGCATCCTAGGAGTCACCCTTAACTCCTTATACTCTTTTGCCCTTCCCTCTCACCCCTGTGACCAATCTGCTGCCAAGGCTGTTGCTTTTTTCCTGGTAACATTTCTTATTCTCCCTCTTCTCTCTTCTTATATTACCCTGATGGAGGACCTCATTACTTATTTCAAGGGTGTGCTGATGGGTCTACCTGCCTCAAGTCTCTTCAAAATTATCATCATGAAATGCAAGCCCAACCACATCACCCCTTACTCATAGTGGTTCCCTATTAACTCCAGGACCAAATACATCATCCTCTATTTGACTTATAAAGTCTTTAGTAATCCATTCCTCTCTTCCCTTTGCCTTCCTAAGACACTGGCTGCCTTCCTGTTTCTCAAAAAAGATGCTCCATCTTCTGACTCTGGACATTTTCTTTTGGCTATTCCTGATCCACAGAATGCTCTCTCTCTCTCTCTCTCTCTCTCTCTCTCTCTCTCTCTCTCTCTCTCTCTCTCTCTCTCTCTCTCTCTCTCTCTCTCTCTCTCTCTCCTCATTTTATCTCTTGGCTTCCCTGGCTTTCTTTAAGTCCCAGCTAAAATCCCACCTTCTATAGGAAGCCTTTCTCAATCCCCCTTAATTTCCTTCTACTAATTATTTCCTGTTTGTCCAATATTTATCCTGTTTGTACATATTTTCAAATGTTTTTAACCTCATTAGCTCACAGACACATACTAGTCTCACGTCTTGAAATTGGGATTATCTTTTGCCTTTCTACGTATTCCTAGCTCTTAGAACAGTGCTTAGTTCATACTAGATATGATAATAATGGTTGATATAATAATATGACTGACCAACTGAGAGAAAAAATCACCAAGATAAAATAAACAATTCTAATTATATAAATGTGACAGGTGGTTGGGTTTTTTGGACCAAAAATATAGTAAATATTGGAAAGGAAACAGGTACCTAAAAATATCTTTACAACAGATTTTCTATGATAAAAGTCTCATTTCCAAGCAATTGAAGGAATTGATTCAAATTTATGAGATTGAGCCACTCCCCATAGATCAAATGGTCAAAGGATATGAACAATTTAAAAAGAAATACTTTCAAGTGACCAACAATCATTCATCAAATGCTCTAAATCACCAGTATTCAGAAAAGTGAAAAAATGAAGAAACACTGAGGTTTCACCTCAAACATATCAGACTGGCAAAGGTGGCAAAAGAATGACAAACATTAAAGTGACTGGGAGAAAGAGGTAAACTAGTGCATTAATTCTTGGTCAAGCTGTGAACTGGTTCAAGCCATTCATGAAAGTAATATGGAACTATACTCACTAAGGTATCAAACTGTTCATATCCTTTAACCCAGCCATATCATTACTTGGCCTAAAAGCTTAAAGAAATAAAGGAGAAAGTGCATCTGTATATTTAGACATATTTAAAAACTCTTTTTCTTGGTAGGCCAAGATTAGAAGCCAATTTTGATCTCCTGCTAGGGAACTGCTAAACAAATTGTGGTATATAAATGTAATGGAATATTATTACATCATAAGAAATGAGGAAATAGATAATTTCAGAGGAAAGTGGGAAAATGTTTGTGAAATGAAGAGTAAAGTGAGCAGAACTAATAGAACAATTATATGATTGTTATAAAGAAAAGCAACTTAGAAAAATTAGAACTCTGATCTCTGCAATGATGAATGTTAAAATGAAAGAAGACGAAATTATGCCACTCACTTCCTAAAAGAAAAGGCTTTTTAAGTTCAAATGAATTTAAAATGTCAAGTGACATACATTTCTAGGTATGGCAAATGAGGGAATTTTTTTTGCTGAACTATATAGATATATATTAATGGATCTGATTTTTGGTTAAATATTTTTTTACTAAAATACAAAAGGGAGTAGTGTTAGATTTAAAATGGTTGAGGTCTTAAACTGTAGTGAGTTAAAATGGTGGAAGATATAAATTGTGATAGATATAAGAGAGAGTGAGTAAATTTGACTGCAGAAAATATGTTTCACTACAGTGTCTTGGTTTTAAATCAAATATAAGGTGGTTGCCAGGGAAATATTCCCAATTATTCAAATACCCAAGTCAACTGGGTTTTAGAGAGATTTTTAATTAATACAAATGTGGAATTAAAGAAAAGAGAGAAAGAGAGAAAAAAGGAAATAAGTATGAAGGGCCTTAAGCCAACATGGCCTAGACCTGAGTCTTAAGAGAGAGAGATCAGTCAGTCAGTCTTTTAACACTCACCACAAGGTCTGCCTAAGCAAGGATTCTAGTGACACCAGGCCAGCTCCATCTCAGCTGATTTCACCAGAGAGCCTTCCAGCCAGAGACTGTTCCAAAGGGCCTCTCTCCAGAGCCTCCAGAGAGACAGAGTCCCCTTAGAGGAGCTCCAGTGAGACCTCCTTAGAGATTTTCCTCCAAGAGCTTCCCTTCTCCAGAGCCTCTCTCAAGAGATTCTTCCCAAGCGATTCTCATCAGAGATCCTCCAAAAGGATTTCTCCAAAAGGATATCTCTCCTCAAGAGATTCTGCTTTTTCTTATATAGGGGTTTTTCTCCCATGTGACCTCCCCTAAGTCCCTACATCTACCAATCACTGTAGATGCTTTCCAAAGGACTGCCCATCTAAATTCCTGCTAAGTCGACCAATCTCCTCAGTAAGTCTGAACGAGAGAAAACACAACTGAGTCAACTAATCTCATCAAGAGAAAACTTGCCTGACCCTTTTAGGTACCTAGCATCCCATTGTATCAATTCTAAAAACAGGCCTGGCTCAAAGAACTCCTTGCTTTATTATAAGCATGGGTCCAAGTACTTTCATTGTTTAGCAAGGAGTTTTCTCTCCTAAAGCAGTCTTAAGTACGGGTAGAGTAGGGGTCCTCCCATAGCAAGGAGTTTTCTCCCATAAAGCAGTCTTAGGTATGGTTGGAGTAGAGGTCCTCCCATTTCTGATCCTGGTGAGTTCTCATATCAAAATGGGGATTGTTTCTCAGTAGGGAATTTGTTCCAATTAAGAATTCCCAGATGGGGAAATTTTTAACATTCACAAGTCTGAGAGATTTCAAGATTTACAGTAGTAAGAGGGCCAAATTAGTAAAAAAACATTGTTACTTGAAAAATAAAAACAATACTTTAGAAATAAATAAAAACTTAACCACCCAACTAGTTCCTGTTCCCCCATTCTAGATATTGTTTCTTCCTCGTCATAGATACATTTCCCTTTTGTTCCCATTAAATGAATTGCTTCTTTTATCTTTACTTTCCTTTTGCTGCTTCCTCTTCACAGACCCTTAATGTAAGCATTTGTCAATTTTATTCCCACATGGCCCCATTTTCTTTCTATACTCTTTCCATTGACAATCTCATTTTCCCATCGTGTCCTCCTAAGCTTCAACTACTACCATTATGCTGATGACTGGTGAATCTGTAGAGCTAATATCCTGATCTCTCTCCTGAGCTCCATACGCATCTTCCATTTCCTATGCGACAATTTTGCCTGGATGTTCCTTCATTTGGTATGTGAAATTCAAATGTACAAAGTCAAGCATATCATCTTGCTCTCTAAATCTCCTCCTTCAACTATTTCTCTCAGTTAAGCTGCCATTAAGTCAAACTTCTACATTCAAGCCTTGATGTTATCTTTGATTTCCCTCTTCCTAGATTCATATATCCATAATCTTGATGATTTTCCTTTTAGATATTTCTCATATCTGTCTCTTCCTCTTCATTCCCATTGTGACCATTCGACTGTCAGTCAGTTAGTCATCTTTCATTTTTAAAGGCTTATTATATGGGAAGTTGTGTGTTAATCATTGCAGACAAAAAGAAAGACAATATACAGTCCCTATTCTCAAAGAGGTCACAGTATAATGGGGAAGAGTTGCAAAAAAAAATGAACATACTAGATATATACAGGATAATTGGGCATAGTTTGAAAAGAAAGTCAGTAAGATTAAGGAAGACTGAGAAAGGCTTCTTGAAGAAGGTAGAACTTTATCTGATATTTGAAGATAAGCAAAGAAGCTAGGAAATGGATATGAGGAAGGATAGAGATGCAGGTATGGCTGAACTGTTATTAAAAATCTACTGTGTTATGAGATGGAATGTCATGAGTAAGGATGTGCAAAGAGGCCAGTGTCATTATACTGAAGTATATCTGAAAGGGATTAAAGTATAAGAAGACTGGAAAGATAGGAAATGATTAGATTATGAAGCACTTTGAAAGCCAAACAGAGAATTTTATATTTGAACCTGGAAGTACTAGGGAGCTGTTAAAAGTTTACTAAATAAAGGAGTAATAGTCATGATCTTTTTTAGGAGATCAATTTGACATATATGAATGGGATTATTGCAGTAGTCAATATATAAAGTGATGAGGACCTTTAATCAGGATGGTGACGATGTTAGAGGAGAGAAATAGGCATACATAAGAGATGGTATACAGTTAGAAATAACCGAACTTGACAAAAAAATTGTATGGGAGGGTAGAGACAGTGAGGAGTCAACCTAGATTTGAAGCCTGGGTATTTTGGTATTTTGGTATTTTTTTAGTATGGCAGAGACATAAGCATATTTGCAGGCAATAAGGAAAAGAACCAACAGAGAGAAACTGAAGATGAATGAGAGAGTAGGGAGGATTGAAGGAGTGATCTGATTGAGAAGAAGGGATAGAATGGGATCACTTGTACATATGAAGAGGTTAGCTTAGGCAAGGACAAGTGCCATGTCTTTATATATGTGAAGGAGGCAAAAGGGTGAAGGAGGAAATAGTGGCAGATGTCATCTGAGTGATATGAGAAGAGGAGCAGAGAAAATAGAGAACTCTAAGAGAATAAATCTAATTTTTTTCAACAAAACATGAAGTAAGCTCCTCAGCTGGGTGGATGGATGTAGTGGAAGCCATGTATGGTTTGAAGAAATATGAAAGGTTTGGAAAGCTGATGGAGTGTAAAAAAAAGATCACTTTGCCTGCAGAGAGTGCTTAGGTGAGATTATGTAATACAAATCTGTAGTGGACTCAATCTTCCAGTTTTCATTATTTTCTCTATCATCTTTCAGCAGCAGACGAATACTTTCCCACAAGGTTTAGATCTGAAGGGACCACAGAGAGCATTCATTATAACATCATTATACAGATAAGGAAATCTCTCTCACTGTTCTGTACACTAGAGGAGCTTAATATACATATATATGTATACTTTACTATATATATCAATTGGATGAATGAATAAATTATCCTGAATTTGATACTAATTTGCAAATCATCAGAAAAGGCACTGCCTCTGTGATAGCCTCACTTTCTACATATGTAAAATACGGGACAGAGTCTCCTACATGTTCTCGAAGGTACTTTCCACCTCTAACTTCTATGACCTCAGGTCCCTTGTAGTTCTAATATTTTGTGCCATAGTTCTTTCCAGATTCATGATACAGAAATTTCTGTTTAAATATTAATGTAAATGGCTGCTGGTTATTAATTAAGCTTTTTGAAAGTGTGACTTCTCTGTGACTATGTCAGGGTCTTCAATGCATGTTTGTTCATTTTTTTTTTTGCATTTATTATTTGAGATTACTATGATTTTTAAAGGTGGATTTTTAAGACCTAGAAAATCCCTCCATCCCACTTAAAGAAAGTAATAGGATGCCATTTGTTATTTAGTGATGTCTGACTCTTCATGACATGTGGATCATCCTGTCCAAAGAGTTTTCTTGGCAAAGATACTGGAGTGATTTGCCATTTCCTTCTGTAATGAATTAAGGCAAATAGAAGTTAAAATATTTGCCCAAAGTCACACAACTAGTAGGTGTCTGAGGCCATATTTGAACTTAGTTTTTCCTGACTCCAAGCTCAGCCCTATATCTATTGAGTCATCTAACTGCCTCAGTAGGAAACCATGCCTTGATACATTTTCCAGTCTTAATTGTTCACAATGTATATGTGAACACAACCTGGACAGAAGTGAATAAATCTTGGACACTTCCCTAGGTCCAATAGGAAGCCTGATTTATCTAGGGCCTTACTCCTATCCTACTAGGTTGGTATAACACTGAAGAGCTAACTAGACTTAGAGTTGTGAATATCTGGGAGTAGAGGAAAGTGTTTTAGCTAAGCCCCAGAGAAGGAATCATTAGAAGAGAGGAAGAGTAGCAAAGCCTGAGGCTTTGAACTCTACCTTTGTCTCTCTTTCTTGCACCAGAAAAGAATCTTTTGAGAAGCAAAGGTTGCAGGGATTTGGGATATCCTGTCTTTTCATCAGCATCCTTTGACATCCTAATCAGCTTAATTAATACCAGCAGCCATCTGCCTTCATGAGTCTGTGGAATTACAAATTGCTTAGTTTTTATTAATTCTGTGACAGAAACATTGTTTTAATATGTGTTTGTCAGGAAAAAAATAGGAAATTAATTTTATTTAGGTACTTTTATTTACTGAATGTACCACAAGATCAACATGTGTCAATTGTATTATTAATAAATTCAACATGTTTACTCCAAAAAAAATCAACATCAACATTCTAGGAACAGATTGAAGCAATAACTGCATTAGGAGCCAAAGAGAGATTAGATGTATATTCAGGAGCCTACAAAGAGCTGAGCAGATTAGGATTCCAGCAAAAGGAAGTTACTCCTGTGCCACCCAATCTGTGAATGAGCCCACCTTCCCTTAGATTCTGTACTTGGGTCGGAGAATATCATTGATTTTTTTTGAGGGAAAGGGAAATATTTATACCAACTACATTACTATGGTAAAATTCATCCTTCTAAAAGCTAATTAAGTCTGACTGACTAATTGATAATCAACAGATAATCATGATAAGAAGCATCCCAATGTGAACTTGTAAGAAATTGCATTAGAAAAACAACCTCCAATCCTTCAGGGCTATCCCTAGATCCCCATACCTAGGGACTTGACCTGCTACTGAAAAGGGTAATTGAGAGAAAAACTGCAGACTTTAATACACTTTGTATTCCTTACATTGCACCAAATGGATTATTAATGGCATCTGGACAAGATGGGTGAATACCAGAAAGAAAAATTCACCGAGGAACTAAAAAAAAGCATTTTTCCTTTCAGCTTCATGTTCTACTGATGAAGATGAAATACTTACAAATTGTACTATCATGGCAGATATGGATTTGATTAAAGAGAAAACTGGGAGAATAACTGAATAGAGAAATGGGTTATAGATAAAGACTACGAAGACTCTCTACTTATACTAGACAAATTTTGTCCATGCCCTTCCATAAATTTATCGTAGGGATCCATCCAGAACGCTGTTGGACCTTTCTTGCTTTGTCTTCCCAGCAGAGCACATGGGCTGTGCATCAGTAGTAAATACTTTACTCCTCATGTTCCTGGCCCATCCTTTTTATCCATACAAACATTTCATAGTTTTCTTTACTCTAGTGATTCATAATTCCTTTTAAAACATTATTTTGGAACATGCTTCTGCCTACCATATGCTTCTTTACTTCTCTTTGAGGAATGTTAACTATATTATACTATGACTTAGAGATATATGGCACCACCAGAACATTGTTGTTAAAAATATGGGCTTTTGTCCTATTTAGGGAGAAATTGTGAGATTAAAAAAAACATTGACCTAAGATTTAATAGCATTTCTTTGACTAATAGCCATGTATCCTAGACAAATCACTTATTTTTTTCAACATGTGTTGAATGTGTGTGTCTAACTAGCACTCAGGGGTTTTTAAGCTGAGACTGTGAAATTTAAAAAATATTTAATAGCTGTATTTATTATTATTGCTGATGATAATACTGATAACTAGCATTTACATGATGCTTGAAGGTTTACAAGCTCTTTTATATGTACTTTCCAATTTGGCCCTCACAACAACTCTGAGAGGTAGATATGATTATCCACATTTTACCAAGTAGGACACAGAAAATGAGAAAGTTTACATGACTTGCCCATGGTCATATAGCTAAAGAAGCATCTCAAGTAGGATTTGAACTCCAGTCTTCCTGAATATAAGTCCAAAACTTTATCCACTGTACCACATAGCTGCAAGAATTCAATGTAATTAATAATAATATTTCAATATAATTCTGTAATCTAATATATTTTATTTTATGTATTGAAAACAATTTTCTGAGAAGGAATACATTGACTTCACCAAATTGAGACATGAAGAAAGTTATGAACTTTTGGTCTATATGCTCCCCAAAGTGTGATTCAAAGGGGCTTGGGACTTATAGATATAATTATATATAGATTTATATAATAATAGAACATATAATAATAAGCTTCTATAGATACTCATCTCTCTGGAATGTTTTAGGTATATTCCAACCCTGAGAAGATTATATTTCCATAGCTGTCAAGGAAAAGAGGAGCCTTCCTGGAGAATCTTTATAATCTCTTATACAATTAAATTTTAGTTTCCCTTTGGGAGTCAATCTTACAAACCTTTAAAATCTTGATAATAGACAATAGTGTATATTTTAAACTGATTTCCCATACCCTCTCATAACACATAGAAAGATTTCTTGGAGGGGCAGGGAGATGGTTAGCCATTGCAATCAGGAGTCATGAGTACCTTTCGGCAGAAATCTAGCTTAATAAGCATATGAACAACCAACAAAATTACTTCTGTCACATGATGATGCACTTTAAAAGGTATTGGTATTTTTTAGGGGCTTTGTACCACATTTTCTCATTTACTGTATTCCCTCTCAAACTTCACTGAATCTTCCTGAGTTAAAATGAATAATGACTAAGCTGATCTAATATTAATAAAATAATCTTCACTGACACTGTATTCAACATCCTATCCTTGGACTCCTTTCTATATTAAGATGTAGGAAGTATACATCATAATTATACTTTGGGACTAATTTTGTCAATTACATTTAATCAGAGTACAGCAATTGCCTCTTAGTGTTATTTCAACTTATATTCTTGTTGTCATTTTATATAATTTAAACCTAGTTCTGTTTCCTGGGCATTGCATCAGTTAAAACAAGTTCTATGATGTTTCTCTAATTCTTTTTATATGTGTCTTTTCTTTTGCTGCAATGATATTTCCTTGATTTCATATACCATAATTTGTTTAGCCATTCTATAATCAAGGAACACAAAGTTTGTCTATAGATATTGTTACTACAAAAATGATGCTACAAATACTTTGAAACTGTAAGGGTAAATTTAGGGTTGAGACTGAATATAAATTTAATTGGTTGACAGGGATTTTAATTTAAATCCCAAATAAAAATAATCAAGTCAGTTTGGAATTTTAGGGTGGTTTAATTAACGCAGAGGGAAGGAATTAAGAAGAAGAGAGAGGGAAAAGAGTATAGGATTTCTCCAGCCTAACCTGTACCAGGGAGAGTTCAAAGACCTCTGCCAGGAGGCCTCCTCAGGAGATTAGAGGCTTCCTAAGAGAAGAGGATAGTGTTTTGGAAGGTAAAGGAAAAAGAAATCAGTCTAAACTCCAAGAGAGCTCAGTGAAGACGTCTCACCTGAACTAGGCTACTAAGCTTCTCCCAGTATTGTATCAAGGATACTCACTGCCAAACCCGGACAATAGCTGCAGCCATGCCAAGATACCAATATGCTCAGCATGCTGCCACCAGCTACCTCTCCACTGCAAGAGCCAGAGCCACCTCTCCACGAAAAGAGCCTGGAGAGAGGAAGTGACGGGAAATATATAGAACATTTTTACATCACTTCTGCATCTCACATGTACCAATGGTAGCTTAAGCTTGACTTAGGACAGCTCAGCGGGTCTGTCAGTTGTTTCTGATTTCTCATTTTCTAGCACATGTCTATCATAGGGCATCCTTCTTAACACTTAATCCTTAAGTAGGGTGTAGACATTCCTGTTTTGTTAGACTAAGCAGGGTGGAGTAAATTTAAAATTCACAAAACACAGGAGCTCTTTCCTTTGTCTCTGACCTCATTTGGGCCCATGCTTAATCATTTTACTACTAAGTCAAACTTGGAAACTGTTTAGTAAATTTTTCTCATATAATTCTTATTTCCCCCCCTCCCCCCGAGTGGTTAGATCATATAAGAATTTACAAAAAATATATTAATATTCCTATTCTCCAATAGCCTATTTCTGCATTTAATCATTTTTTTCAATTGATCAGTGCCAAGTGAAATCTAAAAGTTGTTATAAATATGAATTTTTCTTATTTTTAGTGATTTTGAGTATTTTTCATATGATCATTGATAGTTTGTATTTCTTTTTTCTACAACTATTCATACCTTCTTCCACTTAACTACTGATATATAAACTTGTTCTGATGTATGTCAATTCTTTCTATATTTTGTATATTTTATTTTGACCACATATGCTTGAAGAAAGAATTTTTCCAACTCAAAAGTTTTTCTAATTCTAATTGCATTGATTTTGAGCAAAATCTTCTGAATGATTTGCATATCCAAAGCTGTCTGTCTTCTGTGATATCTTCTATTCCTTGTTTGATCATCTATTCCTTTTGAAAGGAACCTCTTTTCAATTCTCTTCTATTTAATTTTTCATGATATGTCTTACTGTACAGTTATATTTTCAATTTATTGTGGTATGTGGTGTAAGCTACAGTCTCAATCCATTTTCTCTCATCTATTATCCAGTTTTTCCAGTATTTCTTGTTAAATAGTGTATCTCCTAATAATTTTTTTCTTGGGTGTATTGAAACATGTGAGAGGGGAGGGAGGAAACATTTAAGTGCTCATGGTGTGCAAAGTACTGTGTTAAATATTTTGAAAATATCAATTCTATATGGATCCTCACAATGACTGTTATTATTCCATTTTTATAGATGAGGAAACTGAGGCAAATGGGATAATTTTTTTTTTTTGCCATGGGTCTAGCTACTGTTAAAGGGATTTTCTTAATCTCTCCCTATGTCTACCTTAAGAGGGGAGAGAGCAGGGTTTCTCCATGAATCAGAGAACTGCTAGGTTCAGTGAGCAGTGAGCCAGAGCTAAAGATTCCATTACCAAGGAGACCAGGATATTAAGGAGAGGAAATAGGAACTGCTTTCTAGCCGGAAAGTTGTAAAATGGTAGTTAGTCAGTGAGGAGATAAAGGAAGCAGCTGCTGAGGGAAATGGGCTTTTTGCCTCTTGAATCTCTAGAGAGCAGGAGATCCAGCTTTCAGGCAAGGGGCTGCTGGCAGTTGGCTGGTGACAGCTGGCTATCTATTGTTTTAAGGATTTTTTTATTTTTTTATTATTATTATATTGTTTTAAGAGAATATTTTACAGATAGAATAGAGTAGATTATGCCTGGTGTACCAGGAAGAAGAACCTGTCCTGAGAAGATAGAGACAGTATTAGGAAATGTAGGTACTTATTAGGAATTATTTGTTAGTGAGATTTAGTTTAGGTAGATTAATAGGGTATAAGATTAATAATTTCTCTTTTTCTCTTTTCTATCTTTACATCTGTACTTCTTTCTAAATTAAACAAAGTGTTTATTAAACTGCTATCCTCACTTTGTCAATCTCCTACATTTAACCTTTACAATACTTGGAGAGCCAATAGGATTTTGATTAATCTGTTAATCTTCTGTTCCTCACTTTTCCCAATACTATTGCTACTTTTCTAGAATACATAGGCAAAAAGTAGAAGTGCAAGAAATTTTTTAGGCAATTCAATATGATGCTAGAAATTATGGCACGTGTAGTGAAGAAACAGTTTCTGGCCTACCTCAAACAACTCCTGCTCCTGGAGAGCTTTACCAAGATGGCACAGCTCAAAATTTTAGATTTTCTCCAGTTATTACTATTTCTGGGATTATTTGTTCTGATAGGATTATTTCAAATATACCAAATTTATCAAATAGTTTACCTATTTCTCTCCAATAACAAAAAAATAATGGAAAGATAGCTTAATTGATACTCAGATAGAATACCTTGAAAAAAATCTCTCAATTAGCCCAAATTCTCTCTCAACTTACCATAAGACATCCAAAACCATTTACCCCCCAGGATATTGAGGGATCTCAGTAGAGCATCCCTTCTTTTGAGGATGAGTCCATCGCTATTTTCAAAAAGTGAGAAAGCATATTTCAAAATTTTGATCCAATCTGGATTGATTTTGAACATTTGTTATAGAAGTTGTTAA
Source organism: Monodelphis domestica (assembly GCF_027887165.1). Classification (NCBI taxonomy): domain Eukaryota; kingdom Metazoa; phylum Chordata; class Mammalia; order Didelphimorphia; family Didelphidae; genus Monodelphis; species Monodelphis domestica. Next base: position 121,876,455 of record NC_077229.1, read on the forward strand.
TAAAAAGTGCCACAATATAAGGTTATCTTGCTTGCTAATAAGGCTGGGGGAAGGGTAGCAGTTCACTGGCATCAAAAATACCCCAAATGGGATTTTAACAATGAAACTGATTAGTCTAGATTGCATCAGGCTAGGGAGTCAGTACTCAAAATCATGAGGGCATGTTCTGACAGACTGGGTACCTAGACAAAGTTGACAAACTCAGACAAGAGATTGGTGAAAATCCATCCCAGTTCATGAACTTATAGAACTCAGAGGAAGATATGTAGACCTAGATTTGACCAGAGAAAAAGATATTAGACAATTGAGAAGGCAGTATCTGGAAAAATGTTGCAGGGTGGTCAAAGACTATTTCAAAACCAGCTGTCCTAACTTACTGAGTATGGACCTTGATGAATTAAGGAGTGTGGCCTTATATGTGTAAAAAGGAAATGAAAAGAAAGATGAAGTTGATAGTAAATTAGTGGAAGCATTAAGAAAGGAAATAAAAGTATTAAAAAGAAAACTTGAAAAAGGATATACAAATTATCAGATAGCTATGGCTGCTTTGCAAGAATCTACAAACCAAATACCAACATGTTACTTATGTTGAAAAGGGGAACACTTAATGTTAAATTGCAGAAGCTGGGGGGAAGCTGGATAGCTCAGTGGATTGAGAGCAAGGCCTAGAGACAAGAGGTCCTAGGTTCTGTGAAGATTGGATTTAGCTATCTCCTGATTGTAACAATGAAGGTGCTTAGCTCTTCCTTTACTGGGAAGATTGAATTGTAATGCCCTGACTATTTTTAGATTTTAATCCCCAAAGTGCTAACTCAATATTTAAAGTATATCTACCCATTTTAACTACAAAAGAGGTGTTAACTAACCAAAAAAGGTGTTCACTAACTACAAGAGGTGTGAACACCCATTTCATACATTGAGTGGGCAGTCCTAAAGAGGATCATCTGCTGTGATTGGTAGACATAAAATTTAGGGGAGGCAACACAAGAGAAAAAGATCTTTAAATAGAGGAAACAGAAGCACACAAGGATCAATTGATAGATTGAAGGATCAGTCACTCAGAGCTGGAAGTGATCAGTCACTTGGGCTTGGAGTGAAGAAGAGTCACTCAGAGGAGAGACTGGAAGAATCAGTCACTTGAAGTTGGACTGGAAGATAGACACTTGAGGAGAGACTGGAAGACAGACACTCAGACTTGGAGTGAAGGCACTTGGTTGTGGAACTGGACCCCTGGAGGAACTTGTGCAGGAGACCTCAGACTGTTTTCCTTTTAGATGGTTATCATGGTGAGTGTAAAAGCTGACTTAGTTTCCTTGCCTTTCTGGAGGTGTGAACCTCTGAGAAAGGTCCATCATTTTGAGACTCCTTTTCCCTTGACTGGTGCCCTAGAATTTCTACCTGGCTCAGAGGACTCTGGAGCACTCTTCCCCCCCTCCCCCCCCTTTTCCTTCTTCCTTGATATCTTCCCTCTATTGTAAATAAACTACCATAAATTCCATTCTATGTTAATAATTCATTTTTGGGATTTAGAAATTAAATCCCTGGCAACCACCAATTTAATATATTCAGTCCAAACCATAAAAAAATAACAGTTCAAATCTGGCCTCAGATACTTCTCAGCTGTGTGACCCTAGGCAAGTCACTTAACCCCCATTGCCTAGCCCTTACCACTCTTCTGCCTACAATACATTGTATTGATTCCAAGACAGAAGGTAAGGGTTTAAAAAAATTTTTAAAAATTGCAGAAGCTGGACTCAAGTATTGAAGAATTTGAGAAATAAGGGAAACTTTAGGAGCAACTATTCTACGAACAACAACTATTCTAGAAATAATAACAATAGAAACAATTACAGAAATAACAATTATAGAAATTATGATAATGATAGAAGCAATAATCAAAACGAGGCAAATGACATGTTACAATATATCTGAAATGGGGCTCATCCATGCAATAGCTAATATGTAAATCATCCTCAAAGAGAGGAATCTCAGAGAGGTGCAAATGGGCCTTTATGAAGATCTGAGAGGGGAGAAAGGACTCTGGAATCAAAGATTGAAACATTTGATTTTCCAGATACCAATATAATTATACCAGTCATCTGAGTCTATTCTCCGCTGAATAACAATGAACCACATGTGACATTAAAAGTAGGAAATATGTTATACCATTGTCTTCTAGATATTGGGGCATCAAGATCTGTGCTGATGAGTACATCTGATTCTAATTATAATTCTATTGGCTCTATCAATGTTGTGGGGATGTCAGGAGCACCTCTGAAAGTTCCAAAGCTTTCTCCATGAATGGTGCTTGTGGGACCTTTATCAATGGAACATTTATTCCTTTTAATGCCTAGCTCCCCTATGAATTTATTGGGGAGAGATCTTTTATGTAAATCAAGAGTCACTATAATATGCACACAAAATGGAGATATTACATTAGAACTACCTGAGGAATCTCTAAATTTGTTCCCTATACTCTTCATAGGTAATCAGAAAGTAAATAAAATCCCCACCTTTGAAATATCAACAGATGTAACCAAATCTCTGTGGGCTACATCTTTTCCCTTTGTAGGCTACTTAAATCAGCTGTTCTGGTTCAAATGGGAACAAAAGGTATCCTGCCTCCTTCCATACTTCAGTATACATTATCAAAAGAGGCAATCGAGCAAATTACCCTAGTGATAAATTCTTTAATTGAACAGAAAATAATAATATCATAGAAATTAGAGTACAATACACCTATCTTGCCTATTAAAAAACAAATTAGATGAAAATGGAAAACTTATTTATTGATTTGTTCAAGATTTAAGGGCTTTTAATAATCATGCCATCAAAAGACAACCTGTTGTTCCAAGCCCATCCACCATTATTGCCTGTATTCCTAGCACTGCTAAATATCTCACAGTAGTAGATTTGTGTTCCACCTTTTATTTAATACCCATCTATGAAGAATACTGAAACATATCTAAATTCACCTGGAAAGGTTCTCAATACATGTGGTATCATCTTAGGGTTGCGTAGAAAATCCAACTTTATTTTCCCAAATTTTGACACAAGATTTACCAAATATCAAGTTTAAGGAGAGCCATTTAATTCACTTTGTGGATGATTTGCTCTTGGCATCATCAAATGCTGCAGCATGCCAAGAAGATATCAAATATCTCCTACTGGAATTTTATGAGAGGACACAAAATATCAAAGGCATAGGTTCAGTGGTATCTCCCCAAAGTGGAGTATTTAGGATTTTCTTTAACTGATGGTGCCCTCTTCATTTCCCCTGTGTGTTGAAGATATCTAAAAATTGATTACCCCATCCACTAAGAGGTAGTTGAGAACAATTTTGGGAATAACAGGACTTTGCATGCAATGGATTCCTTGCTATGGGGAAATCACCAAACCCCTTATAGTATTGACAAAAAGATACAGTGCATGAACCACTTAGGTTGGAGTCAGAACACCTAGCAGTGCTTACTAAATTAAAACAGGCTATCCTGTCTGCCTCAGCTCTAGGCATCTCAGATTACAATTACCCATTAATTCTACATGTACATGAACAGAAAGGAGTAGCTTCAGGTGTTTTAACCCAAGTTTTACTACCTGTTCATTGTCCAATTGCATATTATTCGGCTCAACTAGACCCAATAGCTTCAGGAGCACCACCATGTCTTATAGTCATAGCTGCGACAGCTTTGCTAGTAACAAAATCTGTGGATTTTGTTGTATTGAGATGTTTACTAATGATAATGTGTCCCCATGAAGTTGAAGCATTGTTACTAAGGCATATAACACAGGCATTCTCTGACCAAAGACTTACAAGACATGAAATAACTTCATTAGGCAATGAAAACACCACTTTAAAATGCTGCACAGCAATCAACCCTGCCACCTTGATTCTAGATTTACCAAGCACAGGAGAACCATTGCTTAGTTGTGAATCACTAGTATCTATGGCAGAAAAACCTCATGACAATCTCCTGGACATTCCTTTGGAAAATTCAGACCTAGTTTTGTTTACGGATGATTCTTCCTTTATGAGTGATGGTATACCTTATACTGGAGCAACTATAGTCATAGAATTTGCAACTCTGTGAGTAGCTTCACTGCCATCAAATATAAGTGTTCAAGGTCCAGAATTAATAGTTTTGAAACATGTCTTTGTAATCACAAGAGACAAGAAAGCAAAAATCTATACTTACTCGAGATATGCCTTTGGAATATGTCACACTGTTGGTATGCTTTGGTTTCAAAGGGGATTGTTAATATCAGCTGGCAAAAGTATTGCAAATGCTAAAATCATCAATAAGGTTCTTTCTGCTCTCCAACTACCTGAAACCTTGACTGTTGTACATTTTTCTGCCCTTACAGGTACAACTGACCCTGTCTCTAGAGGAAACCACTGGGCAGATGCTGCTGCAAAAGTCACAGGTTTAGAAGGCCCTGAATTAATCTTAAAATTTGCAACTATTAATGACTGAGATTTATCCCTTTCCTATAATGAAAAAGAAATTAAAAAATGGAAACAAATTTTCAAGGCAAAGCAGATTAATGGATAATGGGTGGCATCTGAAGGAAAACCCCCACTCTCTAGAACTTTCTATTATCAAATATGTCAATTCATCCATAAAAACAGTCATTTTGGAATCCAAGGCACCGTAAACCATGAAAAAAGTATGGATAGCCTCTGGGATGACTAACATCACCTCTAAAGTGTGTGCAGCTTGTCCTACCTGCCAAGCAAATAATCAGCATGCCTTTTGTGAAAAAGCTTTTGGTGGACATACTTTGGCTTATACACCTTTTAAATATCTGCAAATAGATTTCATTATAATGCCAAAAGCTGGATATTACACATTTTGCTTGCTCATAGTAGACCAGCTAACCAAATGGCTGGAAGCATTTCCAACCACTAGAGCAACAATGACGTTTGTTGCCAAAGTGCTTTTAAGAGAAATCATACCTCATTTTGGCCTGCTTGTGTAGATTGATTCAGACAGGGGAACTCATTTTACTGATTTAATTTATCATAAATTTACTCATGTTTAGGGATTACTTCAAAATTTATCCCCAGAGCTCAGGGCAAATTGAAAGAATGAACAGAGAACTTAAAACCATGATCTGAAAATTATGCACTGAGACTCATTTAAAATGGCCTGAAGCTCTCCCTCTAGCACTATTCTACCTTCTGTGAATCTTAAAAATTCTCAGACCCTACTTCAGAAGACTTGGTTAAGACCATTCCCCATTTTAAACAATGAAGGGACTTAGTCAGGAATGTGAGAACTCTACTCCACCCATACTTAAGCATACTTTAGGGGAAGATAAAGTTGTAAACTCTTTACTGAACAATGAAAAAGTACTTAACTCATACTTATAGGGAAGCAAAAGCCTTAAGCTAAGTCTATTTTTAGGAAGGTGCTAAGTATCTATGAAGGTCAGGCAATTTGCAAACTTGTAAGGGACAAGCCTTAACAAAAAAGGTATGAGGTTTTAGTCTACTCAGGTGTGAATTACTCAAAAGTTTAGTCTACTCAGGTGTGAATTAAGAATGGTCTGTCCTTTGGAAAACATCTACTGTGATTGGTAGATGTGAGAACTTAGGGGAGGTGACGTGGGAGAAAATTATCTTTAAAAAGAGGTCAGAAGCTGAGAGAAGGAGATTCTCTCTGAGAACTCTCTCTGAAGAGACTCAGCTTGCCAAAGCTGAGATGAAAGATTCAGCCTTGGAAGCTGAAGTGGAGCTTCCTGAGCTAAACTGGAGGGTCTCTCTGAACACTAGAATCTTGCTTGGGACAAATCTTGTGGTGAGTGGATTAAAGACTGACTGATCTCTCTTTTAGGGCTTGGGCCTAGGCTGGCCTAGGCTGGTCTGGGCTGGCCTAGCCCTTTTCTCATTGTTTCCTCTTATTCTCTCTCTTTCATGAATTCCTTATTTGTATTAATTAAAATCTCCATAAAAACCCAGCTGACTTGGGTATATTTCATATTTGGGAATTTTTCTTTGGCAACCACTATATTTTTGATTTGAAACCATATTTTTGTGGTCACAGTTTAAGGCAACCACTCTTTTATCTGTAATAGTTTATGCCAACCACTCTTTTAAATGTTACACTTCAAAGCAGACCCAGTGGAGATCTACACATCTCACCATTTGAGATGCTGTTTGGTCATCCACCAATACTTGCTAAACCAAATTTAACTCTGTGTATACATCATTACTAGGAGGAGATACTTCTATTGCCTCAATATATACAAGATCTGCAAATCAAAATATTAGGAATCCTGAGCTGTGGTGCAAGCTGGACCTATAGACTTTTCTCTTTATGATTTACATCCAGGAAACACAGTATATGTAAAGAACTTCCAGTGCACAGGAGCAACTCAGCTGGCCTGGGAAGGTCCTTTCCAAGTACCGTTAACAATCCCAACAGCAATAAAAATCAGAGAAAAGACTGTGGATCCATTGCTCTCATGTGAAAAGAGTACCTTTTTTTCAGAAATTATTGACTACATGTATCAAGGATAAGACTACAGAGATAACTGGAAGCTATTTTCAATGACATTGAACTCCTGAACTTACATTTTTTTCAACATAATGTTTGATTTTTCTTGTACTTTAAGGTTTTATTTTGAAATAGAATGAGTAATGGCCAATAAGTAAGTGTATAATTTATATTATACTGTAGAATTTCTGCTGAGAATATTGTATTTATATAGTATTGTATTTTTTGTATATAATAATAATTATAAACCTCTTATGTGGTACTTGTTGAATTTGGATTAATATCTTCAGGTTCTTATTTCTGTGGAGTATAGTCAGGATTGTGTTATTTGTAATTGTATTCATTTGTATTTGTAACTGTAATTATGTATAATTGTTTTTAATTTGAGACTTATATGTTATAAAAACCATGATTGGTTTTGCTTTCTTTCTTTCTTTTCCCTTTCCCTCAGTGGCTGCTTCCTTTATCTCCTTGCTGACCAACTGCTATTTTACCACCTTCCTGCAAGAAAGCAGTTCCTACTTCCTCCTCTCAGTGTCCTGGTCTCTCTGATAATGGAATCTTCAGCTCTGGCTCACTGCTCATTGAACCTGTCAGTTCTCTGATCCATGGAGAAACTCTGTTCTCTCTCCTCTTAAGGTAGGCAGAGGGAAAGATTAAGAAAATCCTGTCTGAGGCCAGATTTGAACTCAGGCCTTCCTGATTCCAGGTACAATGCTCTCTTCACAGCAGACCAGCTACCTAAGAATACTGAATTTAATTGCTTTTTTATTCATAAGATCGTGGCTAGAAATCAAAGGGAAGATAGAAGCCATTAAGCCCATACTCCACTCTAGCACCCATTTTACAGATTAGGAAACTAAAGTTGAGAGACCCTTTTTAATGATTGTTAATAATGTAGACATGGCCAGTGGTATGGTGGAAAGGTTGCTGGTTCTAATGTCAGAGGGTCTGGATTCAGATTTTCTACTACTTTTACCTATATGGCATTGGCCAGGTTGTTTAATGCCCTTGTACCATTATTTCCTCATCTATAAATTGAAAGAGTTGGCTAACATGCAAATATTCCGCACTTACTATGTGCTACTGTGTTAGAAGCTGGAGATATAAGTACAAAGAATCAAATATAAAAGGAGCAAGTTCTTTCATGGGAGTGAAATACATGCACAAATGAATACAGTATGAAAGTAAGGATGACTCTGAGATTGGGGACTTGTAAGAATGAAAAGATGATGGTAGCTTCATATCATTGACAAAAGTAGAGAATCAAAGAAGGAGGGAAAGATAATGAATTTTTTTACAGACATGGTAAGTCATTGAGTGAAATCCTAGTAACACAAAAGATATGAATGGGAAAACCTTCCTGTAGCATGTGAATTATTATTAATTTTTTTTAATACCCTTACCTTCCTTCTTGGAATCAATACTGTATATTGGTTCCAAGGCAGAAGAGTAGTAAGGGCTAGGTAATGGGGGTCAAGTGACTTGCCCAGGGTCACACATCTGGGTAGTGCCTGAGGCCAGATTTGAACCCAGGACCTCCCATCTCTAGGCCTGGCTCTCAATCCACTGAGCTACCCAGCTGCCCCCTGTAGCATGTGAATTATGAATTGAATCTTGGACAAAACCAGGGAAGTAAGGAGGCATCAAAGAGAATAAAGAAGATTTCAGGCAGGATAGGTTTAAGATATTATTTTCTTTCTCCTTCAAGTAACACTCTTTTAGTGGAGGCAATCAATTCTTAAAACCAAAGAAATGATTCTAATTGTGCTATCTCAGGGACCATTGAACTTTCCATGTGGGATTTTAAAAGTCAAAAGATGAACTACCTGGTCTTAAAGGTCTCTTCCAGGTCAAACTCTTAATCCTCTGTCCTATGGTATAAGGTTTCAGTTGAAGAAGGAAATGGCAAGCCACTCTGGTATCTGTGCCAAGAAGAGTCAGATACAAATGGAAAACAATTGAATAACAACAACAAAAAATTTCCATGCTGTGAAGTTCTATAATTCCTAGTAGTGGTCCAGGAATCAAAACATCTGGATTAAAAACCCTACATGATTTGGGAAAAATGTGCCTCCTTCACTGGTGTTTCACCTCTAAAATGAGGGAAGTTGGACTGCCTGATTGCTAAGCTACCTTCTAGCACTAACATGCAGAAAAGGGGAATGAAAATGGTGGAGGATTTCATATCCATGCTACATGAGAAGCGAACGAGGGAATTAGGAATATTTAGACCTGAAAAGAGAATCCTTGGGCAGAGGGGTGAATATGATAGAGACTTTCAGTTATTTGTAGAGCAATCTAATAGGAGACAATCTGTTTAGACTTCAGAAAACAGAAACAGTAGCAATGGGTGGAACTTCAAAGAGGTAAAGATAATTTGGTGTTGTTGGGGGGGGGGGACAACAACTTCCTAACAATTAGAACTCTCCAGTAGTGGAATAGCCTAAATCAGGAATTAAGAAGTTTCTTTTTAGAGGAAATCTTCAGACAAAATCTGACCACCTCAGGAAAGTTGGAGAGGGAATTCTATTCAGGTACAGGTTGGCTTAGACTGTCTCTGAGGTCTCTTCATTAGGTGATGTCTGCGATTCTGTTATTTCACAAGACATCAAGATTCCAGAAATAGGTTAGATTAAAAAATGGGGGGAAAAAATCTGAAATGCGGCTTTTAATACATTTGATCAGCAGGGGGAGCTAGAACCTTCTTGGAAGAACCCCTTGTGAGCTTCAGAAAGGTCTTGCCTGAAGTGAAAGTCCAGAAAGATTATCCAAGGAATCATGGATCCAGGAGAGCCAGAGTAGAACATTTTCCTTCCTTAATATTTTAATATTTTCTGACTTACAGTACCTCAAAAGCTAGCTTTAAACCCAATTTGCAGTTTCAGTGCATTCTTCCTTTTTAGGGCCAAGAGAATGGAGGGCCAGGCTTCTGGAGCATCTGAGGAGGGAATACAGGGCAGGAGGCACATATTTTTAAAATGACTTCTTCAGCAATGTGGTTCTAATGGCAAGAGCACTGGATGAAGAACCAGGAGACTTGGGTTCTAGTCCTGCTTCTGCCCTTTCAGAGCTTTCTCAGTTAGCCAATAAACATTTATTAAGCATTTACTCTGTGCGAGGTGACCAAAAAAGGGCAAACATTCCCATGACCACAGGGAATTCACACTCTAATGGGTAGACAAATAACAAGGTACATGTAAGATACATACAGTAAAACTGAGAGATAATCTCAGAGAGAAGGCACTAATAGTTGTTGGTAGGGTAAGAAGACCTTTTTTAAGAATGTGACTTTTGAGCTGAGTCTTGAAGGAAACTAGGGAAGCAGAAATTGGAGGCAAGAGAGCATAATTCAAAAGCACAAAATTCAGATATAGCTTGTCACAGTAGAAGAAGAACAAATAGGTTAACAGAACTGGATCACAGAGTTTTTGGAAGGCACTAAACTGTAAGAATACTGGAATGTTAAAAAGGGACCAGAATTCAAAGGGCTTTAAATGCCCCACAGGGGATTTTTCATTTGATTTTCATTGAACCCCTGGAGTTCATTGATCAGAAGGATGCAGACCTGTGAGGAAAATCATGTAAGTAGTCAACTAGAGGGCAAATTGGAGTCAGGGAAAATTTGAGTAGAACCAAAAGGTAGAGTGGTCTTACACAAATCACTTCCCCTCAAGATCATGGTTTCTTTTCCTATAAAATGATGCTCCTTTTTCTCTAATGTTTTATAATTCTATCTCTTTTGCCTTGTTTCACCCCAAATCCCTACCACCTAGTCACTTAGTTCCATCATAACACTTTATGATATTAAAGAGGCATCCACTATAAGAACCATCTACCATCCTCTGACAGTGAAAACAGAACCTCTCATAGGAAGAGAGTATGCAATAATGGAGTAAAGTTTTTTGACTTAAGAGTCAAGTGTCCTGAGTTCTCAATCTGGCTCTCCCAGTAGGTAGATATGCAACCTTGGAAAAGCCAAAGAAGCTCTTTTCAAATGTCAAATACTGATAATGCCTGTCTACCTACCTCCTCATGACAAGATCTTTGATTTGTCATTTGAGACTCAATGGAAAGTGAAGTCCATTTATTTCTTCTGGCAGATGTCTTCAGACTTAGACTAAGAGTAAGTAGTGGCTTTAGAAATCCTCTAGTTGAACCCTTTCATTTGATAGAAGAGGAACTGGGGTCCAGAGAGGGTAAGTGATTGGATCAAAGATACATAGCTTCTTAGTAGCAGAGTAAGAAACAGAAGCCAGATCTCTTGATTCTCTCTTTAGTGCTTTTTTTGTTTATTTATTGATTTATGTATTTATCTATGCATATTATCAAATAAAATCTGTTCATTTATCCGTTCAATCTGCTTTTTAAAAAATGCCTACTGTGCACAGAATATACTGAGAAAGATAAGGCATAATTCCTTCCTTTAATTTACAGTTTAATAAAATGATAAGACATGGATAAATCAACATTCTATACAATATCACACACTGAATGCATCAGAGAGATGTACAACACAGTACTATGTGAGGTCCAGTGTGTAATGGTTAGAATGGGTTTGACAAATATAGAAATGTTGTGGTCGCCATTTATAGAAATTAACACTTAAATCACAAGACTGTTAGTAGCTCTAATAGTTTTATTATAGTAAGATAAGCATAACAAAAGAGAGAAATATACAAAGGAGGTAAAGAATTACCCCATAGTCTATCTCAGCCTCAGAAACAACTCCCCTCTACCCCATCCCACTTCTTGCTGGGTCTTACCTTATATGCCATTCCCTTCACCCACTAGCTCTCCTACATCACACCCTAGGAACCAGTCACAATTCCTCAATTAGCCTGGAACTACAAAGGGGGTGGGGGAGAGGCAGTGTCTGTAGGATCAATTCCCTGGTTGCTGATTTACCCAAATTCAAAACAAATGGAAGGTAAGTCTAAATCTCTGACTGATCCAATCAAAATACAAATTCTTTTCTTACAATTGGTAGCTAGGTGGCATAGTGGATAGAATGCTGGACCTGGGCCAGAAAGTTCTGAGTTCACATCCAGCCTCAGATATTTACTAACTTTATTACCCTAGACAAGTCACTTAACCCTACTTGCCTCAGTTTCCTCATCTGTAAAATGAGCATGAGAAGGAAATGGCACACCATTCCAGTATCTTTGTCAAGAAAACCCCAAATAGTGACATAAAGAGCTGGTCACAATTGAAATAACTGAACAATAACACGTGAGGTTGCTGACCATAAAGATCAAGAGAAAACTTTGTATAAGGGGTGTATTTTGAGTTAAGAGTTTAAAGGACAACTAGAAATTCAGTAGATTAAGAGAGGGATAGAGGGAATTCTAGAGAATGACAACCAGATGAGTAGAGGTCTAAAAGAGTACATTGCAAATATGGGAATACTGGGCAGCCTAACTCTTCTGGAGCAAGAAATGAATAAATAAGAAAAATGAATGAAATACAAGAAGACTGTATAAAAAGAAGTTGAGAGATCAATTATCTGTGAATATTTGGAGGGTCAGGGAATCTTCCTAATGTTCCCAAAGAGCCATTCATAGATGGCTCTTTGTTGTGTAAAACCAGCCCTTCTTATGTGTCTATTAGCTTTGTGTCAAATGAATGCTTGCCTTTGATCTTAAAGACTGAAGCATGGATGAATCCATGCAAATCCATCCCTATTTCCAAAGGGGAAATATTTAAACAATACGATGAGGTTGTTCAAGAGAGTAAACTCTTTTCAGCTCCAGGGAAGTATGGACACATGCCTTCCCCCCACTTAGCAGATACTGGAGCAATTTAATTGCCTCAATTCTCAAAATATTGCTTTGAGAAAAATGAGACATTAAAAAAGACTTTTAATTAAATTGCAGAGAAATGAAAATGATTGAGGGAGTAAAAAACAAGAGGCTGACAGAGAGACTAGGGAACTCTCTATGGATTAATTAAGGAGTCAGGTTTCCTGTTTGCCCTGATCCTAGATATAAGGGGATTGATATCTTGAGGAACACTTCTGGTGCCTCTGGAGGAAATATTCTTCCCTAGATGCAATTTTCTGAATGCTACTGAGGTTACTATCTTACCCCTTTTCCCCTTTCCCCCTCCTCTCATCCCTCAGCTCCAGACACTTCTCCATATTAATGACTCTCCAGTAAATGATGGATATTTCTGTGGTGGGCTCATCTTAATTAAGTCAGACGTGTTCTTTCCAGGCTGGCAAACCCCCCTAGGCTTTCTTGTGCCTACAGAGCATTAGATGGGGAAATGGTTTTATTTAACTTCCACTTCTGAGGACTGATTACTTTTTTTGGCCCAACTCAACCGAACTCAAATGCTGTCTTACTACCCACTGTCCCTACTCTTTCTTGGATTAATTCTGAAGGTGAACTTTGGCTGACTTTGAAATAGAAATGGAGACCCTGCCTTTCTTTCTGCCAATCAAAAACTGACCTGTGTTTTAAGGTCCGTACAATTCCCACTTCCTTCAGGAAGAAGTTTCTGATTCTTTTATTGTCACTGATCTCTAGCTTTCTCATCCAGCCTTTAAGAACATTTATAGTCTAAGTAACCCAATGTACAGTTTAATGCTATTTTCAAGTGTTTACTTTTTGTTTCATGTATTAATCAAATCTCCCCAATCAGGCTATAGAGAATAATAGCCTCCCTCTTTCCCAAATCCCAGGGTAGAAAGGGACATATTATAACAGAAAAAGTATTAGATTCAGTGCCAATAACTTAGGTCGAAATCTTAGCGCTGCTGCTAATAGCCATATGATTTAGGGAAGTTAACCTCTGGGGAACCCTATTTCATCCACTTTCAGGGAAAGAAACAAGCAATATACATATGTACATATATGTTTGAGTGTGTGAATAAGATATAGAACACACATATATATTTTGTTAAATTGTACCTTCTCTAGTGCGGAGGGGGATGGAGGGAAGGAGATACCTGAGAATTTTAATATAATTAAAGCAATAATGTAATAGATAAATAAATGAATACTTTTTAAAAACAAAAAGAAGAGAGATCATAGGATCATAGGTTTAGGGCTAGAAGGGAACTAAGATGTCATCCAATCTAATGTTCTCATTTTAAAAATGAGGAATTGAGATTCAAATGTTAAGAAACTGGCCCAGGATCATACAGGCAATAAATGTGTGAGGTAGGATTTTAGCCCAAGTTGTAATGATTCTGTCTTCCGTCATCCATCTATTTTGTGCCAAACTAGATGATTTCTGAGGTTCTTTCCAACTCTAAATCAACAAAACTGACTATATAGGTCATCCAGAGTCTCTACTCCAAAGATAGAAAGATCAGGCTTTTATCATTAGTGTGTGCCAGTCACTATGCAAAACTTTGGTAATGTAAGTAGATAAGTAATTCTCTGACCTCAAAGAACTTACACTGTGGGATGAAGACAATAAAGAGAAAAAAGGAGGAGGTTCGTCATGATGCAGAGAAGTCCAAGAAGTGCCAGGGAGGATTGTTTCTAGGCAAGATAGGATAAAAGCTCACTCTTTAAGAGTTATGGAAAACAAAACCTGATGTGCCATTGGGCCCCATTGAGGTTATGTAACATAAATGTATAGTCAACCCAGTCATAATAGTTGTCTGATTTTCTTCCACTTTTATTCAGTAGCATAGTTGTAAAAACTAGGGGAATGGATATGGTAGGAAACATCCACTGCTAAAGTTTAGCATGGCTAAATAGGCAATATGATAAGTGGTCAAGGGACTCAAGAGAAGAGGATAGCGTAGAGTTGTATTGGCTCCACAAGAGGTCAAGATGTGGAAAAGAGCTTGAGACTCCTAGTGCAAGAGTGATGACCTTGGAGAGGACAGAGAAGCAGAGCAACTGGAGGTCATAGTGTGGACAGAGTAAGGTTTGGTGAGGGAAGGCAGAGGGAGAGGTAGAACATCAGCAAAGTATGAGTAGATAAAAGTGTTTCAGAATTCTTAACATGGAAGTAAAACATTTGTAGGTAAAGGCAAGCTTGAAGGTATGATCATCTTTGTGTATGGCTGAGGTTGGTGGAGGAGTCAGGTGATGGGAGGTGAGTTGGTTTAGGAACTGAGAGGTCATAATATTTGAGGAAGAAATCAATATGTCCCTTAGCATCAGTGTAGGAGTTGGAGAGGAGAGAAAAATTGCAATTTGTTGAGGAAGGAAGAGGTATGACCTGGGGGTCCATAGACAACAACTATAAGGATTTTGATGGGATGATACATAGGGATAATATGAACCTCAGAACAGAAGAGTAAAGTAGGTAGTAAAGTAAAGGAGGTAGGAGGTGAATCTGGAAATGATGATGGGGAGTAAGGAATATTTCTACCCCTGATTCTTGACCAGTGAGCCAAGGGACATGACTGAAGGTGTGTTATCTTTCAAGGCAGCCCTTTCCTTCTCTTAAAAATGAATATATATATATATATATGTATATATATATAAACTTCAGTTCACTCCCCCCACCCCAACTTTCTCTGGTTGTTCTTAGTTCTGCTTTCTGGGACCAAGAAGAGTAAATCTATTCCTTCTTCCAAATGACAATCTTTCCAGTATTTGAATACAATTCTTTTCCCTACTGAGTCAGCATATCACCAGTGCCTTCAACTAGCCTTAGATGGGATCTCATTATTTATTTTGTTTCCATGTGACATTGTTGATTCACATTAAACTTGTATTCCTCAAACGTCTACATCTTTTGAGATAAAGTGCTTGCTAGTCATACCTGCCCTCACTAGAGCTAGTAGTCCTAGACTCCAGACCATACTTTGTGTCCCATACAATCAGCTAACCCATTTATCTTCTTACTATTTGCTCTGCCACTGTACTTTAGAGCTAATATTTATTATATGTAATAATATATATGATGACATGACATTATAGTATATAATAAATAATATTTTTTCTGAGTTGCCACTTATTTTATTTTTATATATAACAATATGTAACAATATATACATATAATTTGTTCTGAATATGTAACAAATTATAATAAATATGCTTATCTAAGAGAAACAAATTCTCATATTAGTTATGTCCCAAAATTTGTCTGTTTTTTTCCCTCCTTCCCTACCTCCTTAAGAAAGTGGGTGATATGACATAGGCTGTATATATTATCAAATAAGTCATATTTCCCTGTTCATCATATTATGAAACAAGATATATATATATATATATATATATTGCTTATATTATAGTGCATAGGCACCTAGGTTAGTAACACCTGAGTTCAAATCCAAGCTCAGATACTAACTAGCTTTGTAAACTTGGGCAAGTCACTTAATCCCTGTTTGTCTGTTTCCTCATCTATAAAATGGGGATAATAATAGCACTTCCCTCCCTCTCAGATAATTGTGAGGATCAAATGAGATAGTAATTATTAAGTACTTGGCATAATACCTGGCACTTAGTAAGTGCTATATAAATGTTAATTATTAGATTATTATTATCAGCTGGAAAATAATTTGAAAGAGGAAGGTATTAGCAGTTGGAGGGTAAAAGGAAGTGAGTCTTGCAAAAAGTGAGATTTGTGCTCAGTCCTAAGGAGAGTCAAGAAGCTAAGAGGTAAAGGTGAAAGGAGGAACATATTAAGAATGCTGTTTAGTTCAGTTATTTTAGTCAGGTCCTACTCTTTGTGACCCCATTTGAGGTTTTCTTGGCAATGATACTGGAGTGGTTTATCATTTCTTTTTCTAGCTCATTTTACAGATGAGGAAACTGAGGCTAGATTTGAACTCAGGAAGATGAAACTTCCTGGCTTCCAGCCTCTACCCATTTGCCCATATTACCTATGGGGGAGAGCAAGTACAAAGATGTGGAGATTAAAGATGGCATGCCCTATTCAAGAAATAGTAAGCAGGCCAGTGTAACTGGATTGTAGGGGGTAAGCAGACTAGAAAAGAAGTAAAGACCCAGGCTAGAGCTTTAATTTTCAGAGGACTTTCTATTGATCTTGGAAGTTGTTGAGAGCCACTGGAGTTCATTTAGCAGATAGGTGATGGTCAGGACTATGCTTTAGAAAAATTAACTTGGCAGCTGAGTGGAGAGTGGACTGGAGTGGGGAGAGGCTTGAGGTATATGCGTTATCTGTGTTGGTGTATTTAGACGCCTTTTAGAGAACGAGTTCCATGACAGTTGTCTTTTTGAAGCTTTATCTCCCCTGGAGGCTAGCAAAGTGTCCTTCACACAGTAGACGGTTAATGTTTGCTAAGTTTAATTAAATCATATTTGCCCTATTGTTGATAAAGTTGTAGGCACACAATTAATGTTTGCTAAATACTTATTTTTATCAGAAAATTGGGTAAAGTAATAGATGTTATGCTCATCCCATTTGCAGATAGCAAAGATCACTTACATTTAGATGGCAGAATTGGGATCCCAAAAGATTGAAAAAAACCTCTATGGTAGACTAAAAGTAATGAGGAGATTTCAATTAGCGTTAATGTAAGTTCCTACTCCTAGGTCCCAAGTGCCAGTGGCACAAATAATGGTTGAGCAAGAATTGCCTAGAAAGCAGTCGATGTGAGTGTCTGGTCATATCCTTTTAATAGCTGCCATGCATCCTGCTATTTCTTAAAGAGGGCCAACCTCTCTGAAATTAGAATCCAAATGTTGTTTCAGAATCAACAGGAATCATTCTCAGCCTTTTGCTAACCCTACATTTGCAATCATAAGCCACTCTAAGGTTCTCTAATAAACAAGTTGATATTTTTACTTTTTAATTAGGAATAATTAGACAAAAGTGTCCTTAGACTCTATTAGATTTTCCCATAATCTCAACTAACTTGATGCTGTTGAAATCAATACTACTTACTGTACATATTCTTTTCCGCACTATCTTATCTTGTGGTTATTGTTATTCAGTTGTTTCAGTCCCATCTGGCTCTTCCTGACCCCATTTGGGGTTTTCTTGATAAAGATACCAGAGTGGTTGTCATTTCCTTTTCCAGCTCATTTTCCAGATAAGGAAACAGAGGCAAACAAAGTTAAGTGACTTGCCCACAGTCACATAGCTAGTAAGTATCTAATACCATATTTGAACTCAAGAGGATGAGTCTTCCTGAGTTGAGACCTAGCTCTCAATCTGCTGTGCCACTTAGCTAGTTATAGTTTTTAGGAACATTTTCCAAATCACAAATGAATTCTAGATGCATAGTCCCTGAAAAGTAAAACTCAGCTTCATAGTAGAGGACTCTCTATGCATATTAGAAGCATAGCCATATAAAGCTAAAAAATGAACCCTTTATAATGTCCTGAAGTAGGGAAGAATGAGAATCAAATCCATGAATTAGAGGGTTTGATTTATACTTGGATTGGGAAGGACAATCATTTGATTGTTCAGTGAAACCTCTTACCTTGATTAGAAATGTCAACAGAAAACAATGCTCACTAATCTCAAACCTCTGAGGCAAAATGTGCAAGATCTGAAAATTCCAAATAAGTCTGAAAATTAGAACATTTTATTTACCTCTAGGTACAGTATTCATGAAACAGAATATGTTGAATGAATGAATGAAAAAGCCTTTACTAAAGACTGTGCGCAAAGCACTGTGCAACAATGATAGGTAAAATATAGAAATATAGATGATAGGTAGGTAGATAGGTAGAAAGAAAGGAAGAAGAAAAAGAAAGAAAGAAAGAAAGAATAAGGCAGTCCCTACTCTGAAGGAGCTCACATTCTAATAGGGAGAAAAAAAACCCTACCACATCTAGGAGGTTTCAGTGATAAAAAAAAAAAAAGATAGAAAAGCCCAACATCCTTACCTCCTTTGGGTACAGAAACAAAAACAGATGGTGATGCATCTTCTTTAATGTCATTTCCTTTTACAAAGCCATTCAATCATTTGATAATGCCAAGGACTTTGGTGGCAGAAACTTTCTTTTCCATGCCTCTAGTAGTTGTAGCTGGAAGGAAACTAAATTGTGAGGTAGAGGGATTGTGGTGGTGATGGTAGTGGTGGTAGTGTTCCAAGAATTCTTGGTAGAGTGTCTGGAAAATAGTAAACACTTCATAAATGCTTGCTGACATGACCTGATTTATCTTCAGTGAGTTGCTATTGGTATAGTTGGACAATTGGTATTATTTGTTCAAACCAAATTTAAGCAATAAGTACTTACAGCTGCCATTAATAGTGCTAACCACTGGGGACAAAAAGGGGGAAAGTGAGATAATATTTGCCTTCAGAGAACTTATATTTTAACTTTTCCAGATTACTATGCTGATACAATTTTAACAAATTTTCTAATATTTTGTGATTCACGTTCTCTCCCTCTTTCCCACCTCACCACCCTCTTCAAGTTGGTAGGTAATATAATACTTTTGGTACACGTGTTATATAAAATAGATTTCTAGTTCATCATAATGTGAAAGATGACATATTACTTACACTGGAGAGAAATTCATGAAGGAAATAAAATAAAGAATGATATGCTTTATTATTAATTCAGGCTTCATCAGTTCCTTGGGACTTAGAAAGATTATTTTGGCCATTGTGTAGAAGATATATTAGAGAAGAGAGAGACTGGAGGCCAGGACATCAAAGAGAAGGCTATCACAATAGTTCAGACGAGAATGCGAATAGTCCAAGAATCCAAAGAAGCATGTACTGGAGGGAAGGGAACACACACAAATTTGTTGATGTAGAATCAGCAAGACTTAGCTTGGGATCAAATGTGGAATTTTAGAGAGAAGGAAGAATCTTGGGATGATTGAAGTTATGACTCTGTATGTCTAGGATGATGTGGGTGCCTTTAATGGAAGAGGGGAAGTTTGGAGGAGGGGTTGCTTAATGGGGAAATGATGCATTTTATTTTAGACATATTAGGCTTGTGATGCTTATAGGACTTCCAGGAGGTATAGGGAAGGCATTTAGTCAGGTGAGGCTAGTGCTAAGGAGAGAGATCAAGGATGAATATAGAGAATTAAAAATCATATGGTAGATATGATCATTGGGACCTCTGAGGTAGATTTGGTCATAAGGGAAAGAGTATGGCAGAAGAGAAGGCCCAGGACAATTATGAAGGATAGTCATGATCAGGGATGTAGACAAATGTTGATTCAGCAAAATAGACTAAAAAGCAATTAATTGTCAGGCAGTTTGAAAAAGGATCAAGATTGAAAAATTCCATAAAATCTGGAGGGGAGAATATCAGTGAGAACAGGGGCATTGTGAATGTCAAAAGCTGAAGAGGGATCAAAGAGGATGAAGACTGAAAAATCTTCAGATCTAGGAACTAAGAGGTTGTTGAATGTCTTTGAGAGAAGTTTCAGCTGATTGGTATATTCAATAACTTGAGTATGGTCAGTCAAGTGAAGATTTATTAAGGGTGGTGAAAACTTACATATCTTATTCCAAGGTAATGATGAAGGAGCCAATAAATAAGAAGAACTTGAAAATTATATATAGAGGAAATAACTGAAGGGATATATGCCTGAAAAAGGAGACAAGTGGGAATGCTATGGAAGTGGAGGACAAGTGGAGGATTTAGCTTTGTCATGAAGAGATACCCATTTTTCCTTAGAAATTGGGACAAGTGAAGAAAGGATTGTGCAATTTTTTAAGACAAGAAGGGAGGAAATGTGGAGAAGAGAGAAATTATAAGAAAATGCATGTATGCCTCTTCCACAGGATGAGTGAAGATTGAAAAGGATTTTGAAGGGTGGAACAGTGTAGTTGTCAGAGCCTATGATGGATAGCATTTATTTTTCATTGCAAGATAGGGAATAAAGCCATTGTTAGAGACAGACTAGGAGTGGAGGTGGATCTGGGAGCTTAAAGAGAGAAGGTTTCAAATAGCAGCTGCAAATAGTGTGAAAGGAAGTCAGTCAGAGTAGAGTAAAAGAATTATGGGTAAAAGTGGAAGTGTGGTTGGTTGACATTAAAGAACTCCATTCATTCATTAATTCTTCCCTCTGTGCATCCATCCATTGTGCATATTTATTCAACATTCAGTTATTTGGCAATGGGCTGGGAACAAGAATTACTAAAACAAATATTATACTCAAATACTTGCATTCTTTGGGGACAGAGTAGGAAAGGACAGGTAATATGTCCACTGAAAGGTAAATACAAAATATATATGAAATAGATACAGAAGAATTTCTTGGAGAGGACATCACTAACCAATGGAGGAAATCAATAACATTAGCATTTATATGCTATTATTCCATTATTTCAGCCATGTGACTGCTCATAACCCTATTTGGGATTTTCTTGGCAAAGATTGTGGAGTGGTCTGCCATTTTTTTCCAGCTCATTTTATAGATGAGGAAACTGAGGCAAACAGCATTCAGAGATAGTACGTTTCTAAGTCCAGATTTGAATTCCAGCCCCAGAACTCTATCCACTGGCCCTCTTAGCTGCCCCCTAAATAAAACTTTCTACAGGAGGTATGAAATAGAAGAGTAAACTGACTGAAACTACTACTGATTGAAATGGAGAAGGTAAACTGAGAGGAAACTGCTGTTTTCTGGCTGTGACTTGAGAGAGTTGCTACAGGAACCTGAGGCTGCTTATTTGTAATGGAGGTAAAACAGAGAAATGTTGGGGGATGCCACCACACAGGGATGCTGGTACACAGAGGACTACTTATAAAGGAATGCCCTGGGGTTTACTCTGGGGTTTTCCCTGCTGATCCCTACTAATAGCTGATTCTTCAATCTATTTCCTAACTTCCTTCCTCCCTCACTCCCTTCCTTTTCCAACCCTCTCCATCCAGTTTTTCTTGAAGACTTGGCTCCTTCCCTCCCCACTTGAGTAAACTGATAAAGATATTTTTGCCTGCTGATCCCTACTAATAGCTGATTCTTCAATCTATTTCCTAACTTCCTTCCTCCCTCACTCCCTTCCTTTTCCAACCCTCTCCATCCAGTTTTTCTTGAAGACTTGGCTCCTTCCCTCCCCACTTGAGTAAACTGATAAAGATATTTTTTTTCCTTTCCTTTTTCAAGTCAAGGGGTTTATTGGGATAACAGGATGGGAAACTGAGGTAAGAGGGATGAGGATTTCCCTAAACTATGGGGATAATTTTAGAAAGGATGGAGGAAGTATTCCAATCACAAGCTGTGACTCTGACACAGTTAGGGAGATGGAGGACAACAGCAGTTCAAAATCTTCTTTCTTCTTTTTTACAAATCAGCCAGGTCTCTCAGCTTAACCCCAGAAAGAAACAAAGTTCAAAATCTCTCTTTTTCTCCTGGCCAGCTCAACTCTCAAATAGATTACCAACTCAAAAGCTTCTCCCTTGGTCAGCTTCCATTGCTCAGAGCCAGAGAGACAGAGACCCAGTCCAAAAGCCATGTTTTTCTTCTCAGTGTTAACTTTAACTGCTCAGAGCCAGAGAAACCCCCCCAAAACCAAGTCAGCTTCACAAAGGTCTTTCAGCCAGCTTCAAACTTCCAGGGAGAGAGAGTGTGACTTCCAGTCAGAGACCAAGTCCAAAAGCCCAGTTTTCTCCTCTCAGTGTGGCCAGCACAAGCCTCCAACTGCCACTCCTGGGAACATTCCATTGGAATCCTGGTTCTTGCATCTTGGTCCACAAGTCCTGCAAAACCTCTCTCTCTTCATATCTCTATCACAGGTTAACACACATTGAATTTTGAAGTAAGTGAAGAATTCTATCTGGCAGAGATAAAAAGTGAGTGCTTTTCAAGCACCGAGGAAGAGCTTCTTCAAAGCAAGAAGGTGGGATGTGGGATGTCCTGTACAGAGGACAGTGATTAGATTGTTTTGGTGGGAATGTGAAATTCCTGAAGGAGAGTAAGAAACTTGGAAAGCCACACTGTGAAGGACTTTAACAAGCTTGAACCAACAGAATTCTGACGTGTATTTTTAAAATATCAGGAAACAGCAGAATAATTGTAATGCCAGTACCAAGACAACCATTTGCCCAGATAGCAGCAACTACTGCTATACAAATTTGTTCCCACGGGCTTTCTTAAAGGCAATACAAAAGAAAACCTTGTTTTTAGTATAAGATGTTACAAATAACGAGAGCTGACATTTATATACAGCTCTGAGGCTTACATTTTTGATACAAACATCATCTCATTTAATCCTTTAACATTCCCGTGAGGTTATATTATCCATTTTACAGATGAGGGAAAAGTTTTGGAAAGGTTGTGCTATGCCGATGGTCACATAGTTAGTGAGTACCAGAGGTAGAAACTGAGTGAATTACAGCTATCTTTATAAGCCACCGAGCTTAGAGCTAAATTTATAGTGGCTTTGGACAGCACAGTTGTGTACGAACAAGGTGGATGGATGTGGACCTAGGGAGTAGCACGGTGTGAATGGCAAGGTAAGATTCAAGGGTAGCGTTTAGTTCATCTTGTAACTTGTTAACTCTAGTATCAGACTGTGAGAGGAAGAAAGTGGGGATTCATAGCAGTGGTGACAGAGTACAAGGAGAGGGAAGCATGGAGGAAATTAAGGTTATGGTGTATACAGAGTATAGGTCTACAAATTAGGGAGCAAATAACAGGATAAATTAAGGACACCACAAGATTCTGATCAGAGAGACTTTTTGACTTCCAAGATCATGGGTAAAGCACAATTTGGGAAGACGGTAAGACCCATGAGTTGGAGTGTAGATGTAGGGAGTTGATGGACTGAGAGCCTCAAAAGAACACCAGCATGGATATTGAGGCTCCCAATGAAGGTACCAAACTGGCTTAATTGCTGTTCCTTGTTCAGGACCTTCCCTGGCTTGCTTTTATGCAACTATCTGAACTGACCTTTCCACTGTGCCTGGGATACACTCCTTCCTCACTTCTGTCCAACAGAATCTTTTGTTTTAATTTAATCATTTCAGTCTATCTCTTCAGGATCCCTTTGGAGGCTTTAATGGCATAGACACAGGAGTGGTTTGCCATTTTATTCTCCAACTCAGTTAAAGATGAAGAAATGGAACCAAAAACAGGGTAAAGTGAATTTTTCAGGATCTCATACCTAGGAAGTTCCTGAGACTAGATTTGAACTCAGGTCTTCCTGATTGGGATTACAACCAGGTATTTTATCCACTGAGTTGTTTAGCTTCCCATAGATTCCTGCTTCCCATAGATTCCTTAGGATACTTCAAAATTTACCCTTCCTTCCAGGGCTTGGTTTCAGAAGTTCTAGGTTCCACTTTCTATTTTGCCAATTATTTTCCATATAACTTTGAACACTTGTTTTTTTTTTTTAAATTTTAAACATTATTTTATTTGGTCATTTCCAAACATTATTCACTGGAAACAAAGATCATTTTCTTTTCCTCCCCACCCCCCCTCCCACCACCTTTCCCTCTCCCATAGCCGACGCACGATTCCACTGGTTATCACATGTATTCTTGACTCGAACCCTTTTCCCTGTTGTTGGTATTTGCATTAGAGTGTTCATTTAGAGTCTCTCCTCAGTCATATCCCCTCAACCCCTGTAGTCAATCAGTTGCTTTTCATTGGTGTTTTTACTCCCACAGTTTATCCTCTGCTTGCGGATAGTGTTTTTTAGATCCCTGCAGATTGTTCAGGGACATTGCATTGACCCTAATGGAGAAGTCCATTACCTTTGATTGTACCACAGTGTATCAGTCTCTGTGTACAGTGCTTTCCTGGTTCTGCTCCTTTCGCTCTGCATCACTTCCTGGAGATTGTTCCAGTCTCCATGGAATTCCTCTACTTTATTATTCCTTTTAGCACAATAGTATTCCATCACCAACATATACCACAATTTGTTCAGCCATTCCCCAATTGATGGGCATCCCCTCATTTTCCAATTTTTGGCCACCACAAAGCGTGCAGCTATGAATATTCTTGTACAAGTCTTTTTCCTTATTATCTCTTTGGGGTACAAACCCAGCAGTGCTATAGCTGGATCAAAGGGCAGACAGTCTTTTATCACCCTTTGGGCATAGTTCCAAATTGCCCTCCAGAATGGCTGGATCAATTCACAACTCCACCAGCAATGGATTAATGTCCCCACTTTGCCACATCCCCTCCAGCATTCATTACTTTCCATAGCTGTCATGTTAGCCAATCTGCTAGGTGTGAGGTGATACCTCAGAGTTGTTTTGATTTGCATCTCTCTGATTATAAGAGATGTAGAGCATTTTTTCATGTGCTTATTAATAGTTTTGATTTCTTTGGCTGAGAACTGCCTGTTCATGTCTCTTGCCCATTTATCAATTGGAGAATAGCTTGATTTTTTGTACAATTGATTTAGCTCTTTGTAAATTTGAGTAATTAAACCTTTGTCAGAGGTTTTTATGAAGATTGTTTCTCAATTTGTTGCTACCCTTCTGATTTTGGTTACATTGGTTTTGTTTGTACAAAAACTTTTTAATTTGATGTAATCCAGATTATTTATTTTGCATTTTGTAACTCTTTCTAATTCTTGCTTGGTTTTGAAGTCTTTCCCTTCCGAAAGGTCTGACATGTATGCTATTCTGTTTTTGCCTAATTTTCTTATAGTTTCCTTCTTTATGTTCAAGTCATTCACCCATTTTGAATTTATCTTGGTGTAGGGTGTGAGGTATTGATCTAAACCTAATCTTTCCCACACTGTCCTCCAATTTTCCCAGCAGTTTTTATGAAATAATGGATTTTGGTCCCAAAAGCTGGGATCTTTGGGTTTGTCATATACTGTCTTGCTGAGGTCACTTACCCCGAGTCTATTCCACTGATCCTCCTTTCTGTCTCTTAGCCAGTACCAAATTGTTTTGATGACCACTGCTTTATAATATAATCTGAGATCTGGGACTGCAAGACCCCCTTCCTTTGTATTTTTTTTTCATTATTTCCCTGTATATCCTTGATCTTTTGTTCTTCCAAATGAACTTTGTTATGGTTTTTTTCTAAATCAGTAAAAATTTTTTTTGGGAGTTCCATGGCACTAAATATATAGATGAGTTTGGGTAGGATGTTCATTTCTATTATATTGGCTCATCCTACCCATGAGTAGTTAATGTTCTTCCAATTGTTCAAGTCTAGTTTTAGTTATGTGGAAAGTGTTTTGTAGTTGTGTTCATATAGTTTCTGTGTTTGTCTCGGGAGATAGATTCCTAAGTATTTTATTTTGTCTAAGGTGATTTTGAATGGGATTTCTCTTTCTAGTTCTTGCTGCTGAGCTGTGTTGGAATTATATGGAAATGCTGATGACTTATGTGGGTTTATTTTGTATCCTGCAACTTTGCTAAAGTTGTTGATTATTTCAATTAGCTTTTTGGTTGAATCTCTAGGATTCTTTAAGTAGACCATCATGTCATCCGCAAAGAGCGATAATTTGGTCTCCTCCTTGCCTATTTTAATGCTTTCAATTTCTTTTTCTTCTCTAATTGCTACTGCTAGTGTTTCTAATACAATGTCAAATAATAGAGGTGATAATGGGCATCCTTGTTTCACTCCTCATCTTATTGGGAATGTATCTAGTTTATCCCCATTGCAGATGATATTAGCTGATGATTTTAGATATATACTGTTTATTATTTTTAGGAATGACCCTTCTATTCCTATTCTTTTTAGTGTTTTTGGTAGGAATGGGTGTTGTATTTTATCAAAGGCTTTTTCTGCATCTATTGAGATAATCATGTGATTCTTGTTGGTTTGCTTGTTGATGTGGTCAATTATGTGGATGGTTTTCCTAATATTGAACCAGCCCTGCATCCCTGGTATAAATCCTACTTGATCATGATGGATGACCCTTCTGATCACTTGCTGGAGTCTTTTGGCTAGTATCCTATTTAAGATTTTTGCATCTATATTCACTAGGGAGATTGGACTATAGTTTTCTTTCTCTGTTTTTGACCTGCCAGGTTTTAGAATCAGTACCATGTTTGTGTCATAAAAGGAGTTTGGTAGAACTCCCTCTTTGCTTATCATGTTGAACAATTGTTTTTTATATTTTTGTTTATTTATCTGTTAAAAAGCATTATGATTCTTAAACTATCTTCCCTTGGGCTGTTATGATATTTCAGTGACATAATGAGAAGCAAAGAGTTTTGTAACCAAGAATACTTTGATCCTTCCACAGGTTTGTGATATATCTGGGGTTTCCCTCCACTAGTACAAATTGTAGCCCATCACATATTCCCATCTTGTGTGATTCTTTCTCTATTTTCCCATGACAAAGGAATCTCACTAACACTTGAAAAACTTCTTCCAGGTCTGTGAACATTCCAGGGGAACAATGCCACATCAGGTTGTCCATTTGTTATCTTGTTAGGTGACATCACCAAAGTCCCACTTCTCTACTTTGTTGTAATATAGTAGTGACCCCAGGTTCTTGAAGGCTATGGACATGATGTACAAGTTTTAACTGGGTAAAGACCAGGCATAAGGTCTTATTAGTAGATTGTGTCTGCTGTCTGAGGATGGATTTAACTAAGTACCAAGTAGCTCTTTGTCAGCTGGTAAGCAACTAGGTGACAAATTCTTTGGATGAGGCATCAAATCATCAAATCATCAAATCAAGAAAAATGAAAATTGACTCTCAATCTTGCATAGCCCACTTTTGCAACTGTGATTGATGATTGCAGAATAGCAGAAATGGAAGCAAAAGATGCTAATTGAGCAGCTTCAGGGAATAATATTGTGCTTGCAATGGTCCCCAGTTGCTCCTTGGAACAAAAGCTCATCTATTTAATACCAATATACTTCCAAATGATTCTATGCCACAGGCTCTAAAGAATCAAAATTGTGGATGACCCTAATTGCGATAAAGATTCATCAGTCATCAACAAGCATTTATTAAATACCTACTATGTTCCAGGCATGATGATAGGCACTGAAATATTAAAACAAAAATGGGACAATCTTTCTTTCATGGAATAGGAAGATTGGGGGAACAATATATATGTGGGTCTGCAAAATGAGCTGGAGAAGGAAACAGCAAACTACTGCAGGATCTTTGCCAAGAAAACTTCAAATGGGGTCATGAAGAGTCAGACATGACTGAAATGATTCAACAACAAGAACAAAAAAGTAAGCTGCAGTATTTTACCAATGATGACTTCAAAATACACAAAGTGTTGTATAAAGTATTTTTATTATTGCTCCTCAAATTATTATTAATAATAGGTTGATTTGGTGCTTTAAGGTTTGCCAAGCACTTTGTAAATGTCCCATTATTGTTAAGACAACCCTGACAGGCAAGTGTTATTATTAATATTATTAGCCCATTTTACAGATGAGATAAGTGGGGCATAGAATTTAAGTGATTTGCCCAGGGTAACAGAACCAGCAAGTATTTGAGGTAGGATTTTAATTCAGGGCTTTTGAATTTCAGGTCTAGTATTCAACCCACTGTGCCACCTAGTTGACCTCTAGTGACTGCTTGAGTTCCAAAGAGTAATGTAGAAAACCAGGAAAACTGAATTCTTTATTAAATGTATGAATTGCTATTTAAAGCTATAGAGAATGGGCTCAAATCCACCTTCCCAGCTAGATGTGTGTTTTTGTAGACCTTAAACTCCTTTTAATTCTCCCTCTTCTCAAATATCGTCCCATTCTGATTTGTCCACATGTGCCATTCAAATATCGGCCTTAGATAATCCCTTCTAGTTATTGTTGATTGCAATTTCCTTATGTCTAGTCCAAGTCCAAATGTTACATTTCCTTTTCTATCATTTATTTTCCATATTCTTGGGAATCATTTTACTATGCCTTCAAGTAGTTTCTTTAATTCATTCATAATTATTTTGGGGAGATTTATACATTAGGTTCTATTGATGTGAAATTCTTGTGATCCTTTTTTCCCTATTTCTCTCTCTCTACTAGTATCCCCTTTCCTGGAGAATGGCATCATTCATTTATCAATTTCTAAGGCAAGGGCCTCATTTTTCCTCTTATTCTATTACTCCTTAGTTCCCTAAGATAGTAGTTTAAACTAACACAGTCCTAATAGGAACCTAACTAGGTTAATGATCATTCCATTGAAAAGGTCCTTATTTATATCTTGGTTCAGGACCAAGATGGAGGCAATAGAAAGAGCATGGGCCTTGAAACCAGAGATTTGGTTTAATATTATATCTCTGATGCTTCCTACCTAAACTTTAGACCAGTATATTATCTACCTTATACCTCAGTTTTTTAGCTGTAAAATGGGGGGGGGGGGTTTGGACCAAAGACTCTCTAAAGTTCCAGATCTAGATCTGTGAATTCTAGCTTTTTGCTTAGGCTTTTTCTTACTCCAGACTTTGTCTGATTTTGTCTGAGCAATGATAACACTTATCTTTATTGGGAAAGTCTCTCCTCTTTCTAGAACTCCAAATCTCACACTCAATTCCTTGTGCTACTCCAAGACTGTGGAAAAATGCATATTGGGTTGTTTCATTTGGGTCTTTTCAAAGCTTTATATCCCTGGTCTCACACTTTTCTCTACACACCCAATCAAACCTTACCCATCCAGTTTTCCTTCTGGCCCTTTTTCTGCTAGCTGGCAGGAAACGAATCAGGTAAATTAATCCAAAATCAACATGTTAATTAGCTTAGGTGTCACACCAGCTTGGAAACATCATGCATTACACTTCAAGGAGAAATAATGAACTAATAAGAGTAGTGTGAATTTATCTAACATTTTGTAGTTTGCAATGTGCTTTCTTCACCATAAAACTGAGAAGTAGGTAGTATTATCATCATGTAGGGTTTGTGAGGTATGCAGAAACAACTAGTACTTCTGGTGTGAGGACTTGCCAACCCCTTTTCAGAGTAGCTCATCCCCCTTTGGTGTCTACCTGCCACACAACTCTCGCCTGTGACTCTAAGAAGCTGTAGTATGCACAGCATCTTCACCCCAATAAAACCATCTCAACAGACAGATTAAACCAGATTTAGGTAACTGACAGGTGAGTGACTTTGGGAAATATCTGCCCTAAAGTATGGGAAGATTTTCCCTGAAGAAATGGGCAACTGAGAACAAACTGTTCCATCATCTCTGAAGGTGGCTGAATGAAGCAGGTACTATGGAGTGCCTAAAGCTTGGTCAGACACTGAAGAAGCCAGTTCCATCCCCTGCATCCTGAGCCATCATCAGCCAGTCATCCTGACTTTTGTCTTGCCCCTGAACTTAAATGACTGGAAGAGAGAATAAGGCTGATAATTTGTGCAACACAGCCTTATTTAAATCCAGTTCACTCAACAAGTCAAGGCATCACCTTGAGTTGTCATTGGTCTCCTTCCAGCAAAGAATGAACAATAATAATTATAGCCATTTTATGGTGATATTAGGAAACTTTGGCTTTATATCTGGTTGAGCGGCTAGGCTCACACTTAAAGCCAGATTTTTTAAAACTCTAATATTATGTATAGCTCAAGTTTAGCTGCTTATTCTATCTATTCCAACATGTATTTCTGTATTTGTTATAGCTGTAAACAGAACAGAGTCCAACGGCTTCCGCCTCTACAGGAAGAAAATTAGCTAAGTCTTCATTTGTAGACCCATTGACAAGGACTGTTTTTAGTGGCAACCTTCTGTTACATGGAGCTATGTTACCTTTGTCTGACACCTTCTAGTAAATGCAAAGGGGCTTGACTTTCACAGGGTGGTATAACTTTTCAGTATTGTGTTTCCCAGCAGGAACTGAGGGTAAGTCAATATTTTCACATGTAGATGTGAATCTTAGCTCTAGGCTCCTCCAGTCTGAGAAAGGGTCTCATTCTGGATCACACCAGTCTGCAGATGCCATGCCACCTGCTTTTTCTTGCTGCTTTCTCTTTTATTTCCATTCCATATAATGCCAAGCATAATTAAAGCTTTGAGTACCCACTTAGGGGAATGCATAATTATCCTTCATAAAAATATAAAAAGGATTATTCCATAAATATGTTAATGAGTCATCCCTACTATGGACATAAGCCACTATTTGGAACATGAAAACTTCAATTTGATTCCCACCTCGGCCACTTACTAGCCTCTTAACTCTGGGTAAGTTACTAAATTCAATCAATTCAACAAACAATTATGTGGAAAGCATTGAGCTAGGTTCTGGCTCTCCTTGCCCTTTCCAAACCCCAGTTCCCTCATTAGTAAAATAGAACAGTAATAATTGTGTTACCTTTCTCATAGAGCTGTGTGGGGATTGAATTAGATTATAGATATAAAGCCCTATGAGAGGTAGTATGACTTAATGAATAGTGAGCCAGTCCTGAAACCAAGAAGTCTTGGGCTCAAGTCCCACCTCTGCCCTATATTGATTGTGTGACTCTGGACAAATCACTTATGTTCTTCTCTAGAGTACTCTCATGATTTCAGAGACAGTGCTGACTGTAAAGTACCAGATTACTTAGCTTTGTTGATTGTTTATCTATGACACACTATGAGAAGAATAGCTCTTATTTATTTAAGGTATTCAAACAACTTTCCTTACAACCCCTGAAATAGAGAATGCAGGATTATCATCAGGTATTTTTTTTTACAGTGAGATTACATTTAAAATTTTTGAAATGATATTTGTCTATAGTTTTTCTTTCCTGTTTTATCCTATGTTGTCTTAGATATTAGGACTACATTTGTTTTTTAAAAGGATTCTGGTAGGGTGCTTTCTTTCTGGATTTTGAGAATAATTTGTACAGGATGGTTATTGATTCTTCTTTAAAAGTTTCATAGAATTCTCCTATAAACTCATCAAGACCAGAAGTTATTTTTTTGCCTTTGGTAATTCCTTTATGGCTAGTTCTATTTCATTAATTTTTTTTAATTTTAATTTTTTTAAACCCTTACCTTCTGCCTTAGAATCAATACTGTGTATTGGTTCCAAGATAGAAAAGTGGTAAGGGCTAGTGTGGAAAGGAAAACTAAATCAAGCTTTGGATTTTCTGCCACTGAGGTGGAGCAGACAGCAGTTGGAATGTTAGAGTGAAGATTGATGAACAGCAATGACAGTTGGTGGGGAGAGGGGACTTGGAGAGTGACAATTGCTCTCCAGTGGTTACTCTCTTTCCTGGCCCTCAGACTGAAAAGAGTGCTCTCTCTCTCTCTCTCTCTGTTTCTGGATAGAAGTACCTCTATTCCTAGATTTTCCCCAACTTGTTAATAAATTCATCTTTAGTAAATAAACACAGTCAGATTATCTTTGTAAGGGTGAGGGGACCCTGAAGGGAGTAAGGTGTTTTTTTTTAGGGGAGAAGGTTCTCTGTAATGTCAAGTACCCCTAATCTTGAGGTCCCTGTATGTGCCTCTTCCCCCTTTTCATCCCTGATATAATATCTGTAAGAAGAGTATTTTATTACACCAGGCAATGAGGGTGAAGTGATTTGCCTGTTAAGTGACAACTAGGAAGTATCTAAATCCAGATTTGAACCTAGAACCTCTGATCTTTATACCTGGCTTTCAATCCATTAAGCTACCCAGCTGCCCCCCCCCCCCATTCCACTTTGAGAGTGGGTTATTTAAGATCTCTATTTTGGTCTTTTGGTTTGGGTAGCTTATATTTTTTAAAGGAATTTCTCTATTACTGATGCATTCTCAATTTTGTTGGCAGGTAACTGCAAAAGAGGTTCTGATTTATTATTTTTATTTCTTCTAGTTTTGTTAAAATTTTACTTTTTTTGTTTGCTATTTTGTTGATCTGATTTTCTGCCCTCTTTAAATAGATTGTTCAATGTTTTAACAATTTTATTAAGCTTTTCAAAGGACTAGTCTTATTGATCATTTCTATGTTGTTGTTTTTTTATGTTTCTTGCTCTCATCCATATGAACTGAACTGTCAGAGCTGGGAAGGACCTGAGAAATAGCCTTATGTTTTCTCTTGCTAATTCATCCTTCATGCAGCCCCTTAAATCATCTTCTCCAGGCACAGAAAGGATCATGTGACCCTGTCCAAAATCTTTCAGGTTTTCTGTACTATATCGAATATAAACTGCATACTCCTTAGCTTGGTATTTAATGGTTGAATTTAAGGCTCACCACAAGCTTACAGTAACCTCTGGAGCTTTATTTCACATTAATTCTCCTTCACACATTCTGAATTCCAGCCAAATTGGATACATTCCCTGAACTTGACATTCCATCTTGCTTCCTCTGTGCATTTGAATAGATTGTTTCCCATGTTCTCAGTTCTTCCTATTCACCATTTGGAATCTTTGTTGACCTATAGAGAGCTATAGTGTCGTCTACAAGAAATATTCCTTCACTGTCTTCTATGCATAGAGCTCTTCCTTTCTGGATTTTCCCAGAGTACTTTGTCTGGATCTCTTCTTTGTCTCATCAGTCCCCACTAAGTCTAATGCACATAACAATATTGGAATACTTTATGCCAAAAGTTTTAGTGCAGTTTTAAGTTTTAATAATTTTAAACTGAACTATAACTTTTTAAATCCTCTGTATATATAAAATAAGTTTAGGAATATTTTTCTAGTACTAGTAAATAAGAACCTGCCTGGGCAAAACTGATTCTTCTCCCTTCAGGATTCTATAGTATTTTTAAGAGGCTAAGGGTGGTAGTGGTGGGGTTTAATACTATGAGCTCCCCAAAGTGTGTTTCCTCTATTGACTGACAGTTGGTATTAGTCAGCCAGCCAAACATAACTAGCTCTTAGGAAAAGTATGTACTAAGATGATATGGTAAGAACAATTGGTGTAAAACATCCCCTTAAAAATCTGTGACATACTCTCAGAAGGAGATACAGGGCGGCTCGGTGGTTCAGTGGATTGAGAGCCAGGCCTAGAGACAGGAGGTCCTAGGTTCAAATCTGGCTTCAGACACTTCCCAGCTGTGTGATCCTGGGAAAGTCACTTGGCCCCCATTGGCTCATTGTTACTGCTCTTCTGCCTTGAAACCAATGTACAGTATTGATTCTAAGATGGAAGGTAAAGGTTTTTAAAAAAAGTATATACAGACTCCAGGGCAGAATGGGCTCAGGCTTAGACAATATGTGGAAAGGGGATGAGGCACAGCTGCTGAACTTCTTTTGCAAAGAGTCTTTAAGATATTCTTCATGGGATGGAGAGGCTGATTGATTGGTTCATTTGATATCTATCCTTACTTAGGGAATGGACCTGTAATTCCCTCAGTCTAAAAAAAAAAAATTATGTGAAGAAACACTCTCAGATAATGTAGGTTTTCTTGGTAAATTATTGTAACAGAGAACTATCTAGAATCCTAAGAAGGAAATTGTTGAGTGTCACATAGCCAATATGGATAGAGAGACAAACAGATAGATGATAGAGAGATTGATTGATGAATAGACAAGGAATCCGTTAAATGCTTTTCATGTAGTAGGCAGTGTGCTAAGTACCAGGTATGAGAAAAACAAACCAACAAGAAAAAGAAAGTCTCTGACTTCAAGGAACTACATTCTAATTACATTCTAATAGGGAAAGGCAAACATAAAAAGCAATGATAAGACAGCAGAGTGGGGAAGAGAAAGGAAGAGGAGGCTAAGGAATGAGGGCCCAAGGATGGAAGTGGAGCCGACTGGAGAGTGAGCTATGTGGCTGGAGCTTCTTCCACCATAAGTTGGTTCTAGGCAGTGCTAAGGTTATAAATTAGTAAAGAAAGATAGTCCCTGCCCTTAGGAGGTTTACAGTTCATGAAAGGAAAGCTGGTGTGTGTGTGTGTGTGTGTGTGTGTGTGTGTGTGTGTGTGTGTATGGAAACAGTGATGTTGGACTGGAATCCAAGGAATTCAAAGGAATAATTCTCTGGGCTTCAGACCTCCTTCTATGGAGGCTTTGGGAGTTTTTTGCTCTACCTTCTTGTCTTTCAGAGGGTGAGATGTTTTGAGGACTCTGATGAGGTGTGAGTACCAAAGGTGATGTATGTCTTGGTGATGAACTTTATTTTTTTAGGGCAATTTTGGAAAATCTTCGTTAATTAATTAATTTAGAATATTTTTCCATGGTTACCTGATTCATTTTCTTTCCCTTCCCTCCTCCCACCTCCCTCCCATAGCCAACATGCAATTCCACTTGGTTTTACATGTGTCACTGATCAAGACCAATTTCCATATTATTGATATTTGCACTAGCATGATTGTTTAGAGTCTACACTGGTGATGAACTTTAAAAATTATATGTAATGTAATGTGCTATAACATGATGTAATATGACATAATGTGACATGCCACAATTTTGTATATAGGGTATAATATTACATAATATATGTACAAGTAGGTATACACATATGTGTGTTAAGAGGCATGGATTGAACTCAGGTCTTCATAGCTTCAAGGCTGATGCTCTAATTATTATGGCAAACTGCCTCTCGCTTTGATTCATATATGTATGTATGATTATATGAAATTTAGATACAAGGCATTTGTTTTTGGTGGGAAGAAATGCTAACAGCTAGGCAGCAGTATATACTCATCATGTCTATGTACATGTATTTCACATGTTGTATATGATAGACTGGGGTGTATGGGGCGCTCAGGGAGGGGTAGTATCTCTGGTATGGAGGGCTTGTCGTGCCCTCTTAGGGCAGCTCTCCAGCCTCTGACCCCCACCTGACATGAAGCTCTCACTTGTGGCTCCCAGTAGCTGCTAGCATGCGGCAGCGGCCACACCCCGGGTAATGGCTTTGACAGGCTGGCTAAACCTTGTGAGGGGAGCCATCGGGTCGTCGTGGACCCCTGGTGAACTAGAGCTTTGCTCACCCAGCATGTGAAGACTGCTTCGGCGGAACAGGCAGAAGAAACCAACAAGAAGGTTCAACAGCTGAGATGGCGACGCAGCAAAGCACTGTGGAGTGCTTAGGGCATGTTGGAGCACAAAAGACAACATGGCCGTCCAATGCAGCTGAGGAAGTCTCCAGGTGTAACAATTGTTCGTGCCACTGGACCCAGGCTTCCAACGCTGAGAGAGTGGGACTATCTCTGTGCATCTACTTTTCCACTTAAATCTCCTTCACGCACAAGTGTCTTTGTGCACACTCATCTATCATAGATGAAAATGCACAAAGACAATCGTCATCCTCGGTTACCTAGAGACTACTACTATATGATAGACTATAAGATATGCTACATATAGTATAGGTTATATATAACAAGAAATGTCTAACATTTTGGGTATGTGTATATGTATGAGTGTGATGGACACTGGGATTTCATTGGTACAGAGAACTCCTGGAATAAATCCCCTCTACCAATGAATAACCTCGCCTGCCCTGAAACTGCAATTGATAGGCTTAGAAAGTTGCCTGGGGCAGGTGAGAGATTGTGACTTACTTGGGGCCTCACCACCAGTGTGTGTTGACAGCCCCTGCATTTGAATCCAGGTCCTCCTGAATCTGAGGCTGGCCATTATGTTACAATACCTTTTTGCACATACAACATATGTACAAAATAAAAACAATATTCTTCCATAAATGTAGACAGAAAGGTCTGGAATACTAAAGGCCCATTATAGGGAAACATGGAACTCACAAGAAGACAGTAAGGAAAATCAGCCTAACTGAGGAGACAGACACAGGATAGTTGGTAGAATGTCGGAAACATGTCAGGTCCACTGAATCCCTGAGTGGAATTGGATGTCCCACTGGGGTTTCAGAGGGAATGGGGCCTCCCTTTCCCCTAACCCAGTAGAGTATGATGGAATTTTATAGGGTTCTTATCTAAATCTAGTAGGAACAGGCATTGGGGAAAGGGAGCAAGGAGGAGCCTGGACCTGGGGACTGGTAATAATTCATGCTAATAAAGGAAAGGCATATTCTTGTCGAATTGGAGATTAGTTAAGATTCAAATTCTCAACTATAGGGAAAAGACACTTTGGGTCAATACTACTGGTCTTATTTTAACAGAGTGACTCAGGTTCCCTGTCAAGAGTTTTTAGTCTTCTCTGGGGCCTCTTCTTTTTCAGGATACAAAAGCTACTGGGGTCATTAAAATGTGACAAGTCTTGTTGTCCAGCCTCTGTTGGCCAGTAGTCACTAAAGTGGTACCAACTACCTCACAAGGCAATTGGTGCTACTTTTTGGTAACCCAGATTGCTACAGATTTTCTTGGAGAGCCAAAAATTTGCCTTCTAGGGCCATGCAATACAAGTTTAATCTTTCTTCTACAAGGTAGGACTTCAGATACTTAAAAATGGCTCTCCCCTTTTCTTCTTCAGCTTGAAACAACCCCAGATCCTTCATACAATATTGACTCTAGTCCGCTCACCAGTGGGGGAAACTGAGGCCTAGACAGAGAAAAGTGACTTGAGGAGTTATATCAGGGATTGGAATCTTGACTTTCATTATAATAATATTTTCACACATTGGTTGGTTCTACCTTCTGGAACCACAAAATCTAGTCCTCCATCATCTTTGGCTGAGGGGACTCAGATGATTGAAGTCAACTAATGGGAATGAAGGTAGCCAGTGAGTCAGTGGATAGAGCACTGGGCCTGGAGACAGGAAATTATTTTTTGTTTAGTCTATTAGTTGTATCCAACTCTTGGACTCCATTTTGGGTTTTCTTGGCAAAGATTCTGGAGTGGTTTGTCATTCTTTCCCCAGTTCATTTTACAGTGAGAAAACTGAGGCAAACAGACTTACTCAGGAGGCAGATTAGGACTCAGGTCCTCTTGACTCTAGGCCTCAGGATTCTATTCACTGAGCCCTTTAATATCTGTATTCAAATGTGGCCTCAAAAACTTAACAACTAAGTGGCCCTGGGCAAGTCACTTAACCTCCTTTTGCCTTAATTCACAGGAAAAGAAAATGGCAGACCACTTTAGTGTCTTTGCCCAGAAAACCTCATGGAGAGTATTAGCATGCTCCATAGAATCTCCAAGGGTTGAACATAACTGAATGACTGAACAACAACTGGGAGAAAGGGCAATTTAATTTACTGATGAGCACAAATTGTGGAAAATTTTGAAGAAATGTGCTCCTTGTTACTTTCAAGTACTCACAGTAACTCACACTGGGATAGTGAAGTGTCCCCTTAGGGAGCTGAGGATAACAACCTGATAAGAATGCTTTATAATTAGTATATTCATTGCTTGCATGTAAATGAGATTGTCTAAAGTTCTAGAAAGCAGTTTATTTCCTTAAGTGGCTTAATCATGCATACTAGAATCAAGTTTATAGGCTCTCCTTTGGTTTGGTAACCTAGCTTCTCATCTGTAGTCTAAAGGTTAGTTTTCAGGTTGCTCTCCTTCAAATTATCTCCTCTGATGCAGAAGTGGTGCATATATGAATGAATGAATGAATGAATAAATGGAGTGATGATAGTAATAATAGCAAAACTCATTTCTAGAATTCTTTTAGATTCACTGTGGATTTCCCCTTTAACAGTTCCCTGAAGTAAGGAGTAAAAGTATGATTATCTTGATTTTATAGATAAAGAAACTGAGGCACAGAGAGGCCAATTGACTTGACTAGTTATATAGCTAGTTGTTTGAACTTGGATAATAAAAACTGAAATCCCCTCATTCCATGTTTAGACCTCTTATGCCACACTAGCCCTCTGCAGCTTTTTCATATGTTAGTCCCCTAGGTCAGACTGCGTTATCACCCCTTTAGAGGGTAAGATTGCATTTTCTTCTTCCAAGATGACTATTTTCTATATTAACTACCTTGATTCTTTGCCATTTAAACCCTATTTTTGGGTTTAGAAGAATCTTCAGGGCAGCAAAAACACAAGTCAACAGCAAACATCTGCTAAGCCCCTAGCTATATAAATGTTTGAATGAAGAAAAGTGATTAATAAATCAATCAAGAAGCATTTATCAAGTGGATATTATGTGCTAGGCAATATCCTGGGGACTGGATATACCAGAAGAGAAAGGAAATAGTCCTTGCCCTTAAAAAGCTTATAGCCTAATCCAGAGAGACATCAGCTGCATATAAATATATTTACTATGTGTATATATATATATATATATATATATATATATATGTAATACTCAGTCCAATTGATGGGGGTTTGATACAAGAGAGTATTGAAACCAGAGTGAGGTGGTATGGTGAAGCTTTATCAGAGGAAAGGAGGGACCAGGGGCATTCTAGTGCCAGTAGAGGTGGCTGTGGAGTGGGGAATGACAGGAGGGAGTAAGGGGGAGATCAACACCAGTAAAGATGGCTGCTGAGTCTCCTGAGGGGAAGAGGAAGAGAATCCAACACCAGTATATATGGCTGCCAAATCCCCCCCCCCCCCCAGTGGAGATGTGTTTAACCTCTTATAGGATAGGAAGAATTGGGGGTTGTCAGGAATGAGGTAACCTAGATTTCCCCTGTTGGCTATCTCTAGGCAAGGTGAGCCACTTGGGTTCAATTCATTGGATGATCCTGAGAGGGTGGGAAGTCCCATCTCTGGAGTGGGGAACTAGTTCCCAGGCTTGATGCTCAGCCATGCTGGATGGCAGGCTAAGGAATAGATAGTTCTAGTGTTCTGCTAGATTTTGCTGGGGCTTTGTTTCATGGTTTGGACAGGTGCTGGGGTGGGGTAGTGTTAAGTTGCTATAGGAATTGGAGGAAGGGAGGTTTTGGTCCCTCGTCTGTCAAAGACCATGTAGTTTCGGGATGGAGGATACTAGCCTCTGGAGGAGCAGGAGATCCAGAAAGGTGTGATACAGAAGATAATATTAATATTTGACTTGAATGAATGAATGAAAAAAATTTAAGTGGTTATAATTTGTTAGCCACTAAACTAAGCTTTGGCTATACAACTACAAGGCTCAAGTTTATATTCTAATGAGAGTTAAAAAGGGGTGAAAATGGAATAACATGAAGGCATGGTTGGGAAATGGCAAGAATTGAAGGAAGCAAGGAACTTCAAAAAAGGAGGGAATATAATGAGGCCAGCCTGTGAGGGTTTTAAATGCCAAATGGAGGAGTTTATATAAAAGGCAATAGGGAGCCACTGAAGTTAATTGAATAGGCCAGTGATCTAATCTGATCTGAGATTAAGGAAAATCACTGATAACTATGTTCAAGATAGGTAGAATTGGCAGAAACCTGAAGCAGGGTCCTAATTAAGAAGCTGTTGAAGTAGTCCAGGTGAGAGATGATAGATGATAAATGCCAGAACTAAAATGGTACCAGTATGAATAGTGAGAAGTGGTCAGCTTTGAAAGACATTCTGGAGGTAAATGATAAGATCTGGCCACTGATTGGATACACGGAGTGAAGGAATATGAGAAGATGAAGATAAAACTAAAGTTACAAACTTGGAAAACTTAGAAGGATTATAGGGCTAATGGAGAGATATAGGGCAGTTTGTAGAGTTCTTTATTTAAGAGGAAGGATAATGGCAAGTTCTGTGTTGAATTTGAGATATCTATGGAACATCCAATTTGAATTGAGGTGAATTACTTTCATAATTTTTGAGACCATGCTTGTTCTTTGTAACTTTGCAACATCCACTTTTTATTGTTTTGTGGTCCTTCCTTCTATTTGTATTGTTTTCATTGTGTATATTGTTTTCTTGGCTCTGTTTAATTCACTTTGCATCAATTAATGTAAGTCTTTCCATGCTTCAGTGAAGACAGAAAGAGAAGGAAAGAAACATTCATATAGCTTCTAATATGTGTCAGGCATGTTACTAAGCACTTTCTACAAATATCTCATAACAAACCTGAGATTTAAGTGCTCTTGTTATCCATAGTTTACAGTTGAGGAAACTGGACATGATACCTGAATTAGGCCATGAAGAGAAATAAAGGAATAATTTCCACAAGTGGAGAGATAAAAGGAATACATTACAAATGTGGACTAGCACTCCCCACACATCTTCAGAAGGTCAGGAAAGGGCAAAATTGTATCAGGTAATGGATAGTAGTCTAATATACTTTGTACTTAGAACACATTAAGAAAGTTGTATGAAATAAAGCTTGCTGTTGGGGCTTCCTGATGCTGACTTCACGTTCTCTTGACTACATATATTGTCTTCAATAGGACTTTGCTCAATCTGTTCTGGTTTACTTGGTTTCCCATTGCTGGAATTTTCTGGGGTTACCTGCTCTGAACCCAAAGTGCCTAATCTCTAGGGGTTAGTCATTTCTAATCTCAATTGTTCCACTGTCTTGTACTGATATGTTGCATTGTAGGAGAAAATGAGGGAGAAAAGGCAGGGTGCCCAGTAACTCTCTTCAAATATCTGAATGGCTGCTATGTGGAAGATGTAATACGTTTATTTTAATTTACTCCAGAGGGCAGAACTAGGAGTAATGAATAGAAGTTGTCACAAGATAGATTTAAAGGCATAAGGAAAAATCTGTTGACAATTCAAGTAGTTTAGAAGTAGAATGGACTGCTTCACTTAGCTCCTCAGCACTAGGGCTATTCAAGAAGAAGTTAGATGACATTTTCTTGGATTATGCTGTAGAGAGCATTCCTGTTCATGCCAAAGATGAATCAGATAATTTCCTTTTCTCCTACCTACTCTCTTTAGAATTTTATGACAGAGCAATATTATTGACATAGGAAGCACTGAATAAGTAGTAGTAGTAGTAGTAGTGGTAGTAGTAGTAAGAGTTGTAATAGTAGTGGTAGTACTGGTAGCAATGGTATGGTAGCAACAGTAATAGTATCAAGTAGCAGTAAGCAGATTAATAGTAATAAAAGTAGTAAGTGTCAAGTAGTAATGACAGTAAGTAGTAAGTAGTAAGAAGAAGTAGTAGTAGTAAGTAGTAGGTAGTAGCAGTAGCAGTGGTTGTTGTTTGTTCTTAGTTTTCAAAGAGGACTGATGACATCATGGGGTGATGTATTGATTTGTGTGTGAATTGAATTTAAGTAAGGCAGAGTTGTACAAAGTTATCAGCCTCATTCTCTTTTAGAGTT
This sequence comes from Monodelphis domestica, assembly GCF_027887165.1. NCBI lineage: Eukaryota > Metazoa > Chordata > Mammalia > Didelphimorphia > Didelphidae > Monodelphis > Monodelphis domestica. The sequence goes on from NC_077229.1 coordinate 121,917,639, forward strand.
ATCCACATCAAGTGCCAAGACAAAAGACAGGGGGTGGGGGGGTAACCCAGGTTACAGTAGATGACCATGACATATTCAACATCTGGCCAAGCTCTATTTGATAAAAACAAAAAACAAACAAACAAACAAAAAAAAAAACAAAAAAACTGCTGGGAAAATTGGAAGACACTATGGGAGAGATTGGGTTTGGATCAACATCTCACACCCTACACCAATATAAACTCAGAATGGGTGAATGACTTGAATATAAAGAGGGAAACTATAAGTAAATTAATTGAACACAGAATAGTATAGGTGTCAGATCTTTGGGAAAGGAAAGATTTTTAAAATTTAAATTAATTTATTTAGTCAATTGAGAATATTATTCCTTGGTTACAAGAATCATATTATCTCCCTCCCTCCTCTCCCCCCCCCCACCTTTCCCATAGCTGACATGCAATTTCACTGAGTATTACATGTGTCCTTGATCAAAACCAATTTCCATGTTGTTGGTGTTTGCATTAGCATGTTCATTTAGAGTCTACATCCCCAACCATATCCCCTCGACCCAGATATTCAAGCAGTTGTTTTTCTTCTGTGTTTCTACTTCCACAGTTTTTCCTCTGAATGTGGATACTGTTTTTTCTTGTAGAAGTTGTTCAGAATCACTGCATTGCCATTAATGGAGAAGTCTATTACATTCGATTGTACCATAGTATATCAGTCTCTGTATAATGTTTTCCTGGTTCTGCTCCTTTCACTCTGCATCAATTCCTGGAGGTTGTTCCAGTTCACATGGAATTCTTCCACTTTATTATTCCTTTGAGCACAATAGTATTCCATCACCAACATATACCACAATTTGTTCAGCCATTCTCCAATTGAAGGGTATCCCCTCATTTTCCAATTTTTTGCCACCACAAAGAGCTCAGCTATGAATATTCTTGTACAAGTTGTTTTCCTTTTTATCTTTTTGGGGTACAAACCCAGCAGTGCTACGACTGGATCAAAGGGCAGACAGCCTTTTAGTGCCCTTTTGGCATAGTTCCAAATTGCCCTCCAGGGTGGTTGGATTAATTCACAACTCCACCAGGAATGCATTAATGTCCCAACTTTGCTACATCCCCATCAGCATTAATTACTTTCCATTATCGTCATGTTAGCCAATCTGCTAGGTGTGACACCTCAGAGTTGTTTTGATTTGCATCTCTCTGATTATAAGAGATGTAGAACACTTTTTTCATGTGCTTATTAATAGTTTTGATTTCTTTGGCTGAGAACTGCCTGTTCATGTCCCTTGCCCATTTATCAATTGATTTTTTTGTACAGTTGGTTTAGCTCTTTATAAAATTGAGTAAATAGATCTTTGTTAGGGGTTTTTATTATGAAGATTGTTTCCCAATTTGTTGCTTCCCTTCTCATTTTGGTTGCATTGGTTTTGTTTGTACAAAATCTTTTTAATTTGATGTAATCAAAATTATTGATTTTATATTTTGTGTTTTTTTATAGCTCTTGTTTGGTTTTAAAGTCTTTCCTTTCCCAAAGATCTGACATGTATACTATTCTGTGTTCACCTAATTTGCTTATCGTTTCCTTCTTTATATTCAAGTCATTCACCCATTCTGAGTTTATCTTGGTGTAGGTGTGAGATGTTGATCCAAAGCTAGGCTCTCCCATACTGTCTTCCAATTTTCCTAGCAGTTTTTATCAAATAGTGGATTTTGGTCCCAAAATCTGGGATTTGAGGCTTATCATAGACTGTCTTGGTGAGGTCACTTACCCCAAGTCTATTCCACTGGTCTTCTTTTCTGTCTCTTAGCCAGTACCAAATTGTTTTGATGACCATTGCTTTATAATAGAGTTTGAGATCTGGGACTGCAAGGCCTCCTTCCTTTGTATTTTTTTCATGATTTCCCTGTATGTGAAAGGAAAGATTTTAAGACCAAGCAAGAGTTAGAAAAAATTACAAAATGTAAAATAAATAATTTTGATTATATAAAATTTAAAAGTTTTTTTGAACAAACAAAACCAATGTAACCAAAATTAGAAGGCAAGCAACAAATTGGGGAAAATCTTCATAACAAAAACCTCTGACAAAGGTCTAATTACTCAAATTTAATAGAGATAAGTCAATTGTACAAAAAATCAAGCCAAACATGACAGCAAAGGAAAATAATGAATGTTGGAGGGGATGTGGCAAAGTTGGGACATTAATACATTACTGGTGGAGTTGTGAATTGATCCATCCATTCTGGAGGGCAATTTGGAACTATGCCCAAAGGGCACTAAAAGGCTGTCTGTCCTTTGATCCAGTCATAGCACTGCTGGGTTTGTACCCCAAAGAGATAATAAGGAAAAAGACATGTACAGGAATATTCATAGCTGAGCTTTTTATGGTGGCAAAAAATTGGAAAATGAGGGGATGCCCTCCAATTGGGGAATGGCTGAACAAATTGTGGTATATGTTGGTGATGGAATACTATTGTGCTCAAAGGAATAATAAAGTAGAGGAATTCCATGGAGACTGGAACGACCTCCAAGAAGTGATGCAGAGCAAAAGGAGCAGAACCAGGAAAACATTATACACAGAGGCTGATACACTGTGGTACAATCGAATGTAATGAACTTCTCCATTAATGGAGGGATCTACAAGAAAGAACATTGTCCACATTCAGAGGAAAAAACTGTGGGAGTAGAAACATTGAAGAAAAACAACTGCTTGAATATCTGGGTTGATGGGGATATGATTGCAGATGTAGACTCTAAATGATCATCCTAGTGCAAACATCAACAATGTGGAAATAAGTTTTATCAAAAACATATGTAAAACCCAGTGGAGTTGCATGTCAGCTATGAGAAGGGGTCAGGGGGAGGGTAGGGAAAGCATATGATTCTTGTAACCAAGGAAATGTTTTAAATTGACTAATAAAATAAAAATTTACAAAAAAAATATTACCTGACCAAGCTCTAAGAACTCCATAGTGCCTACATTAGCTGCCTTCATGATCATTGAAATAAGCTATTTTCATCTGCCCATTCCACCATGGAGAAGTCTTCACATGCCTGAATTAGACATCTCCCTAACTTACCAGTGAGTCTATGGTCCATCAGTTACCTTCAGCCTGGTTTAGCCCATCTGATGAGATGGTTTTGCCAAGGTTTATACACTTCACACAATATAGCTTCTTGGAGTCATAGGTAAGAGTTTTAGTGCCAGGTGGATGCTGAAGGTAGATGAGCAGCCCTTAAAAGGCCTTGGCAAACCCTTATATCAAAGGAGTTAGTTCTCCTGAAGAAGAAATTTAGTAATAAGTAGCAGGAAGTACTATTATTTAGTGCTTATTATTTAGTGGTTGTAGTAGCAGCACTAGTAGGATTGAGTAGTAGGTAAGTAGGGTTGGTAGTAAGTAATGATAGTAAATAGTAAAATTAGTAAGTAGCGGTGAGAAGTAAGTAGTAGTAGCAGTAGTTAGTAGCTAGGAATAGTTAGTAGTAGTAGGTTATCAGTAGTGGGGGTAAGTAGTGGTAGTTATTATTTAGTAGGATAACAACAGCAGTGGTTTCAAGTAGTAGTGCTAATAACAAGTTATTAGTAGCAAATATTCACAGTTAGTTGTTTAGTAGCAGTAGTAACAGCAGTGTATGTAGTAGTAAGCAGGGCTAGTGGTAAGTAGTAGTCATATTGTGTCAAGTAGAAAGTAATGATGGTAAGGTGTAGAACTACTAAGTAGCAGAAAGAAGTAAGCAGTAGTAGAAGGAGTAATTGGGAGTAGTAAATAGTACTAGTAAGAAGTTAGAGGCAGTAGTTTAGTAGTAGAAATAGTAGGTTGTTAGTAGTGGGAGTAAGTAATAGCAATTAGTGGTAGTTAATTGTTAGTAGTTAGCAGTAGTAGTCAATAATAGTAGAGGCAGAATATATCAGTAGATACGGAGCCTGTCTTGGATTTTGGAAGACCCAGGTTCAAGTGTCACAGCAGACAAATGCTAACTCTGTGGCCATGAGCAAATTACTTAACCACTCATTATCCCAGACAACTCTCCAAGACTTTAAGTTGCAGAGTAGATGCCATTCTGATCTATATTGGTAGAGGGCAGTCTCTCATCAAGAATTCTTCATATTCCCTCCTAAGCAAGGTTGCCAATGTTTCCACCTTATCTCATTTTATCTTCATATTCATCATATAAACAGCACAATTATTAGGATTACTTATTACTATTTTACAGATCAGAAAACTGGGTTTTAGAGAAGTGAAATGACTTAGATAGAGTCACCCATCTAGAGTATGCCTTCGTTTAGATCCAAGTCCAGATCTCTGGGCTACATTTTCAGCCTCCTAGTATAACTGTAACCACTGCAGCAAAGGAGAATGTGGCAGGCAGAGCATATCAAAAACCAATTGCTTTAAGCACAATATAAAAGCAGGAAGTTTACACCTCTAAGGGATGTCTCCCACTGCAGATTCCTTGTTAATTGACTCTCCTGCTGTAAGCTTGTTTATTATCTTTCCGGAGCACTTGTATGAAAAGTAAAGATCGATTTAGGGTATGAGAAACTAACCTCGAAACCTTAGAAATGAAAAATCCTTATTTGCATGTCTAGGTATGTGCTTCTCCTTAATAATCCAGTCTTTAAAATTAAAAAAAGTTAAATTTAAATTTAAACATTTTAATGAAATCTTTTAATTAAGTTGCCTAAAAATGACCAAACTTGTTCTTTTAAAATAACCATTTTATTCCCTTATATTTTCACCCTGGCAGAGGAACAAAGCATTAGGCAGGCAATATGAAGATCAACGATATGTCCCTCTCTCCAGTGAACTCAACTGAGCCAACAGATCATGGCTTTAACTTGGGTGACTGTAAGGTGGCTCAGGAAGAGTCATTGCCCTTCCCTAAATCCTGTTTTTCATAGAATCAAAGGACTAGAGCCCACGGTGGATATATATATATATATATGAATGAAACATTATTGAACATCTGCTATATGCTGATACTTTGCTAAGTGCTGGCAATAAAAATAAAACAACCCAAATTCCTGCTCTCAAAGAGCTTACATTCTCTGGATAACCCATAAAGGAAAGCTGGGAGATGGAGAGGAGATTACTGCTTTGGCACAGACTGGAATAGGCTCATCTCAGAGTACCAGGCCCTGGCAAGATAAGGTAAAAACTCACCTGTTAGAGCCAAGGGATTCAAGGGACTCAAGTGGAGTCCAGGTTAGCAGAGATCATATAAAGGTGACAGACTGAATAGAGAGGATATATAATGGAATGTGTCCAACTCTCTCAATTATGGATGAGAAAACAAAGGCTGAGATATGGTGACTTTCTTAAGCTTACACAAGTGACAAATAACAGAGCTGGGATTTGAACTCATTCTTTCTAATTCTAAATCCAGGAAACTTCTACTCTACCATGCTTTCTAGTAGAAATGTTTTAGGAAGGAGTTAAAATAGAGTTTTTAAAATGGAAAAAACAGGAAAAGGTAGAATGACTAGAAATTTTACAAAATAGATTTAGGAGAAAAGAGGGACTGAGAGAAATAGAAGAAAAGGAGGTTTCAGTAAAATAAAGGAAATTAAAAATTTGGGATTTATTGTGGATATGAAACATAATAGTAGTAATATTGTAATTATAATAGTAGTATCAAAGGTTTACCTGTCTGTGAGAATAGTTGAGCTGTAGGAAATGTACCAGTGCTGTAATTGAAGAGGTTGATGAAGCAGAATGTTTGAGGGTATATCAACCTGCAAACAAGTCCCCAAATACAGATGTTCCAAAAGTCTCAGAGTGGTTTTATGAAGTTTAGATATTATTATATATTTATTAGATGCCTTTGACAGGGCATATAGGGGACACATTGGATAGAGTGCTGGGCTTTAAGTTAGGAAAACTCCTCTTTTTGAGTTAAAATCTAGCCTCTAACATTTACCAGCTATGTGACCTTGGGTAAGTCATTTAACACTACTTGCTTCAGTCTCCTCATCTGTAAAATGAGCTGGAAAAGAAAATTGCAAATCATTCCAGTGCCCTTGTCAAGAAAATTCCAATTAGGGTCACCAAGTGTCAGATCCAACTGAAACAACTGAACAAGAATAATGGTATATTCATTACCTGAAAGTGCTTCTTATACATGATCAATCCCAAACTCTGAAATGTACTTATGATGACAATGTCCTTTTCTCTCATCTCTCCCTGTGTGTTGTGACAGAGGCAGGCTCTAAAGAAAAAGTGGCAGATTGAAGAGTGTATGGAACTGATCTCCTTGTCAGGGGAGGGGCCGCAGGAGATTAGAATCAGGAGGAGGAGAAGATTCTGACTGGTAGAGGAGTTGGTCTCTCAGTCAGGAGAAGCCAAAGAAAGAAGGTTGAATGAGACTTTTTCCTGAGGGTTACCCATTTTTTCCTGCTTGTGACTGGAAATCTTTCCCCACAATATTTCCCAAATGAAAAGACTATTGAAGAGAAAACCTGAGACAGACTACCTCAGCTCCTGTTGCCCTGGTTCTGAACTGTGGCCAACGGGCCAAACCCAGGGTCAGCCAACCTGACCTTCTCTCAGGGGGCTCAGGCTGCCAAAGCACGAGTTCCCCCTAAATTCAAGGAGGGAGGGAAAAGGGTTTTAGATAGAGACAGGGACCTCCTTTTCCCCATTCTTTCCCTGCCAGTTGTTCCTTTGTATTATCCTGATTGAGTTGACATTAAAATAGTTATCTTTTCCCCAAGCTGTGAATCAAGGGTGAGTGAACAGATCAAGAGGAGACTCTTTGATCTAGAGTATTGGAGGGGGGATAAGAGGGACAAGAGCAAATCTGAGAGAGCAGCCATAGCTAAGGAAGGAAGGCAGAAGGGGGAAAAATCTTCAAATCCTCTCTCTGAGCCAACCCTAAACTTAATCAGCTGTCTTCTCCTAGATTCTGTTCCCTTTATAATCCTCAAAACCTTTTCTCCATTACATCTGTTTTCTCTCCTGAACCCTCTTTGATAAGGGGAGGGGGTTCTCAACTCTTTTTCTCTCATTATTGAAAGAGTTAACCCCTCAAATAAAGTATAATCACCCCAATTCTATTTTTTCCTATAATCTTTATTCATTTTACACTTCCTTGTTTTCCCACTTTTTAACCTTGGTTTGTTTTTGTTTTTGTTTTTTTTGTTTGTTTGGATATGGGTCTAATTTAGGAAATTCCACAGTGTTCAGGAACTCAATACAATGAGAATAATTTCATCTGCAAATAGAAACACCTGGACTACTGTGGACAAGATAGAGGTCTTTGCTATACACTACCTCACCTTAGGATCATAGCTCTAGAGATGGAAGGGACTTCAAAGGTCACTTACTATAATTTCTTCATTTATAAGTTGAGGAAACTGAGGCTCAGAGTGGTTAACAACCAAATCAGACATTTAATAAACACTTACTATATGCCAGGCACTGTGTTTAGCTCTGGGGATATAAAAAGAAGCAAAAGATCCTTGTCTTCAAGGAACTCACAGTTGAATGGGGAGACAACAAACAAGCTCTCAGTCTCTGTCTGGCTCCATCTCTCTCTGACTCTGCATATCTGTTTATCTCTGAAGGAAACAGATGAGAAAATCAACAGGAACATTAGAATTAAGAAGGGCTGGGAAATGCTTCCTGTAAAAGGTGGAATTAAAATTAGTTAAGTTTTAGTTGGGACTAAAACCAGAAAAGCAGGAATGCTAATAGACAGAGATGAGGAGGGATAACATCCTAGACATTGGAGACAGCCAGAAAAAATAATACCTAGAGCCGAGATTCAGAGTGTTTCATTTATAGAATAGTCGGGAAACCAGTGTTACTGGATTGAAAAGTAAGTGTTGGGCAAAAAAGATGTAAGACTGCAGTGGTAGGAAGGGTCTAGTTTTAAAAAGGCCCAACAGAAGAGTTTGTATTTGACCCTAGAGGCATTATAAAGCCCCTTGAGTTTGAGTAGAGGGGTGACAGTCATTATGACCTTACTAAGGAAGTATTATAGTTAGGATTTGAGTCTAGGTGCTTTTGACTCTGAAGTTAGCTTTCTTTCTTCAATACCATGCAGTGAACACCCTTTGACAGCAGCAAACTCATTTGGAGAGCATACATGTCCCTGTTTTACACCACACTTTATGTTAATAATCAGAGAATTGTTGAACAACGTTATCTCCATTGTTACATCTTTCAAGGAATCTTGTGTGATTTTATCATACACATGGGAGCTACCTTATTGAAAGAAAGTCTTTAAAGCAGCTTTTTAGTCTAACACATAAGTGCTTTTTTATAGTCAACAAACTGCAGGCACAGTGGGATTTTGTATTCTCTATTCCTTTCAATCAATTATATGTCTATAAAAATGTGGTCTGTAAGATCACCAATTTTCTTATATTTTTCACCGAACAATGTCTTTGATGTGCATGTAGATTATTCTCATTAAAATTTTGTAAAGAGGAAAAAGTTGGTGAGTCAGAAGTTACTGCTTCCTTTTTAATCACCCTAATTCTATAGTAATAATTTCTGTGATTTTCCCATTCATTGGGAATATCCAGGATTTTGAGCTACGCTTTGTTTAGATATTTTGGGACCCAGTCTTCCAATGTTGTCAAAATGATGTTGCTTCTCATACATGGACATTCTCTCTCTCTCTCTCTCTCTCTCTCTCTCTCTCTCTCTCTCTCTCTCTCTCTCTCTCTCTCTCTCTCTCTCTCTCTCTTGATTCTGGTCCAGTTGATCCTTTCATCTTTATTTTCTTTTGTGCCAGTTCTTAATAACTTCTTAATCCCCTCTCATGTAATGGTCATTGTGGTTATCTCTGGTTTTCTTTAACTTCTCTTCTTGACTGTGAATTTCATGAGGACAGGGAAGTGTTTTATCGAAACTTTATATCTCCCTAATATGTAGTGCAGACTGCTGCTCATAGCAGATTTTAAAAATAATTGCTAAATGATAAAGAAAATAAGTGAATTCATATAAAATAAAGGGGTATTACTAGCTTATCTCTTAGAAGAATTTTCATGCCCCTTCTAGCTCTATGACATTCTTTGCTTAATGACATTCTGCAGTCTGACTTCTATAACCATGCTTCCCCCTGGCAATGACCCTCTTTTTATCATGGGGTACACCGTCTTCCCAAAGAGATTTTTATAAACCATGCTTTAGAGAAAGTAAGCCACTTAGCTTTTGAATTCCCACTTTGAGGACATGCTTGTTCTGAATGGTGAGAGTCCACTGTACTTAGCTGGCCCTGGACCCAACTATACTTCACCATTTCAATCTTTTTGTCATCTTTTCTGCCATATCTCATACATAGTTACTCCATAATCAAGTCAATAATATCTTTTTTTTTTTATTCTGGAAAGAGCATATTAGTTGACTTCCCTATGATTCCACTTGAAATATATACCTTGGACTTCCCAAATTAAAACATCCTTTCTTGGCTACCATTCTCCTAAATGTATTGTCTTCTCAATTAGAATATGGTCTTTTTGAGGATGTAAATTGTTTCATTTTTGTAGCTGTATCCCCAGTGCTTAGCACAGTATTTGACATATAGTGAGTGTTTAATAACTTTCTTTTCATTCATTCATTCACTCATTCATTCATTCATTCATTCTAACAATCCACATGTTAAATTTTATCTTGATGTTATGTTCTGCGTTAAGCAATTATAAGGCTTTCCCAATCCTAATACTCTGTTCTAAGGTCCTTGCAAGCTGTGATCTTCTAAAGGATGTATACTGGAAGGTAAACACTTCTATTGCTTGGTCCTTGTATTGCCATATGAGTTGATGAAACCATATATTGTGTTAGTTTTTTCTCTTTGCTGCTAGTCTACTTAATCCTGGCACATGTGATATATAAATAGACAAATACACATATAATCATTGGTTCATCATGAGAGAAAAGTCATTTTTTTCCATCTATAGTTGGAGTGTTTTTACATTACACTGAGTCATTCACATACTATTATCTAATGTCCCTAGTGAAAATAATGTCCTTTCCAGGGATGTTTATGGTCTATCTTTGATGGTTCTTAAAAAAGAGCCAACTAAATTGGCCCACCGTAACTGAACCCATATACTTGACCTAATTAGCTAACTGAGCCACTAACCAACACATTGTGGAGGGAAGTGTGATTTTTAAATCTCCATCTTGCTTGGTCTAGCACCCAAAATTGTGCACACCCACACTACACGGGTATGTGCTAGTCGATGACAAATCAGAAATAACTGACTGCCAACCTGGGCTGTCCTAAGCCAAGCTTGAGCCACCATTGGCACTTGTGAGGCACAGGAAGTGAGGTAGGGAACAGCCTTTGGAGTTTGCTCACTTCCTGTGGACAGGGCTAGGCGCCAGTTCACAGAAGCCAAGATTAAGAGTAATTTTCTCAAGGTCATATATGTTGTAAGAAGCAGAGGTGGCATTTGAACACTTTGCTTCTGGCTCTAAATTTTTGACTTTAGACTAAGATGAAAGATTAGAGGGGTCTTTGAGGTTGTCTCTAGTTCAACTTCCCTTTATTCACATCGGAGATGAGTCCTGTTGTAATGTCTTTGAGTCTGTTTTGTTCTTGCTTCTTAGTCCAAAAACTGATACATGGAGTCCTAGAATAAAAAAGTCAGAAGGGACCTCAGAACCAAAATTTCCTTCTAAGTCTAAAATTCTTTGAGTCTATGACTTAATCTAGTCCAACTCCTTTGATTTTCAGAAGATATATGAGTGAGTCATATTGCCAGGCAGTGTGCCAAGCACTGGGGATACACATACAGAAAGGATGACTCTTTCTGCTCATAAGTGCCTATAGTTTAATGAGGGAAGACAACATATATAAGGGAGGGAATGTTTTGAATAAGAAATTCATAGGAATGAATTCATACTACTGATTAATTTTCTCTGGACGGTAATATTGATTTGATCAGTAGTCTCAAGATTCAGAGATGTATAGAAAGGTATGGTCTGGGTCAGGTCAATTATAGAAAACTCACCAATAATTCAAGGCTTCAGGCAGGACCTGGAGAGGTTAGAGACATGACATCCACGAAGATGGCTAGTGATTTGCCCAGTGTCATATATCAAGTTAGTGCCAGGGATTTGAACTGAGGTCTTATAATTCCCTGCCTAGTATTCCTTCCGTATTCTTTCTACCACACCAGATTTCCCCAAGTTGGGCGTTCAGTGTCTGTTGTTGAGCAAGTGGTGTCCTGTGCCTCAGGGAGAATGATGATGAAGCATGGGACAGAAGGATTCTCTGCACCTGGCATGTTGGGCTGGAAACTGAGCTGCTAAGTGGAGCCAGGTGGCCAGAGCCCTTGTCACGCTGCTCTGCCCGCATCTCCCCTTAATTGCAGGCACCTGCCTCATTTCTACCAGCTGAAGACGAGAATTTTTCCTGCCACCTGAGCCCCATGAGCTGAGTTTGGGAGTCTAGCTGAGATATAGAAAAGGGGAAAACAAGATTTCAGCTTTCTTTTCACTTTTCTATAGTCATTGGAATCTATTTCTTGCCAAGTGGTTTTGTATAGGCCCATTTACTTATGAAGACTAGTTTTTAACAGAACATAGGATCATAGGGTTCAGAAACAGAAATGAAATCATAGCAGAATACTGAGATTGTAAGGGAAATTTTAGCATAAAATGTTAAATCTGGAAAGAGTCTTTAGAGCTAATAAAATGTTAGAACATATAGCACGGAATGCTAGAATAAGAAAAGACTTTAGAACTTTGTTAAAGGTGGTAGGGACTTTATAACACAGAATATTAGAACATAGAATGTTGGAGCTAGAAATTATCTTCAGACATAAAATGCTAGGATACAGTCTGACAGATTTGTAAGAAACCCTAGACCATAGAATTATAGAGCTGAAAGGGAGCTTAGGACATAAGATGCTAGAACATAGAAATTAGAATGATAGATCTAGAAGAAACCTTAAAGGCCATCTAATTCAGTGGTAGTTAACCTTTTTTGGGTCATGAGACCCTTTGGCAATCTGGTGAAGCCTATGGATCTTTTCTCAGAATATATTTAAAAAATCATAATTGAAAGAAATGCCAAATTCCAGTTAAAGGTTAGCCAAAATAAAGATCTGGTTTTTTCCCCCAAACAAATAGATCCCCTGAAATTTCATGGAAACCGTAGAAGTCCAAGGATGCCAAGTTAAGTACCTTTGATCTTCTCCTACCTTCTCATTTTATATATATGGTATGAGGCCCACTGAGGAAAGCAGCCATGCTTGCCTGAGGTTGCTGGCAAGGTCCCAATCTATAACATAAAGGTATTGCTGCTCTTGGTCAAAGGTCATCATTAAACCATGAGTCCCCCCTCACTCTGAAGAGCAAAGAAGTCCTTTTAACATCAAGACTGAAAGTACCGAACCTGCCTTTCTCCAAGAACAGATTAGCAATCACAGTTTCTTAACTTACATCTGTAATAGCAACCATGGCAAGCTTCATGTGTGAAGTTATTTTCATAAAAGTTATCCTGTGGGAAAGTAACACACCCTACCCCAAATGTTGTAATGCTTAAAATTTTACTCTGTATAAAAGTCTTTCTCTTTGTCACAATAAACAAAGATCATAGCCCCCAATCATGGTGATATGATTCTTCTGCTTGGTGCTTCAGGCATGCTGGCCCAAATCTTTCCTGCTCTTCCTTCTTCTAATTTCACTCTATCTTTCTAACTGCTAGTCTCCCTTGTAGGCTAACTCTCTCTCATCATGGCTACAATGGCCCTCAGATCCAATCACTCATCACTATGCCTCTCATGCATGGCCTCTGACAATATAGAATCTGAAGTCATGAGTGGTTGAAATGAATTACCCAGGGTCAAACAGAGACTAACTATTCAAATGGATATTTCATCTCATGGTCTCTGACACCAAGTTCAATATGCTTAGATCAAATATTAAGATGATTAGTTAATGAATTGCCCACATGCACTCAAGTGGTTAATGGCATATTTGAGACTAGAACTTATGTTTCTTGACTCCTACCATGCTGCCTTGCTTTCTAGGATGGCTCACTTCTTAGAGAATGTTATGACTAATGTGGATAAGGCCTTTGGAAATCACTGAAAGGTCTAGTAGTCTTCCAGCTTCCAATAGTTAGAGGGATCTGAAGAAGTTTGTGGGAAGCCTGTTTAGTAGGCACTTTGGGGTAATGGAAAGAACACTTGCTTTGACTTACATGTTATATATACTAGTTGTGCTATTGTGGACAAATCATTTAACTCTTCTGCTCCTTAGTTCCTTTACCTGCTCATTAACTTTAATTTAACAAACTTTTATTAAGTGACAGGGACAATGAAAGATATTTGGGATTCAAAGACCAAAACCCAAAATAGGTACCCCTAAAGAACTTACATTCTACTGAAGGGAAATAAAACATACACTGATAACAATACAAAAATAAGTAGAAAATAATTTTTAGAGGGAAGGATAGATTGAAAATACTAAGAGCTAATGCATTCTGGGAAGATGGCTGAATATGTAAGAATATCTTAGTCTCCAAATTCTCCCAAAATGATTTAAAAATAGTGTCTGTGAGTGAACTTCAAAGTGGCAAAAGTGTAGATAGTAAAAACCATACTAGTGGGGGACCTTAAACTTTCTCTATCAGAACAAGATAAATTGAACCAAAAAATGAATAAGAAAGAAGTAAGGGAAGTAAATGAAATGTTAGAAAAATTTGAGCTAATAGATATCTAAAGAAAAATAAATAGGGATAAGAAGGAACATACATTCTTTTCAGAAGCATGTGGCATATATACAAAGATTAACCATGTACTATGTCATAAAAACATTTCAAACAAATGTAGGAAAGCAGAAATAATAAGTGCAATTTTTCAGACCATTATGCTATAAAAATCATAATCAATAAGGGCTTGTGAAAAGGCAAATTTAAAATTAATTGGAAACCAATCTAATTCTTCAAAACTCGTTCGTCAAAGAACAAGTCAAAGAAACAATTACAGATTTCATTGAAGAAAATGACAATGAGGAGACAATTTATGAAAATCTATGGGATGCAGCCAAAGCAGTAGGCTGGGGGAAAATTTATATCCCTGAGTGCATATATCAACAAATTCGAGAGAGAAGAGTTCAATGAATTGGGCATGTAACTTAAAAATCTAGAAAGAGAATAAAATGGAAAAAGAGGTTAAGAGTCAGGGAGAAATAATTATCTAGCATGAGACAACTTGAAAAGCTAGGAGGGCTCTGGATGGTTGTCTAATAACCAAATAAATAGAAAACAAGATCGGGGGCAATTTCATTGGACAAAGCCTCAGTTTAGAGCCTTCAACCAATTGACTGTGTGGGAATCTGACTGAGAGAAAACTTCAGAGTCTATGTGTACTGACTATATATCAAACTGTGCCTATAGAAGATGAGTATAGAATACACTAAAGTTAGTTAACCCTGGGAGAATCGAACTCCTGATTGCTGAATAGAGAGAGAAAATAATATATTTATAGCCTCTGGAGACACTCTAGGGGGTAAGAGTGTTGAGAATAGTGGTGTGGTTTGGGACAATGAAATATAGAAATTAAAGGAACAAAGAGATCAAAGACACATAGAAGAGCTCAGGAAATAGCAAAACAACAACAAACAAAATCCCCACAGATAGCAAGACCTTGACACACATAAAATTGATGACTAAGATATAGGATGTTAAAGATTAAAAAATAATAAAATTGGTAATCAAAAAATAAAAAAAACTCAAACACAGTTCCTTTGAAAATAAAGATAACCTAAGTTCAAATTGTAAAATTAAAGAAATTACTTTTAAAACCTCAAAAGAAATTATAGAATTAATACAACCTCCAAAAGAATTATTGGAAAGCTTAAAAATACTTTCAAAACCAAATGAAAGAGGTTGAGGAAAAAATAAAATAAATTAAAAAAATGTAATAAAATATAGAAAATTATAAAAGAAAGATAAATCAATTGGGAAAAACTCATAAAAGAAAATAATTCATTAAAATTAGATTTGTGAAAGAGGAAGGTACCTCCTTAAGACAAGAAGATATTATAAAAGTAAATTAAAAATGAAAAAAATTGAATAAGATATGGAATAATTTATTGCAAAAGCAAAAGATCTGGAAAACAAATGGAGAAATGACAATATAAGATTTCTTGGATTACCTGAAAGTTAAAATAAAAAAAGGAGGGGGCAGCTGGGTAGCTCAGTGGATTGAGAGCTAGGCCTAGAGATGGGAGGTCCTAGGTTCAAATCTGGCCTCAGACACTTCCAAGCAGTGTGACCCTAGGCAAGTCACTTGACCCTCATTGCCTAGCCCTTACCACTCTTCTGCCTTGGAGCCAATACACAGTATTGACTCCAAAACAGAAGGTAAGGGTTTAAAAACAAATAAATAAATAAATAAAAAGTAAAAAAAAAAATTTAAAAAGGATTTTAACACCATCTTTTAAGCAATTATTAAAGAAAATTTCCCCAAAGATTTAGAATGAGAAATAAAATAGAACTTCATTTGTAAGTGATTTCAATAGGAATCACAGGAAGAGTATAGCTAACTTATATAAATCCCAGGTAAAGAGAAAATACTACAAACAACTAAAACCCAATTAGTTTAAGTACTATGGAGATAAGGCCTCATTTAGCAGTATCTACATGAAAGCAATGAAAGACATGTAATATAACATTTCAAAGAGCAAAGTAGCTGGGTTTACAACCTAGAATAACATACCTGGTGTTACAAGGGAATCACTTTAAAAGACTGATATATATTAATTTAAGGTCGCCAAGGAATCAGCTATGTAATTCCTAAATGAAAAACTCAAGTCAGCCATCAGCCTTTTTTGGAGTTTAATTACAATAGGAGCAAGAAAGGAATTAGAGATATATATAGAGAGAGAAAGGGGAGAGAAGGGAATAGGGCTTAAATACCCCTTCTGTTTAGGCTGGGCCAAAAGGCCCAAGCCCTTAGATAGCTGGGGCAAAGAAAAGAGATCAGTCCCTTTCACTCACATGTCCAAAATGGAGAAACAGTCTCAGAGGCCCCCACCTTCAGCTTCCTTCAGAGCAAGCTTCCCCAGAGCCCAGGAACCACACCGACCAAAACCTCAATCCTCCCCCCAGTCTCCAGACCCTCCTATCTTTAAGGACACCATCCAAGTTGCCTCCCCTCAGTCCTCACATCTACCAATCACTCTTCATCAATTTCCCTGTCAATGGAGGCTCTCGCTTAACCCAGGACCGCCCAGAGGTTTCTGGCTTTTGCACATGTCTGTTGAAGGTCATATTTTTCAAATGATTAAATCTTTACTCCTTTGCTACAGCCCTTTCTAAATCCTGTTAACTTGAGTATGGTAGAGATTGGAATAATTAAAATTTGATCTAGGCTGCAGCCCTTACTCAATCCTATTAGGACTGAATAGGGTGGAGTATCTCCATTGTATCAATTCTAAAATCAATCAAGACTCAAAGAAATTCCTGTTCTATGCTTAAGCATAGGTCAAAGTCCTTTCCATTGTTCAGCAAAAGGTTTTCTGTCCTAAAGTAATCTTAAGAAGGGAAGAGAAGGAACCTCCCATGCCAATGGAGTTCCCATTCCAATAGACTATCAGTAAGAAATTTTCCAAGTATGAAATATCCCAATGGTGAAATTTTCAACAATTATAAGTCTAAGGAAATTTGAGGTTTACACTGGCAAAGCTGAGTATCATTATACAAGAATTGAAATGGTTATTAAAAGAAATAAAAGACTTTCAAATATTCTTGAAGATCAGAACTGAGTGGAAAATTTGATATACAAAAATGAAAAGAAACTTAAGATAACATGAAAGACTAATTTCAAAGAATTTACTAACGCTAAGCTATTTACTTTTCATCTGTGAAAATGGTCCATTTAAACCTTAAGAATGATAAAAATTAATTGGGTTGTTTGAAGGAGCATTTATAGATAGAAGCTTTGATGTAGAATTGAATATGATAGAATGGGTTTAAAAAATAAAATAAAATTGGATGGGGAGGGATAAATTGGAATAATCACTTCATATAAAAGAGGCATGAAGAAAGGAAATGCTACAATGAAGAGAAGAAGGGGATGGAGGAATAGTAATGCTAGTACTTTAGTCTCATTGAATCTGGGTAAAAATGGAATAATTCATCAATACAGGAGGGTAAATTTTTTCCTAACATATAAAGAAATAAGAGGATGAGGGATAAAGGTGAAAATAGGGAATTTTAGAAGGATATATGTTTTAAGAGAAAAAAGAGCAAAAAGATAGGATTAGGGAGGGAATTATAGAGATTATTTATATTAACTAACAGGGTAATAAATTAACAAGTATGAGTGTAAGGGGAGGAGAAAAGAGGAGGGAACCTTAGAAGAACAGATAAAGAGAAGAAATAAATTAAAAAGAGGTTGGGATTAGAGAGGCAATGGTTACTGGAAAAATTACATTTCTGAGAAGGAATAAAATGAAAAGAGACACAAAGAAGGAAAATAGTGAAGAAAAAGACTAGAGGAAATATACACCTAATAATTATAACTTTGAATGTGAATGGGATCAATTCACCTATAAAATTGAAAAGTATAATAGAATGGATTTAAAACCGAAACCCAAGAATATGTTGTTATAAGAAAGACATTTAACAGTGAGAGACAAACATAGAGAATAAAGATGAGGTATAATATATTGTGCTTGAACTGACACAAAGGTAGAGTAGTAATAATTATCTCAGACATGGTTAAAGCTGAAGTAGATCTAATAGAAGAGATTTGTAGAGGACAAGCTAAGAGTTACAAGTAGAAATAGATAACAAACCTATGAAAGTGGGGGATTTAAACCTTCCCCCTTTAAAACTGGATAAAACTAGCCAAAAAAATTAAGAAAGTTAACAAGATAAAAATTTAAATAAGCTACATGATAGATATCTAGAGAGAATTGTACAGTGACCAAAAGTAATATGACTTTTACTCAAAGGCACATGGTCTTTTACAAAAACCAACCATAAGTGAGGACACAAAATTTCATAATTAAATGCAGAAAAGTAGATATATTAAATCCATCCTTTGCAAATCATGTCATAAGAATTGGTTTAATAATGAACCATCAACTCAGAATAAAAATTAATTGGAGACTAAATGACTTCCTCTTAAAGAATGAGTGGGTTAAAGAATAAACAAATCATAAAACCAATTAATTTTATTTAAAAATGACAATAATGAGGAAACAAATCAAAACTTATGAGATATAGCATTAGCAGTAGAGGAAAAGTTCTCTTGCTAAATTTTTATATCAGTCTAATGGAAACAGGTAAATGAATTGAGTATATAATTAAAAATTATAAAAAGAACAAGTAAAAATCCCCAATTAAATACTAAATTGGAAGTCCTAAAAATTAAAGGTGAGATGAACAAAATTGAATGTAAGAAAACCATTGAATTAATAAACAAAACTAAGAGTTGGTTTTTATGAGAAAACCACCAAAATAGGAGAGCCATTGGCTAATATTATTTTTAAAAAGAGATAAGAAAACCATATCACTAGTATCAAAAATGCAGAGACTGAATTTATCACTAATAATGATGAAATCAAAACAATTATTAGGAGTTATTTTGCCCAATTATATGCCAACAAATTTGATAATTTAAATGAAATGGATGAATAATGGCAAAAATATACATTTCTTAGACTAAGAGGAGGAAAGAGAATATTTAAGCAAATCTATTTTATTTTCATTTATTTATTTAATTCTTAAAGTTTAAAATTTATTTATTTAATTAATTTAGAATATTTTACCTTGGTTTACATGATTCATGTTCTTTCCCTCCCTCCTACCTCCCCCTTTCCATAGCCAATGAGCAATTCCCCTGGGTTTTACATGTATCATTGATCAAAATCTATTTCCATATCATTAATGTTTGCAATAGAGTGATCATTTAGAGTCTAGATGATCAAGCAAATGTTTTTCTTCTGTGTTTCTACTCCCACAATTCTTTCTCTGGATGTGGATAATGTTATTTTTCATAAGTCCCTCAGAATTTTCCTGTATCATTGCATTGCTGCTAGTAGAGAAGTCCATTGTGTGCGATTGTGTCACAGTGTATAAGCCAATGTATACAATGTTCTCCTTGTTCTGCTCCTTTTGCTCTGCATCAATTCCTGGAGTTTGTTCCGGTTCACATGGAATTCCTTCAGTTTATTATTCCTTTTATCACAATAGTATTCCATCACCAACAGATACCACAATTTGTTAAGCCATTCCCCCAATGAAGGGCATCCCTACATTTTCCAATTTAGCAAATCTATTTTAGAGAAAAGAAATTACCTAAGAAAAAAGCATCAAGATATATTTACAAGTACATTTAACCAAACATTTAAAAATCAACTAATTCTAATAGTAAATAAATTGTTTAGAATAATTGGTAAAGAAGGAATCCTATCAAACTCCTTGATACTGATACCTAAACTATGAAGAGCAAAAACAGAGAAAATGAGTATAGAACAATTTCATTAATGAATAAACATTTATAGTTTTCTTAGTATGCATACCTGGTATCAATCATGTTTGATCATGATGTATAATCTTTGTCTTATATTATTATGATCTCCTGACTAATGTTTTATTTAGCATTTTTCCATCTTTATTCATTGATGAAATTGGTCCATTTTTTCCTGCTTTTTGTTCCTCTCTCTTCATAGTTTAGGTATCAGTACCAAGGAGTTTGGTGGGATTCCTTCTTCATCAATTATTCTAAATAATTTATTTAATATTAGAAAACATCATAAAAAAGCAACAAAATTCATCAAATTACATCAATAGGTGCAGAACAAAGCTTTTGACAAAATAAAAGTCATTCCAATTGAAAATATGTGAAAGCATAGGCGTAAATTGGTTTTTCTTTAGGTTAAAAAGAAACATATATTTAAGTCATGAGCAAATATTATCTGTAATAAAGATAAGTTAGAAACCTTCCCTATAAAATCATGAGTAAAACAAGGATGCCCATTATCATAAATTGTCTTTAATATTTTTCTGGAAATACCAGCAATAGTAATAAGAGAAGGAAAAGAAATTGAAGGTATCACAGTGGGCAAAGAGGTCATTAAACTATCTCATTTTGTAGATGATATGATGTTATATATATAGGAAATTCTCAAGGTTCAACTAAAAATTAATTGAAAATGAATAATTTTAGCAAATTAGCAGGATATGAAATAAACCCACACAAATCATCAGCATTTCTATGTACTACTAGCAATGTCCTGTAAGAAAATTTAGTAAGTGATAACCCATTTAAACTAACCATACAATAAAATAATCAGAAATAATCTTCCAAAAAAAATCCAGAAACTACTTAATTATGAAACATTTTTATACAAATAAAATCAGATTTAAACAATTGGATAAATATTAATTGTTCATGATTGGACAGTCAATATTATTAAAATGATTATTTTACCCAATCTACTTAGTTAATGCCATCCCAATTAAATTACAAAAAATATTTAACTGAACTAGAAAAATGATGAAATTAATTTGGAAAAAAGGGTCAAGAATCTCAAAGAAAATAATGAAAAAAATGTTAAGGAATATCTAACTATTAAATTTCAAACTCTATTATAAAACACTAATTATCAAAACTATCTGATATTAAGAAATAAAAAAGTAGCTCAGTTGAACAGAATAGACACACAGAACTCTTTGACAAGCGTAAAGTTCCAAGTTTGGATAATAAAAATTCAGTATTTGTTAAAAACTAGGAAAACTAGAAGGAAGTTTGGTAGAAACTAGATTAGACCAACATCTTAAATCATTTACCACAAGATAATAAAAATGGATACATTATCTATGTATAAAAGATGTTATAAACAACTTAGAATAACAGGGAACATATTACCTGTAATTTTTATGGATAAGAGAAGAATTTATGAATGAACAAGAGAAAGCATCGTGAAATGTAAAATGGATAATTTTGAATACATTAATTAGAAGAATTTTTTATACAAAATCAATTTGGCCAAGATGAGAAGGAAAGGCTTAAATTGGGGGAAAAAATCATAGACAGTTTCTTGGAAATGGGTCTAATATCTAAAATATCTAGTGAACTTTGTTAAATATATTAAAGTGTGAGCCATTCCCCTTTTTATAAGTGGTCAAAGGATATGAAAAGACAGTTTTTGATGAAGAAATCAAAGTTATGTAGAATTATATGAAAAATTGTTTTAATTCATTATTGATGAGAAAAAGGCAAATCAAAACAACTCAAAAATAATCCCATACCTATTAGATTGATTAAAATGATGAAAAGGGCAAAGTGCCTAATATTGGAGGGAATATGGAAAAGTAGGGATACTAAACATTGTTGGTGGAACTGTGAAATGATTCAATCATTTTGGAGAGCAATCTGGAATTATACTCAAAGACTCATAAAAATATGTAGCTTTTTCTCCCAGTTTATCAGTGCTAAATTTATCTCTTAAAGTGGTCAAAGCAAAAGGGAAAGAAACTATATATTCTAAAATATTTATAGTAGCTTTTTATGTGGTGGCAAAGAACTGGAAACTGAAGAGATGTCCCTCAGGGGAATGGCAAAAAAAGTTGTAGAATATTATTGTTATGGAGTACTCTTATGCCCTAAGAAATAACAAACAAGATGATCACACACACACACAACAACAATAACAACAACAACAACAACAACCCTGGAAGGATATATTAAATATTGTGAAAGTGAAGTGAGCAGAACCAGGAGAATTTTGTACGTAGTAATAACAATAACATATGATAAATATCTGTGAATGACAACTATTTTTTAACAAGGCAAAAGATCCAGGACAGCTCCAAGGAACTCAGGATGAAAAACAATATCCATTGCCATAGAAGGAACAGATGAAGTCTGAAGGCAGATTGAAATAGGTCATTCTTCAATTTATTTCCTCCATGAATTTTTCTCTAGACTAAGCAATATATATCTTGTTTCACAACACCGAAATAAGGAAAATATATGTATAAGCTGAATCTTATTACTTGCCTTCTTAGAGTGAAAAGAGGTGGGAAGGAGAGGGAGAAAAGGAGACAGCTTTTTGGACATAGCTAATGTAAGAATTTGTTTCTCTTGGATAAACATTTATTATGATTTATTACATATTTATAAGAAATCATATGTTATCTTAATGTTCTGTTACATAATATATTTTGTTACATGTGCATATATAAAATAAAAATAAATGGTAACAAAAAATAGCTAAGGGAATCAGGAAAGATCTTGTAGGAACTAAGCCTAATAATAGATAGCATTTATGTAATACTTTAAGGTTTACAAAGCACTTCACAAATATTATTTTACTTTATTCCCATTTTATAGATGAGGAAGCTGAGGTTAAGAAGTTTACCTAAACTTATATATCTAATAGTCACATGAGCCTGGATTTAAACTTACTTACTTATAGAGCCAGTAATCTATCCACTGAGTCACCTCTTTATTTCTAGAGATTATAAATATGTGAGGAAGGAAGGCATCTCTGGTATATGGATAAGAATACTTGATACTATCTACATCACAGGGTTATCATAAGGAGTGCCTATAAAAATTTATGCATAAATATTAGTTATTATTATTGTTAAAGCAAGATGAGACAAGAGTCAAGACAACAAGTGATAGCTCAAGATGACCTTGGTTCCTCTGAAGTCTTACCAAACTCTAAGCACTTCACAGTGCCTGCTTTTTCTACCTTCATGGTCACTGGCATAGATTGTTCTCATATATCCCTATCATAGGGAAATCTTCACATGTCTGAGGTAGACACTCCCCTAACTTGTTGATGAGTTTGAAGCCTGTTGATTAGCCCCAACTTGTTTTACTCTGCTACTGCATCTGGTCACTGGACTTGAGAGACTCTGGAAGAGAGAATGAAGTCTATGACTTTGTGCAACTCTTGTTTGGATTAAATCTAATTCATGTGTGAGTCCAAAAGTATCACCAGTGATGTCACTCAGGTTGTCTTCGAGTACAAAGGACAGCAACCAACTATTATTATCTTTGCATCTAAGACCAATGGAAATTAGAATCTGCATCTTCTTTTTGAAGAGAGGGAAGGTGCTAGAGGAGGACTGCATGAGTCTGTGTGTGGCAGGAGAGAGGGGAGACCAGCAAGAAAACTGATTGAAATATTGTGACCACTCTAGTTCAGTAGATAAAGGAGGTCAAGGGAGAAGGCCAGTTTATTTGTCATGGGCCTGTCAGGATCTGCCTGACAGGTGGAGGGAGCTCATGGTTATAGTGAGGAAGCTGAGATGTGGGTATCACTGGCAGGAGAAAGGTGTGTGTGTGTGTGTGTGTGTGTGTGTGTGTGTGTGTGTGTTTGTATGAGTGTGGGAGGATGGAGGAACCTCTGACTCCCTCATTATTTAGCTCCCACATGAATTATTAATGGCAAGCCTATAAAAATACACACACACACAGATTGAAATGATTCTGCCATAATTCAGCCCCATGCTCTGTCCTGCACCATAATGATAAAAACTCCATTTGATCAGGAGATGGGGCTTGTGCTGTGATTACTTCTATTTCAACTTAATAACCTCAAAGGATTAAATGGACATGCTGCATATTGGATTTTTATCGGGCATCCTGTTTCGTCTCCTGATTTAAATGTTTAGCTCTCCCTCCCCACCCTGCCCCATCTTTTCTCTTGCTTTCTTTGAGCTTTCAGTAAATCTCTGGGTCTATTATTAAAGGCTACCCCCACCTGAGTTCCTGCTGCTGAGTACTGTGTCTGCTCTCATTTTCCTGGCAGTCCCCATACTCAATTTTCTCTGCAACTCTATTTCCTACAGCTCACAATGCAACACATAGGATTTGGTAAGAGTGTCATTAGGGCAAGACTTGGATTTTGAAGTTTAATCTCTCTTTGAGAGAAATGAAGAAATAAAGTGGGATAGGAGGAAGGGAGAGAATGAGACACAGAGAAAGACACAAATAGAAAGCCAGAGAAAGCAGGAGAGAGGCACAGAGGGAAAATTTTCATCCAGGGAATGTGACCAAGAGATAAATTTCTAGTTTTTATGCAGATACATATAGCAGAAAGCATTGAAGAGTCTGCCCATTAACCAGAGAGAGGCAGTATAGTACAATGGAAAAATTTAGAGATGGAATCAGGACAATTGGATCCTCACTTTAGCTTGGCTATTGACTTGCTGTATGTCCTTGGGTAAGTCATGATCTTTCTGGGCTGAAATGGAAATTTTCTTTCCTGTTATAAGGAAGCATTTGGACTAGAGGATCTCTATGGATTCATCCAACTCTAAGATTCAATGATACAAATTCAAAGAGTAGGGATAAAAAACTCAGTAATTTCAAGGCAGAATTTTTCTTGGAATTACTGAAAATGGGTGATTGTTCTATCTCTTTTTCTATCGCTAGTACTATCCCTCCACTGATTATCTCCATATTTTCCTGTCTCTAATTTGTTTGTACATAGTTGTTTGCCTGTAGTCTCCTCCATTAGATCATGAGCTCCTGGAGGACTGGAACAGTCTTTTGCCTTTCCTTATATTGCCAGCAGTTTAGCAGAGTGCCTGGCACATAGCAGGTGAAATTCTTTTTAACTCACTGCCTGAAGTCAGGAGAAGACATCCTTATCCATCTTGTTGCTGAGTTGATGGCAACGAATAGCCCTTATGATTCCATAATTTGGAATCTATACTCTAATGATGGATTTGATAGATTGAATCTTCTTCAGTTTACAAGCCAGGTGCCAGTTCAAAATGATTCTTACTCCACTGGGCAGAATGGCTGAACCCCAAAACTTGCATGAATCTCTTTGTCCATTTGTCACCACATGATGCCTTGAGATATATATGTTCAGGGAGGGTGTTTCTTATCAGAATTTAAATCAGAGCCTGGAAGGAGCCTAATTCTAATGGTAGAACAAAGGTCACAGATTTACAGATGGAAGGAACATTAAAGGGGTCATCTTCAGCTACCATCTTAATTTTATAGATGAGAAAACCAAAACCTGAATAGGTTAAATCCAACCATCACAGGTAATTTGTGACAGAATCTGAATTTGAATCTAGAAACTCCAACACCAAAATCCTTTTTTTAAAACCCTTGTCTTCTGTCTTAGAATAAACACAGCAGATCATTTCCAAGGCAGAAAAGCAGCAAGGACTAGGCAATTGGGGTTAAGCAACTTGTCCAGGGTTCCACAGCTAAGAAATATGCAATACCAGATTTGAACCCAGTTCCTCCTAACTCCAGACCTGGTATGCTGTCCACTGAGCCACCTAGCTGCCCCCCAACACACTTTATAATATATTATGCTTCCTGATCATCTTAAAACAATGCTAGAACAAGAGTGACTCTAGTCATAGAAAGTAAGAACATTATAGCTGGTCATCTATATAGATCATCTAGCCTAATCCATTCGTTTTATTTATTTTGAACCCTTATCTTCTATCTTAGAACTGATGCTAAGTATTATTTGCAAGCAGAAGAGTGGTAAGGGCTAGGCACTGGAGCTAAGTGACTTGCCCAGGGACACAGAGCTAGGAAGTGTCCAAGTCCAGATTCAAACCCAGGACTTCTTACCTTGAGGCCTAGCTGTCTATCCACTGAACCACCTAGCTGCCCCCCTGCATTTTAAAGATGAGAAAACCAAGCTGCTGAGAAGAGAGGTATCATGGCAATGCACGGTAGGTAGAGTTCTGGACTTGCAGTTAGGAATACTTGAGTTCAAATTCAGGCTCAGACACTTACTGGCTAATTTGATCCTGAACAAATTACTTACTACCTTGGTTTCTTCCCATGTAAAATGAGGATAATTATTGTACCTACTTCCTAGGGTTGTTGTGAAGATTAAATGAATTAGAATGACTAAAATCCTTTGCAATCCTTAAAGCGTTATATCTATCTATCTATCTATCTATCTATCTATCTATCTATCTATCTATCTATCTATCTACACATTCACATGTATGTATATATATATATGCTATTATGATTATGCCTGTTGTTTTTACAAATGCACCCATGATCACACAATTACCAAGCTCTGCATCTGTTTATATCATATCCATGACCACTTTTGGGGCTTCTTTTTCTTGTTTTGTGACTTGTAGGGGCTTAGAATTACATCACTTAGATACTATGTATGTTCCTGGGGCTAGTCACCATTGTACCTCAAATATCAGAATAGATTCATGGAACTCAATATGGTACCTGGTGTGCCTCAGTCTTTCCAGAGCAATGCAGTTGAAAGCACCTCCTTTCTTGTGATGACTCATTTCTCAATAACCTCCATATTCCCTAAATGAAACTTTTTTCAAAGGGTTGTCTTAGAACCTCCTTAAGACTCATCTGTAAAATTAAGGGGTTGGGTTTCCTGGTCTCTAAGGTCTCTTCCCTCTTAAAATCTGAGATCCCATTATTCTAGAATCATTCTCCTTAAAGAAGGATTAAAAATTTAAAATCCCTTGAAGAAATGAGCTGTTACAATTGATGCAGTGCTTTTCTCCCCTATCTATAGGACACAGAAATATAGATAGTATGAAAAATTATATTTCAAAGAGAATTTTTGCTTCAATTGGCATGACTGGTCTTTCTAGAGCTAACTTACAGTTTGAATCACTCAAGCCTGAAACTAACACTTCACAATCAGTTTTCTATATACTTTATGCTCTTCTCTTGACTTTATCGCATGCATCGAAGACCTTTTATTTTTCTCACAACATGCCTATTTCACTGAATACCAATGTCACTGGAATGTTCTGATACTCTCATATTCCTCAAAGGGGAATTCTCTATTGCAATAGCTGTGAGAGCACTTGGTTTAGGTGCTATTCTTTTTATAAAGTATATCAGTGAATGGCAAAGCTGAGACTAAATTAACCTTTCCTGTTTCCCAATTCAGTACTCCAGGACTCTTTCCATAATATTTCATGATTTTCAATTGAATTCAGTTTGACTTATTTCTTGTTCATGACACAAAAGATCTAATTATTTAGGACTGGAAAAATAGTGATTATTTTGACCAGAGACTAGAGTATTATTTTGAGAAAACCAGCAGAAAACATCCTGTGATCTCATCAGGGGAGAAGAATAAAATATTTTTTCAGTGGTACATTGATTGATATAGTCTGAAACTGAAAAATATTTCTATGCAGATTGCCCAGGAAGGGGGTCTCTAGAGTTATAATCTTTCTTACTTTGACCAATTAATTGCCTTGAATTCTCTTTAGATACATTGCTATCTGTCTTAGCTCTAAGTGAGGTCTAAGTGTACATGATATGCTTGATTTAGAATGAAAGAGAAGGCAGGTAAGGTTATTCCTGAATCCATCATTGAGGCTATTATAGTATATCATAATTATCAACAGCAATATCAATATCAGCATCATCAACTCTTGCAGTTTGGGCTTTCCAGCTTGAAACCCATTATGCTTTATGATTCCAGTAGTGTAGACATTATTATGGCAGCTAGCCAGTGCAGTAGAGAGAAGGCCAGCCCTGGAGTCAGGAGATCTTAAATTCACATCTGATCTCTGGCACTTACTAGCTATTTGGCCATGGGCAAATCTCATAACCCTGTTTGCCTCAGTTTTCTCATTTGTAATATGAGTAGGAGAAAGAAATACCTAGTTGCTCCAGCATCATTGCAAAGAAAACTCCCAAAAAAGTCATGGAGAATCAGAAATGACTGAACAAATACTATCATGTCTCCTTTGAGATTCAGCATGTATGCCTAAGTTCACATCACTAGCAAATTATGGAGTACCATAAGAACTCGGGTCATCTAACTCCAAATTCACTCTTTTTCCCGCCAATATTCTGCTACTGTTATAGTATTTTGTTCTGGTGTCCTCTCTCTTAAGTGTTCTCAATAAGCCATTTTATCTCAGTCCTTAAGATTTTGGTGTTTCCTTCATTATCAAACATAACTATACTATGTTTTATAATTCCCCAAGTAATGAATATCTTTCTCTGGTAATGAGAACTGCTTAGTATTTGGAAGTCCTAAAAAGTGCAATGGGAGTTTATGGATTTATAAGCCTTAAAAGTAGAAAGGAGTTTAAAGGTCTTCTAGTCCATCTCTCAATGCTACATCGCAAGAAACCAAAGCCCTGAAAGATGAAGTAACATCCCTAAGGGCTCAGATCTTCTGGTCCCAAACCCATTTCATCAGTTTCTATTTCCCATATATTTAGTTCTGAAGATGACAGGGAACCATTGGAGTTTGTTAAATAGTGGATAGATGGGGGCAGCTGGGTAGCTCAATGGATTGAGAGCCAAGCCCAAAGATTAGAGGTCCTGGGTTCAAATCTTGCCTCAGACACTTCCTAGTTATGTGACCCTGGGCAAGTCACTTAACACCCATTGCCTAGCCCTTACCACTCTTCTGCCTTGGAACCAATACACAGTATTGTGGAAGGTAAGGTTTTTAAAAAAAATAGATAGTGGTTAAATATAGCAGAGTTGCACTTTCCAAAGACCTCGTCATTAGCCAAAATCTTTTAAATTAAAGTTAAGTACATTTCTCCTTTCCCTACTCTCAAATTCCTCAATGTAACTAGTTAGCAAAGGGAGACAGAAATAGACACAGAAAGACCTTGCTTAGGAAAACCCAAACAATAAAATAGTCTTTCCAAAGACTAATGTTCATGTGGGACTAACTTTTCCTTTGGAAGCAATTCAGTTTGTCTAAAGGAACAAAGAGTTGGCTAGCATTGTTAAATCTGCCTTTAATAGCGATCTTTCCTATTCCTTAGATACCTAGGTTAATGCTAGTTAATACTAACTAGGGGCTAGTATGGCTTGGGATTCGCTAGCCATGGTGCTGACTTCTCTTAAACCTAGTGCCTTTGCTCTTCTAATTTATTTCTTATTTATCTTGTGCATAACTTGTTTGTATATATTTACTTGCTTGTTGTCTCCTCAATTAGATTGGGAGCTGTTTGAAGGGAGGAACTATTTTTGCCTCTTTTTTGAAAGGACAAAACTGACATATTACAATTGCTTAATAAACACTTATTGCCTATTTTGTCTGATTGATGGATCAATTTCTTTGTTAGCAGTCACCCATTTAAAGATAGCATTGGGACCTGAACTTAAGACTTTGGACTTCTAGTTCTGTACTCCTGTTATTTTTCTGTGCTGATTTCTCAATAGGCTGTTGAACACCCACCAAAATTCAGTAGTTCCTCAAGTCATAGATTGAGTGCTAAATGGAACTTTATAGAAGTTCTAGCTAGTCTAGCTTCCACCATTTACAGATGAGGAAACTCATCTGAAAAGCTCAAAGAGGTAAAGTGATTTCTTTTCTCTTTCCTCTATCTATGTCTTTAATGTCCCCTTTCCACATCTCTGTCTTTAAATCCCTAGTTCTATTTTAGATTTTGTAAAGGTGCCACGACTTACAGGAAGTCTTGGCTGATTTCTTCATTTGTTGGAATTCTCATTCATAAGTATTTTATATTTAGGTAAGGGTGGAAGTCAGCCTAGATAATTACCTTACTCAAGTACATCACTGGATGTTGTACTCTGATACCTTAAGAAGATGAGAACACATCTAAATTATTCACTAGGGATGACCAAGACCTGGATTGTTCTTCATGGAGGTTGGCTACTTATCTGTGCATATGTATTTTCTCCTCTGCCATCCCCCTCTTCTCCCAAGATGTAAATGCTTTGAGGGGAGGAACTGATTTATTTTTCTTTATGGTCTCCAGCACCCTGCATCATTCATGCCATATATTAATGCATATATATGTAATATAATGCATAATTAATAATAATAAATAATGAAATACAATGATAAATGGTAGCTTCATTATTGCACCTTAGCTTCTAGGTGACATAGTAGATTGAACTCAGGAACTCAAGTGTAATAAGTAAAGGAAGATTGCAAAAGGACTTTGCAATATGAACTTCCAATTGATTGACAGGGACATTTGACTGAGAGTCACATGGGAGTCTGAGTCAAGATCTGGGTGAAGATTCCAAGGTCCCAACTGTAAAACTCTCTCCTGAAGAAAGCTTTTGAGAGATTGGAGATTTTCCATCTGTCTACCAGGTTTCTGGCACTTTGGGAGATACCAGCTTGAGTGAGAGGGATCCTGCTTGGACTGGCTGCTGGCAGCTGGACAGAGGACTAAAGAACCACTTCTCTACTGGACCTGCTTTGGATATTTTCTTCTGAAGATCTTGGCTCATATACTGGACTCCATTTTGTGAGATTTTGTTTGGGGAAACTTAATTTACTCAGCATAGATAAGTTAGCTATTAAGATAGTTTTAAGAGAATTAGTTTTGGTTTAAGATCAATAACCTTCCCTTACCCTATTACCCTCCTTCCTCTCAACCTTCCCAACAATAAACTTAAAATATTTATATGTTTCCCTCTTGTTATTTCCCCTAACAAATCCCACAATAATACAAGTCAGATAGACCAGAGTTCAAATCTAGCCTCAGATTCTTACTAGCTGTGTGATTGTGAACAAATCAATTTAGCCTCTATTGTCTTAGTTTCCTCATTTGTAAAATGGGAACAATAAAAGTTTCCACCTTACAGGGCTGTTGTAAGGACCAATTGAGGTAATATTGGTAAAGCATTTTGCAAGCCTCAAAGTGCTACATAAATTCCAGTTATAATAAAATCATTATACTTTCTGATTTAAGAACTGGGATTCTTCACACTACTTCATTACTGCTGTGCCCCAGGTAGAATGCCTAAACAAAACTAGACAATTTCCCCTTGGAAGGGAGAGTGGCTAAGGGGGCCTGTACCAAGAGAAAACCAGGAGAAATAATTAAATTAAAACCATCACTGCCACCACTAACAAGAACAAAAACAACAAAAGCCTGACATTCTCTCCTCTTAGGCTGCCCTGGGTTTGAGGAGGAGCATTTAGGAATACAAAAAGAGATTCAGTAGCATAACGGTTTTCAGATTCTCTTTGTAATTCAGACTCCATGGTGCACATACACACACATGCACACACACATTTATATACACATATATCCATTTAGACACATACACATATTTATATACAGATATATGTAAGTGTATGTATCCATATGCACTTATATATGTAAATATACATTTATGTGTGTAAACATATTTGTTACATTTTTCAGATAAGTATATCCATCTCTTCTAAAGCTATGGGCCAAAACTTTGTATTTCTAATGTTAATGTAGGTAGTTTTCTAGTATAAGTCACTATTCCTGTCTCCCCAGCATGACCCCCTCTCTACAATTTCTCAGCTTCGCACAGCTTACTTTGTATAAGAAAATCAAACCATCTCCCTTCTGCTGGAGACAGCATCATTTAGAATCTGTGCTGTAATGACTTGAGGAGAGGAACTTGTTTCCCATTATCTCTCAGAGGCTGTTAATGCTTGCATCCAGAGATGCTTAGTGGGAACTCCCAAAGCTGGTCTGCCCATCCGGAGCCCAGGGTATCAGCAAGCCAATTTGTTGAAGCCAGCTTGGCAAATCTGACAGCAAGCCTAACGAGAGTGCTTTTTGGAGCTCTCTAGGGGAGTATTTGTCACAGATAGATTAAGGGGATGTTAGCATCTATGGCTAGAGCTGAAAAGTGGAAGAACAGAATAAAGGGGAACATTGAAAAACAAGGAGAAATAGGGACCTTTGGATACCTGGCAGCCAGAAGTCCTGTTCTCTTCCTCGACTTGATTTAAGACTAGAGAAACAAGAGATTTAAAGCTTGATGCAATCCCAGAGCCCTTCACTTTAAAGATGGAGAGAGAAACTGAGGTTCAGAAAGATTAGATGGCTTGCCCAGAGTCATAGAGCTAATAAGAAAGAGAGAGATAAGATTCAAATTCAGAGTCTCTGGTTCTAAATCAGTGTTTTATTTTTAAAGTAAAGTTCATGAATGTCCTAAGAATGCTGTATTCTGAGGTCTACTGAGTGGGACATGGTAAGAGTTGGAAAAGGTAGACACCGTCCTTGAAATTCTTGCTCTTTATCTTTCTACTGCCCTCTTCCTCTTCTACCCAGCCGTGTCCTTGATTCATGATTGTTCTGATCCATATCCCATAATGCAATTCTTTTCAACAAAGCCTTGTTCTTTGTCTGCTCAAGTGTTAAAAGGTGAGAAGTGAGGTTTCTAAGGTCCTTTTAATTTTTTACAGGTTCCTTAAAGACTAAAAAATTCTTTGGTATCTCCTCTCCCCACCTACCAATAAAAGAAGCAGGTTAGGCAATTGCCATCAAAGAAGAAGGAAGAGGAGAAAACATTGAAGAAAAATGGAGGCTTTAGAATTCATACATTTGACAGTCCTTGTGTGAGAACCAGAGGTGGGAAAGGGAAAATATCTAAGGAGATTAATTGAAAAACAAGTCAGAGAGTGAGGTGAAAATACTAATTGTAGCTGCCCTCCAAATCCTAGAATAAGGAATTCTGAGTGAGGAAGACGTGATATAGAACCCAGAAGAACAAAACAATCCTTTAGGGCAGAGGCTATTTGATTTTCATCTTTGTGTTTCAGGCAAGTGTTTAGTACAGTACCTGAGACATAGTGCTTATCAACCTTATTTGACTCTAAGATCCATCAAAGGATCAGGACTCACCTAGAGAGGGAAAAGGACAGCAACAAAATGCCTCATAGTGCCAGACCTGGAGTTAGGAGGATGTGGATTCAAATCTGGCCTCACACTCTTCCTAGCTATGTGACCTTGGGCAAGTCACTTAATTCCATTTGATTAGTCCTTACACTTCTGTCCTAGAGTTGTTACTAGGACAGAAACTAAGGTTTTTTTTTTTTTAATGCCTCAGAAGATGAAATTTACAAAAGTGTATTGTTTAGGCAGATTTATATTCAGACTAACATCAGAACACAAGACTGTAGTCACAACTCCTGAGTGCAGAATGGTTGCAGGCATGACAATAGAAAAGAAAAGTAATTTGACTCTATTGTGTCTGTAAGAAAATGAAATATGAATGACTGAGTATGGACATTTCATTTGGGTAATTTAGGGAACAATTGTAAATATGCATTACATGTAAATATATTTTTTTATAATAGAAAACCTGTGAAGACCAAAGGGGATAATTTAATTGGAAGGAAGTGTTTTGAAAAATTAAAATTACAGTCCAAATGTAAGAGATTGCTACTGTGATTGTGATTATACTTTTTCAAGGTTAATGTCACTGGTTCTCTTTGAATTAAACTCAGTTCTTCCAAATATGTCTTGCAAAAAATTAACCTTCTGTGATTCTGAGATATTCTGCTTTGTTGAAATTGCTTGGTTATTCTTTTAGCAGATGATTGTGTTATAGTTAACCTTGCCTTTTCTTAGTCCTATTCTTCTTGTTTTTCTGGCTGTACTGTTTTGCTGTAATGGTCTTAACCAGCTTTAGGGGTGAGTGTAGTGAGGATGATGGTGGCCTATGATTTTATAAATATAAAGAACACCTGGAATGAAAATGTCCTTTTTTCAGTGCTTATTGAAACTTCTTCATACAATATAAGTTTAGCTAATCAACTGTTACACTGAAAGATTAAGTGATTTTCTTAGTCACATAGTATCAGGCAGAACTTCTGTTTTTTCTGCTTCCATGCCTGTCCATCTATCTACTACCCCAGACTTATTGCTTTTAACTTGCCTGACAGATCCACATCAAAACTTTGACCCAGACAGATAATTTTTCACTTTTCTAGTTCACAAGGCTCATCTCCTTGCAAACACATTATGTGTGGACCATGCAATAGAATGACCGAGTTAGACAGGACATTACTGATCAGTTTGTCCCCTCTCACTTATTTTATAGCTAAGAAAACTCATCTCCTAGGAGAGAGGCAATGGACCCAGAATGCAGAATGTGATGTGTATTTTTTAGACATAGCCAAGGTGGAAATTTTTTTCTTGATTGCATATTTCTTAGAAAGGTTTTTTCCTTTTTACCCCAACTAGTGAAGAATGGGGGTGGGGTGGGGAAGAAAATGGATTTTTTTTTCACTGAAAAGTATTAAGAGAAAAAAATTCAAATATAATAAAATTTAGTGTCTATTGGCCTGTTACAAAATTGTGGAATAAGGGAAGTTTCTGGATACATTTTGCCTTTATTTATTCCTTTCTGAGCATAGGTCAGAGACCAGACACCCTAGATGTCTGACAACATCTAGAACAGTGGTAGAGTATCCTGTAGGCTATAGCATTTAGGAATTTCAAATGCTCATTCATGTTTCTCTAAGAGGTAAATTCATCAACAACATCCTTCTTGAATCCTGTTCTCTAACATAAATGAAGATTCTCTGATAAGCATTCTAGAATTTAGCCTTCTACAAAAAGAAGGGCTAATTCTTGGGCAGCAATAGTCTTGAGGTTGCCTTTTGAACTTTAAATCTTGTCTCCTATTCAGAGAAGATGAAATTCCGAGTAGAATATCTCCAGAAGACAGAAGAGGATGACACACATAGTACCCATTCCAAGGAAAAGCAAAAACAGGGGAGCAAAGACATAATATGGGAAGTAAGGGATCAGGACCATGCTGTTGCCCTAACCCTCTGTCACAAGTTATTCAGAAATACAGCTTTGACAGAAAGGAAGAAGTTGTCACTACTGTAGCTCCAAAAGCTTAGTTTCTTTCCAGGGAAGAAAGGAATAGAAACCATTACAAGTCTGGATGGATAGGGTATGCTGTGATATGTGCTGAAAAAAAAGTATGCTGCCCTGAATGCATTCTTAAATTCACTATCCTTGTGAGGGAAATATAAACCATAGAATGGTGCTATCTATGGAACCTTCTAGGATCCTATGGAAAAATGGGAAGTCCTAGATTTATAAATTACTGGCCAGTAATTCAGAGAGATATTTTTTTCCTGTCTTTGCTTCAGTCCCTTGCATAATTTGCATTTTCTATTGAATATAGCTGTCCTTGTATAATATTATTTTAAATTGCAAAGTTTAAATTCTTTTTGAGAGTAATTTTAGATTAAGAAACATGCTATCTCTCCGAATCCAGAAAGTGAACTGTTTGAAGAAAGCACCATGAAGATGCCTCCACAGACCACATGCTACATCAGAAGATCCAGAGTGAACTTTGGGATGTGGTGATTTGAACTGTGTGGGGTTGAATGCATTTGTTTTGTATGTATAGGCTTATGCCAAAGGGGACTGCCCCCTAACTGGCTTTTTGTTAATGTGTATAGCAATCATTGTTTTTGTTCTCTTTTCCTCTTATCCTCAAATTATTGTAATTTCAAAGTTGGTATGTTTATAAGACCCAATGGAGAAACTAGTCTATTACAGGGCTCAGAGGGGTATGTATAAATGGAGATTTTGAACTTTTGACTTAATTCCCCAGAAGTCCTTAGTATTTCCCCAAATCCCCTATAATCTCTCCTGTGTCTCCACATTGGCAAAATCATGTCATTGATATTTAACTGGCTGTAACTCTTCCCATGCCCTCTTTTTGGCATGCAGCCAATGGTGATGGTGGTAAGGTGGGGATTTTGAAATGGCTAACCAGCCACGGGCTTGTGGTTTTAATTTTTATTTTTTATTCTCTTTATTCCTTGATTTCTAATGAGCATTTAGTAAACCTCTAAAATATTAATTTTTATTATTTGAGATAAAATTTTAATTTTTACATCTTATACCCAAAATGTATTTATTGCCTTGAGTGATCACATAGGACCCTGTTACACATATCACACATATTGAGAAAATATAGACATGAGTTAGAGATAATCAATAGCTGAAAATGTACCAGATTACCCACCAGATTGGGTGGGACTTTAATGAATCAGAAGTTTTACTTATACCTAGGAGTACCCCCTGCATTTGAATTCAACTTTATGTAAGTTCAGAACCTGGGGGTTTGTGCCATGGGTTAAATTCATGATAGAACATCTTTTTCAATCAAACAGTCAATTAATAAATATTTATTAAGCACCTACTATGCATCAAGTATTGTTAGGAACTGAGGATACAAAGGTAAAAGTGAAACAGTCCCTGCTCTTAAATAACTTATAGTGAAACAAATAACACAGATATATAACTAAACTTTTCACTACAAAGTCCTTCTTTTCCCCATCTTTATCTACCAATGCCATGATATCATCTCCTGTTCACTTCATTTCAGTTTGTGAAAAAGAAGTAGTCATCCCTGCTTCTTTAGTTGTTGTTCGGTCACTTTATTCATGTCTAAAGTAAGTGTCTGGGACCAAATTTGATTTCAGGAAGTTGAGTCTTCCTGACTCCAGGCCTTGGCACTACACTCCTGACTCCAAGACTCTGTACTACCTAACTTTCTTCTGTGTATCTAGTTCAACCTTTCTATTTATATCTCCAACATTCTCCTCTTCCCCGCCCCCCCCCCCCCCAGAGGATTGTCTTTACTGATATCCCTCTTTTGTCTTTAGCTTCTATGTATTAGTTTCTTCCTTTCTGCTTACAAGCATGTCTAAGCCTTGTTGTTGGTTAGTCATTTTTCTGTCATATCTGACTCTTTTTGAAAACTTTTGAATTTCTTTGGCAAAAATACTAGAATGTTTGCCATCCTCCAGTTCACTTTACAGATGATGAAGCGACTTGCCCAGGGTCACCCAGCTATTATGAGTCTGAGGTCAGATTTGAATTCAGGAAGAAGAATCTTTCTGACTCCAGGTCCTGCCCGCTGTTCACTGCACCATCTAGATGCCTCTAAGTTAAAATCCCCTCACTAGATTCTTTCATCCACACAAACTACCATTTTATATCTCCTCTCATTTTTCTCAGCTAACATCCTTAAAAACTCCATCTAACTCACTTTTCTCTCATGTATAAATCTTCCAAAATCTTTTTGACATAATCAACTGAACTGAAACTATCTTCAAAGTCATTAATCTTTTAGTAGCAAAATCTGCTGCCCTTTTCTTTATATTCATTGTTTTGGACCTCTTTGCAACATTTGTACAATAGACCATTTCCCTCTAAATAATTTCTTCTTTCTTGGTTTTCTTTACATTCTCTTTTTGTTCTCTTCCCATTTGTCTATCTGCTTCTTTACAATTTCCTTCCCTGACTCATCATTCACTACATTTCCACTAGTTGTGAGTATTTCCCAAGGCTCTGCCCTGGGTCTTCTATCTACATAAACTCTTGATGACACACTCATTTAATTATGATCTCTGTCCTTCCTCTCCTCTCTTTGGCTCATGTGAAGATTGGATTTTGCTATCTCCTGATTGTAACAATGAAGGTACTTGGCTCTTCCTTTATTGGGAAGATTGAATTGTAATCCAGTCTATTTTTAGATTTTAATCCCCAAAAGGTGGTAACTCAGCATTTGAAGTATTTCCACCCATTTTAACTACAAAAAGCTGTTAACTAAATACAAAAGGTGAACTAACCAAAAAAGGTGTTAAGTAACCAAAAAAGGTATAATCTAACCAAAGAAAGTGTGATCTAAAGAGTGGGCAGTCCTGGAGAGGAGTGTCTGCTATGATTGGTAGACATGAAATTTAGGGAAGGTGACACAAGAGAAAAAGATCTTTAAAAAGAGGATCAGAGGCCAGAAGAAGATATTCAAATTCAATTTGAGTTAGATCAAAGAACTCTTACTTGGAGGAGAGACAGGAAGATGGACACTCGGACTTGGCTGTGAAACTGTACCCCTGGAGGAGCTCATGCAGGAGACCTTAGACTGTTTTCTTTTTAGACAGTCACTGTTGGTGAGTGAAAGGCTGACTTAGTTACCCTTCCTTTCTTGGAAACTTTTTTTCCCAGATTAGGGCCTTAGAATTTCTACCTGGCTCAGAGGAAGCTGGAGTTCTCTCTCTCTCTCTCTCTCTCTCTCTCTCTCTCTCTCTCTCTCTCTCTCTCTCTCTCTCTCTCTCTCTCTCTCTCTCTCCCTTAATATGTTCCCTCTATTGTAAATAAAACTACCATAAATTACATTTTACTTTAGCAATTCATTTTGGGATTTAGAAATTAAATCCTTGGTGACCAACAATTTAAAACCACCCAATTAATATATTCAAGTCCAACCACAATTAAATTTAACATGCAGCTTCTGAATCTCTTCACTTTGCCAGTATACTTCTATTTTCTCCTTATCCTAGAAACTCACTTGGCACCTGTGACCTCTTTACCTTGATACATCTCTCTGCTTCTGCAGTCCCCTTCTACCATTATTTAATTCCTTCCAGAATTTTCATTTTGAGAACATACACAGGACAGCCATCTTTCTATCCTCTCTTGCCTCTGCTTTTGACTCTTCATATTTGGTTACTCTACTTATCCTGATACCACCTTGGATTCTTCTCACTTCTATTTTTCAGCTCTTTTTTTTTTTATCTCATATCTTCTCCCAATGGAATATAAGTTACTTGAGGGAAGGGACTGACTTTCCTTTTGCCTATTTTTGTATTTCTAGTATGTAATGCAGTGTCTGCTATACAGTAAGCACTTAATAAATATTTATGGACTTGACTGTCTGTTTTATGCCTAGATCTAAGGCTTAGTCCCTTTCCTGAGCTAAAATCTCACATTACAGACTGTTTTCTGGATATTACCTGATGGATGTCCTTTGATATGCAAAGCTTAACATACTCCAAACAGATCTTATTACTTCCTTCTCTAAATGTATCCTATTCTAACCTTCCACTATCTTTTGCTATTGGCGGTACTAACAACATTCCATTCACTCAGGTTCGTAATCTATATGACATCCTTACCGTCTCAAATTCACTAATCCTACAAATTTGCTTATCTACAAATCTTAGTGTTTTTCTCACCATATCTCTCACATGTATATCTTTTCTTCCTAGCCTATTGGT
Organism: Monodelphis domestica; assembly: GCF_027887165.1. Lineage (NCBI taxonomy): Eukaryota > Metazoa > Chordata > Mammalia > Didelphimorphia > Didelphidae > Monodelphis > Monodelphis domestica. Next base: position 121,956,371 of record NC_077229.1, read on the forward strand.
GTGGGCATTGTACCCTGTAATAAGAAAAGGAAGAGTGCAAAAGGACTTTGCAATGTGAACTTCCAATTGATTGACAGGGACATTTGACTGCGAGTCACATGGGAGTCTGAATCAAGATCTGGGTGAAGATTCCAAGATCCCAACTGTAAAACTCACTCTCTCCTGAAGAAAGCTTTTGAGAGATTGGAGATTTTCCATCTGTCTACCAGGTTTCTGGCCCTTTGGGAGGTACCAGATTGAGTGAGAGGGATCCTGCTTGGACTGGCTGCTGGTAGCTGGACAGAGGACTAAAGAATCACTTCTCTACTGGACCTGCTTTGGACATTTTCTTCTGAAGATTTTGGCTCATATACTGGTCTCTATTTGTGAGACTGTCTTTGGAGAAATTTAATGTATTCAGCTTAGATAAGTTAGCTATTAAGATAGTTTTAAGGGAATTAGTTTGGGGTTTAAGATCAATAACCTTCCCTTACCCTTTTACCCTCCTTCCTCTCAACCTTCCCAACAATAAACCTAATTATTTTTATGTTTCCTTCTTGTTCTTTTCCCTAAGAAATTCCACTATAACAACCCCCAGAAACCCAGGCAAACTATTAGCAGGGAAATTCCTTTGCTCCCTTATGCCCTTGTGACACCTACCGAAAACATCTTATAGCTCCTATAAGAGAGAATTATCCTCCTTGATTTGTCCTTTACATGGACAGAGAGATATACCTCCTTGATATCTTCAAGTTGTATCTCAAACATCCATCTGTCCCCTAAACTATGAGGGTCACCCCCTATGTCTCCAGGCAGACCCAGTCAGAAGACCAACCCCCCCTCCCCCCATTGAATGCCTGAGTGTTTACCACTCTAAGTCACATCCACACCTGGTACAGAGTCACATCCTCACTGTTGTAAAGAGAATAAGAACTCCAGAACTGAGACATTCTGGGAGAAACCCTCCAGTTTTTTCCACTCATGCTGCCTTGCTGGCCAAAAATTCAACATTACTAATCTCTCTTTTTACTTTTAAGCTGTTTTGGAATCTTGCATTCTTGCAAAAGATACCCTTCCCACACCCCAGGGGTTCACCTACCTGTAGCACCCTACAACACTATATCCTAGGTAAGCCTTTTATCACCCGTTATTTCAACTACTTTAATAAAATCCTAATTGTTTCCTTTGCTCTCCAATCCACCTATCACAGGGTTGTTAGAGTAATCTTCCTAAAGTAGATGGATACTGAGAACCAGACAATTTGGTATTCTTGCCATTCCTTGTAAATAGGTCTTCATCTTCCACCTCTGCCTTTGCATTTGGGATTTCCCCAATGCCTGTAATGCAGTCTCTGTTCCCTTCCACCTCTCAGAATTCTTTTATATATGTATATGTTGTTTCCTCACCCTACTCTTGTTAGAATATTTCTATTTTCTCAAGGTCAGGGACTATATTTCTTTTTTCCCTCCCTGTCTTTGTATGCCTAGAACCCAGATGATAGCAGGTGCTTAATTAATTCTTGATGATTGAATGAAAATGCATACAAGCTACATACGAAATAGATTCAAGGTAATTTGGGAGAGAAAAGGGACTAGCAACTCAGGAAGTCATGAAAGGCTTCATGCAGAACTTGGTGTTTTAGTTGAATTTCGAATGGAACTATTGATTTTAAACTGGTAAAGATAAGAAGGGAGAGAGTCATTAAGGCCCAGGAATGGCAGATGGAATGATGTGTATTAGGAACAATATAAGGGTCTTTGGCTTGAGTTACCATAGAGTGGGTGAAGGGAAGTAAAGTGCAAAAAAACTTGAAAGGTAAGTTGGAGGTGGATTGCAGGAGGCACTAACTGCCAAGTAGAGGAGTTTGTATTTAAACATAAAGACTATAGGAAATTGATATAATTTATTGAATTAAAGAGTTACATGATTGACCCTATACTTTGTTTATTTAAAACAATTTTTAAACATTTACTTTTATAATTTTGAGGGCCAAATTCTTTCCTTCCTTTCTTCGCACCCCTTCTACCTCTGAAAGAATAAGCAATCTAATATAGATTTTACATGTGCAATCATGTACAGCAGTTTTCTATATTAATCATTTTGTGGTCCTATATTTTTGAAATATGACTTTGGTGACTGTGTTTAGAATCGATTGGAAAGGGGACAGGCTTGAGACAAAGAGACCAATTTGTATGCAATTGCAATAGGGGCTAGTGTAATCACCATAGTAGACGTTATGCCTGTCAAAGCAGCCTAAGGTTACATTAGCTTTGTTTGTTTGTTTGTTTGTTTGTTATTTTATGTTGTTGAATATTTTTGAATTTTTAGCTCAGCAAGCTCCTCACTTTTTTTTAAAGATAAATTGCCATCTATAGAGAAATTTGCCCTCCTTCCTAGTCTTAAACTTGTAAGGCATTTTCACATATGTTCTTCATTCCTGGAACACTTTCTCTCCTCTTATCTGTCTCTAGCTTTCTTGCCTTCTTTCAAATCTCAGCTTGAGTCCCACCTTCTGTATGCAGCCTTTCCCATTCCTCCTTAGTCTTAATGCTTTCCCTCTGGTGTTACTCTCAATTTATCCCATATCTGTCTTTTTCATACATGGTTCTTTCTATATTGTCTCCCCCATTAGACTATGAGCTTCTTGAGATCAGGGACTCTGTGTGTGTGTGTGTCTGTGTGTGTGTGTGTGTGTGTTGACATTTTTTGTATTCCCAGAATTTAGCACAGTATTTGGCAAATAGTAGGCACTTGATAAATGCTAGTTGACTGATTAATTGATGCTGAATCCAAGGGCCTTGGAAATGGTAACACTTCCATCTCTGTTCCCTTGGGAATCATCCAATTACTTGTGGTAGAGGCATGGAGAGAGAGAGGACTTGTAAGTTTCTTTCTTGCATATTGGCTTACAAGTCCTCTCTTTCTCCATGCCTCTACCACATACTCCAGCAAAAACTAAGACCAGATCTAGTGAAGATCCAGAAAAGAAAGATTTTACCATTGAAGTCTTTGGTAATATCAGAAATTTATATGGTCTTATTAGTGGAAATGACATTAAAGAAGGGCCATTACTATCTTTTATGCTTTGTTACCCTTGGGGCCATAGCACCTTTCCATGTGACTTGCAACTGGGACTTTCTAAATGCATTTATTCCCCCTTTAGAATCTGAGCCTTATGAAAGCAGGGGCACTTATTTTTCTGTTGTATCTCCAACTCTTAGGCTAGTGTTTCACATAGAATAAGTAATCAACAAATACCTTATATATTCCTTTTGGTATCATTCCAAATTCTCCAAAGAGCTTCTATATGGTATACTAGAACTCTTCCCCTTGACCCATGAAACAGAGACCTTTATATGCAATATTAAACTATTTAAGAGAGACAATTCCTGGAAGGAAAGAGTTTATATTTCCAATGTATTCTAATCTGGCCAGGTCACATCTGGTATACTGTGTTGAATTCTGATTGCTACATTTTAAGTGAGATATTTATAAAGTAGAAATGAGTTCAGATGATGGAGATCACAATCGTGAGGGAGCTAAAACACTTCCATTTGAGGAAGGAACAAAGTTTATTTATTCAGGAGAATGGGAGACTTAGGAGGGACAATGATAATTATCTTTGATTATTTGAAGAGCCATCATATTTAATACTTACCCTGGTTGGCCCCAGAGAGCAGCAGAATGATGAAAATTACAGAGACAAATTTGTACTCAATATAGAAAGGAAACAGCAACAACAATTTATTGAGTTGTTAAAAGTTTTTGGTGAATTTTAAATTGTTCAATAATTATCAAAATTGTTGAAGGTTCAAACCTTCCTAACAATTATAACTGTCAAAAAATGTGCTGCATGCAAGAAAGAGAGAATTTCTATTCTTGTATTTCTTTTAAAGATGGCTAAATGGCCATTTGTTGGGGGGATCCTTTTTACTCCCATTGCAATTACATTATTTCAAGTCTTCAATATTTCTCATCTCAGTGCTCACAACAATCTATTTATAGCCTCTCCTTTTCCAGTTCATTTTCTATGCCAGACCAAATGGATATTCATAAGAATAGGTCTGTCCATGACATGATAATGCTAAAACAAAACTCTCTTATACTAAGACTCTTTAGGTTTTTGGATCACCCCTCCTGGTTTGCTTTCTATGCTACTTCTTTGTCTCCTTTGCTGAATCTACCAGATCATACCCTCCAACTATAACTATTTCCCAGGGAACTGTCTGGTCCTCTTCTCTACTACTTTATTTGGTGAATTCATCAGATCCCATGCATTCTCTGTACTGATAATTGCCCAATTTACCTTTCTTTCCCCTCCAATTTCATATCCTATGCTGACTTTTAAACATCTCAAGCTGGATGGCCCCTAAACATCTTAAATTCAATATGTCCAAAGCAGAACTCATCTTTTTCCATAGACTGTTCCCATTAATATAGAGGACAATATCACCTTCCAAGTCCCTCAGGCTCGCAACCTAGGAATCATCCTGGATTCCTTACTATCTCTAATCCTTCTCATTCAAGTTGTTGCCCAAGTCTGTTGGTTTTACCTTTATAACATCTCTCAAATATACCCTCTTCTCTCCTCTAGCACTACCACCTCTCTAAGGCAGTCTCTCATCACCTTATAACTTTATTACTTAAATAAACTCCTTGTGGGTCTGCTTCAGGTCCCTCCACACTTCAATCCATTTTCCATTTAGTTACCAAAATGATTTTCCTAAAATACAGATCTGATCATGTCATCCCTCAGTCTATAAATTACAGTGGCTTACTATAGACTCCAGAGGAAATTCAACATACTCTCTTTGGCATTCAAAGTTTTTCATAACTATCCCCTTCCTACCTTTCTAGTGCAGTGACACTAGCCTCTGGCAGTTCTACAAACAAGATACTAGTCTGACTCATAGCTTTGAACATTTTCTCTGATGGCCCTTCACTTATAGAATGTTCTTCCTCCTCCTTTCTGTATACTGACCTCCCTGGCATCTTTTAAGGATCAACTAAAATTCTACTTTCCATAGGAAATCTTAACCAATCTTCTTAATCCCAGTGCTTTCCCTCTGTTAATTACCTCCTGTTTGTTATGCATATAACTTGCTTTGTATATATCTATTGAAGGAGACTGAGAAGAAATAGTAAGGCAATATGAAAGAGAAGAATTGGAAGATGAGAGGGTCATGAAAGCCAACAAAGAACAGAGTATCCTGGAGAAAATAGTCACCAACAGTGTTGAAAGCTACAGAGGATTAGCACTTAGCACTGTGCCTGGCACATAGGAAGCACTTAACACCTGATTGTTAATTTGAGGAGGAAGAACATTGAGAAAAAGCCATTGGGTTTAGTAGTTAAGAAGCCATTGGCAACCTTTGAGAGAGAGGTTTCAGTACAGTGATGGAGTTGGAAGCCTGATTGTGCTAACTCCTCTTTCTTCCCTCTCTGAAGTGGATCTCATTTCTTACTTTACTGAAATAATCCTTTACTTCCACTTCTACTCTTTTTCTCTCCTCCACACTTTGTAATCCTCTTTTTATCATCCCTTGTCTATCCTCCTTTGTTTTAGTTTCTGAGGAAACTCTGGTCTTCCTCTTCATCAAAAGCCAACTCCTGCACTTTTGAGTCTGATCTCTCCTTCCTGGGATACTTCTGAGTTTGCATCCTTGTATCATTCCTTCTGTTTCTCTCTTTTTCAGTCTTTCTTTACCCACAGGTTATTTCCCTACTATCTAAAAACATGCCCAGGGTTTCTCCAGTCCCACCTTAAAAATCCTCCCTTTAATTTACTCTGCCATCTCCCAAAGCTACCTCCTATAACTCTTTTCCCTTTCATAGTTGAAGATTTGAAACAATCTTTTTTCATAATTTCCTTATCTTTACTTCCCATTTACTCCTTATTTCCTTATGAGCTGGCTTCAGATCCTACCACACAATTAAATCTGTTCATTGCTAGGTTGTCAAAGATCTCTTAACTGCTAAATCTAATGACATCTTCAATTATTGTCAATTAACATCTGTTATATTCTAAGCATTATGCTAGGTGTTGGAGCCTCAAGGAAAAAAATGAAGTAGTCCTTGTCTTCAAAGATTATTTCAAGAAGATATCATGCACATTCAAGTTGAATGCTTGCCATAGTTATTCTATAAAGTGGAACTTAGTAAGTTTTTAGCCAATGCAACTCTACACATTGCCAGCAAACACACAGAGTTGTATAATAGGAATACAGGACTGGAATCCAGGAACTTGGGTTCAAATCTCGACTATGTCACTTAGTATAATGTAGTGAAAAGAGCCAAGCCTAAACCGAGTGACTCTGGTGCAGTAGGCAGCATGTTAGTCTCGAAAGCTGAGGATCCTGAGTTAGATCCTCAGAAGGAGGGTGTGATATACTGGGAGAGGCTTCTGGAGACTATAAGAGGCACTTGGCTTCTTCTTGGGCTTAGTTCACCTCTGAGGTGGATGGTTAAACCTGAGATTCCCCTCAGGCCACAGGAAATGGGTCAAACCTGAGGCTTTCACCTGGAAGCTAAGTAAACTGGGGATCACTAAATCTTTCTAAGCTACAAGTTTAGGGGCTTCTAGATTTCACATTGACAAATACAATCATTAATATTAAGGAGCCTACAGTTGTCTCCTCAGAGAAAGGGATTGGCTCTGTCCCCTTTTGAAATTAACAGTGAGCTGGAACAGAAGAGCTGCTATATATTTCTTCAGGATGACTTTCCCCCTCTTCTCTCTCCAGCCCAGAGGCAAAGTCAAAGATGGCTTAATGAGTTGTCAGCTGAACCTGAAAGGAATAGAAAGAAAGTAATTAGCCTTAAAATTCAGAGGAATAGGAACAAATAGAGAGAAGCAAGGAATCATGGTTATAGAGCTCAACTTGAAAACAAGAAGACCAGGGATCAAATCCTACCCCAGATACATTTGAATGACCCCGGGGAAAGCCACTTTACTGTTAATCTTTCAGTACTCTAAACAACTCTTTAAGACTAAGTTATACAGTAAGTATCAATCTGCACTGGTAGAGGGAGTTTCTTCATTCCATTTATTAATTTAGTCACAGCCCCTGTCCTTGTCCCTCCATAAGAGCAGGAAACACCACACAAAAATCATGTAATATAAACTATGAGAGCTGGAATAAATCAAAGAGGTAATTTAGTCAAATGCTTTCTGATAGAAAAACAGCTCAATTTGAAGTCTGGAAATCTGAGTTCTAGTCTAATAGTAATTGTGCCACCTTGGACAAGTCATTAGTTATCTGCAAAAAGAGGATAACAATACTTAACCAATTCATCTTACAGCATCATTATGAGGAAAGTCCTTAAAAACCCATAAAATCCATTACAAACAGCAAGAGACAGAGTCAAAATAAATGGATTCCAAGTCCTACTTCTGGTACAGATTGAGTGTATGATCTTAGGCAAGTCATATGACCTCTCAGTGCTTCAGATACTTCTCTGAGGCTTTGCGTTTCAAAGAGGGTACCAATTTGCAATGAAGGAGGAAATTCTTTATACTCCAATAAAATGACATGCCTACTCCCGCAATCACTTCAATTATTATAATCGTTATATTTATTATTTGGATAGGTGGAGAAACTGAGGTCCAGAGAAGTGGTCCCATAGGTTTAGGGAGTTTACCTGAAACCAGATCCGAAGCCTGCTGACTCCTACCTAGATTGGTGTACTTTGTAGATTTCCCAGATCTGCCATGGAATGACCCAGTCTCTGCCTCAACCCTCCCTCCCCCCCCCCCCCCCCCCCGCCCTTCCCAACACACTTCCCCCCATTAATTTCTGTCTCTGTGTGCTTCCGTCCTAATAAATCCATCACAGCTGTTGCCCAGTTCCTAAATGACATGTCCCCGGCTCCAGGCGGCTGTCATCGATTTTGAAAGGCACTTGATGGGGATGAAACATGGCTTTATAAATTATAAGGTTTAAACTCAGAGACTTTGCCTTTAATTTACTGTCGTTCTCCTGAGCTTGCAGCCAAGGAGCCAATCTGCTATTTGAAATACAACATTGCCGAGTCTGAAACCAGACGTAATTAGAGCCGGCTCCTGTCAGTCCTTGGTCCCTTCCTTTTGCCTTTCTCTTCACAGCTTCTTCCTCTGTCGTTTTTTTTTTTTAAACTATGGGGATATACACACCTATGAAAATTGCAGGATGAGAGAGGGTATCTCTTTGCTGGAACATCCTTTGGGGACCAAGGCTCTTTGCTATTTTTTAAGTCTTTGGAAATAGATACTTCAGACCCCATCGGAAAAGGAGTTTTGTTTCTTTCCTCAATGCAGAGAGTTTGGGTAATTGACTGGAAAGGTTCCATAAAACTTGAAGTCCGAAATCCAGGCTTAATTTCTCTTTTTGGGGGGGTGGGAGGGGAGTGAATATTGAGTTTTTTTCTCAAATAGCTTTTAGTTATCTGATGATGGCCAGACATGGATGAAAGCTATCTAAGAGTCCTGTGAAAGAGGGGTTAGATTTGCTTTACTTGGCTCCAAGTGGCAGAACCTGGCATAGTAGTTAGAAGTTGCAAAGGGAATGAAAGAATAAATAAACCATTAATTAAAACTATCAAAAAATGGAATGATATGGCTCAGGAGGTAATGAGTTAACCCTCCCTGGAGATCACTGAACAAAGCCTGATGAATGGTCATTGGGTATGCTGTGTGAGACAGGGGTTATTCCTAATCTAGTTTAGACTTGTTGGCTTTTGAGGTCCTTTCTCTATAAGTGAGGGACTGGAGGAACTTTTCCAGGCAGTCCCTTAAGGAATTGAGATTGGATTTCGGAAGTTGAGGGGAAGCAGATGAGAATTTCCATATTGGGAAAAGGGAACTTGTACTCAATGGCAATGACAGCAACCTGTACCTCAGAAAGACAGCTAGCTAGAATTTATCCCTGTCCTGCTGGTGGATCAAGGCAGCCTGAAAGCAAAAGGGATGGATTTGCTGATTAGAGTGGATGCTGAGTGGATATCAGAATTTATGGTAGGGACATTGATTTTGGCTGCTAGAGGATGTCAGAACACTTGTAAATTAAAGGATTTATTTTCAGGGGCTAGTTAGATAAATGGCTTTCTAAGTAAATACCTTTTTTATTATTGAAGAAAGAGTATTAATAGGTTGAAGAGATTCTTTGGGAGTGGTCTTAAGAAAGTTTATTCTCCCTTGTCAAGGCCAGCCTTGACTCAGGAAAATACTTAAATCAGCAAAGTTTCATCTGCAGTAGCACCATTATCTTTTTTTTTAAACATTTCATCCCCTTCTCCCTCTGTGCTTTCATATCCTTCAAGTGTTCAGTGAGACCAGCTTCACTCTGGTCTCCCTCTTATCTCTCAGAAACTGTTCTCAGAAAAGGATCCATTTCAATCATTTATGCCTTAGCATGAATAATTTTATATCACTGCGTCCTCTCCCCCAGAGCCATTTTAAATTTTTTTTTATAACCTAACTGTGGGATGATAGTTTCTTTAGCCTGACAAAAGGATTTCAGGAGTCAGAAAGTCAGTGGAGGAGGTATTTAGACAGATAGGAGACTTTTCTGGACCCTGAAAACCTTACTTAACTTCTACTTAAGGACAGTCTTGCTCTTAAAATTAATTGGCATACTGGCATATTGGCATAAGATCTTTGCAGAGTAGCCAGCTTCATCCATTGGTATAGCTATACTGCCTCAATATGCATTGATAGGAGTCAGTAAGGAAATAGTTCTTTTTTACTATTTCATTGTGACAAATTTAGGAACTGGAAATATTATTCTCACTTAGGTCTCTTCTGACCACATTTATGTCACTTGTATAAACATTTTTTCAATTTTGTTTAATTGAAACCACCCCTTTATCTTTTATGATAATATGTATCTTCTGTTTAGGTATACTTTCTTTCTAGCTATAGTTGGAAAATATATCCCCTTTTCTACTTTTTATGATATGGCCTTTCATTTTAGGTGCATGGATCATCTGGAATTTATTGTGGTATATGTTATAGGATGGTCTAAACCACATTGCTTTCAGATTGCTTTCCATTTTCTCTGGCAATTAAATGATCAAATAGGAAGTACTTATCCCAATTCTCATATTTGGACAACGTGTTGATTTCTTGTACTGGACCATTCATTAAAAAAAGCCCTTACCTTATATCTTAGAATCAATACTGTGTACTGGTGCCAAGGCAGAAGAGTGGTAAGGGTTAGACAATAGGGGTTAAGTGACTTGCTCAGCTGAGGTCACATAGCTAGGAAGTATCTGAGGTCAGATTTGAATCCAGAATCTCCCCTTTGAAGGTCCAGCTATCAACTCACTGAGGCACTGAGCTGCCCTCTAAATGTATTTTAAAAATGTGAGTTTAATGCTAAGGACTAATCAATTGACAAATATTTTTAGTGTCTACTGTGTGCCAGACATTATGCTAGGAGCTAGGGACACATAACCAAAGAATGAAAACTCTGTAATCATATTTAACTTACATTCTATTAGAGGACACAAATACATAATATACTATGTTGAATAAACACATGACTAGGTAGAAATATTTATACACAGTTGATAAATAGAAGGTAGTTTGGGAGGAACAGTACTAGCATTTGTAGGGTCATCAGGAAAGGATTCTCACAGATGCTTAAATCACACCTTTAAGAAAGACAGATATTTGTGAATGAATTAGGTAATGACTGAACAAGTCACAGTATTTGATTGTAATGCATTACTATTTTGCCATAAGAAATGATGAACAAGAGGATCACACACACACACACACAAATAAAAAACCTGGAACGACTTAAATGGAGTGATGCAAAATGAAATAAGAAGAACCAGGAGAAGGTTGTATACAGTAACAGCAATAAAGTACCCCAATCAACTGTAAATGACTTTATTATTTGCAATGCAACAATCTAGGACAACTCCAAGAGAAAGGCTTTCCACTGCTAAAGAAAGAACTGACAGTGGGGGCAGCGGGATGGCTCAGTGGATTGAGAGCCAGGACCTAGAGACAGGAGGTCCTAGGTTCAAATCTGGAATCAGACACTTCTTAGCTGTATGACCCTGGGCAAGTCACTTAACCCCCAATGCCTAGCCCTTACTACTTTCTGCCTTGGAAACAATACACAGGACTGTTTCTAAGATGGAACATAAGGGTTTAAGAAAAAGAAAGAATTTATGGAGTACTTCAGTATATCATTTTTTCTCTTTAATTCTTCCATGAATTTTTCTCTAGTGTAAATGATTTGTATTTTCTTTTACAAGTGATGAGCATGGAACTATATATTGTGTAATATCACATGTATAGTCTATATCATATTACCTGCCATCTTGGGGAGGGGAAAGTGGTGGGAAAGAAAGAACATGGATCTCAAAAATGCTAGAAAATGATTATTGAAAATGCATTGACATGTAATCTGAAAAAATTAATTAAAAAGAAAGATAGGTATTCAGTGAGGTGGAGGTAAATAAGGGAGGCCATTGAGGTTATGGGGGATAAGTAGTGTAAATGTATGGAGATGGGAGATAGAGGAACAGAGAGAAGGCCAGACTGAATGAATGATAGAATGTAATAGGGAGAGTAATAGCTAATAAGGCTCAAAAGAAAGGTTGGGGGTAGGTGGTGTAGGGTGTTAGATCTTAACTTGGAAGCAATGGGAAACTGTTAGGGTTTATCAAGTAGAGGAGTGATGTGGTCCAATCTGTGCTTAAGAAAAGTCATTGTAGGATGAACTAAAGTAGAGGGAAACTTGAAACTAGGAGATCATTTGAGAGACTTATGATACAGAAGGCTAGTAGTAATGAGGACCCTAAATAAAGGTGGTAGTTATTTGGAGAGAAGTAATAAATAAGAGTTGTTGGGAGGGTAGAAACAGCAAGATTTCACAACTCATTTGAAAAGTGGAGTGAATTAGAGTAAGCAACTGTGAATAATGCTGAGCAAGTTGAGAGGAGAGAAGGATTTTTGGAGGAAGATAATGAATTCAGTTTTAGATATGATGGATTTCAAATGTTTCTGGGACACCCAATTCAAAATATATAATAGCTAATTTGCATTGTGGTGCTGAAACGCAAGGTAAAAAACTTGGGCTGTATATATAGATCTTAGAGTCATCTACAAAGAGATATTTTTTGCTGTTAAGGAATTTCAGTCATGCCTGGTTCTTTGTGACCCCATTTAGGGTTTTCTTGGCAAAATACTAAAGTGGTTTCCTGTTTCCTTATCCAGATTATTTTATAGTTAAGGAAACTGAGACAAATAGAGTTAAGTGACTTGTCTAGGTCATATAGCTAGTAAGTGCCTATGGTCAGATTTGAACTCAGATCTTCCTGACTCTATCCACTGTGCCACCTAGTTGCCCTATAACTATCATTAAGATGATAGTTAATTTCAAATGAATTTATGAGGCTACCAAGAATAAAAGTATAGATGGAAGAAAATATGGAGAAAGGACAGAACCTAGAGAGGCAACTACAATTAGTATGGTATAGACAATGATCCAGGAAAAGATACCAAGAAGGAGTGATCCGATAGGTAGGAGGAGGACCAGAAGGAAGCAGAATGAAAAAAAAAAAAACAGAGAATTTCAAGGAGGTAGCCAAAAATGTCAAATATAGTATATAGGTAGAGAAGGCTCAGGATTTTGAAAAAGCCCTCAGTTTTAGCAAATATGCTTGGTAACATGGGAAGTAGTTTCATTTCAGGGATAAGGTCAGAAGCCAGATTTTAATGGGTTGAAGAGTGAGTAAAAGGAGAGGATACAACAAATATAGAGAGTTTTTTCAAGGATTTAGATAAGAAAAAGGGGGAGAGAGAATTGCAGGATGATTGTCTGTGAGGATGGCAGGGTCTCATGAAGGTTTCTTTTTTGTATTGGAGACACTTGGTAATATGTGAAGGCAGTTGGGAAGGCACTCTTTGATAGAGAGAGGTTGGGAGATTCTAGAGCAGGGAATGATTGAGGAGGCAGTGGGAGGACATAGGATTAAATGAATGTGTAGAGATATTAGGCTTGGCAAGAAAAAGGGCCACCTCTTTTGTCAGAAACTGAGGGGGAAAAGTAGCAAATGGGAGATGGTGACAAGAGGTTGTGAGATGAAAAGAATGAGAGAAGAAAGAGTGCCTATCAAATGATCTTGATTTTCTCAGAGGACTAGATCCTTAGCTAAAAGAGAAGAGAAGAGAAGAGAAGAGAAGAGAAGAGGAGAGAGAGAGAGAGAGAGAGAGAGAGAGAGAGAGAGAGAGAGAGAGAGAGAGAGAGAGAGAGAGAGAGAGAGAACATTTAGGAGATAATAAAAGCTTTAGAATAGCTTCTATGGGGGGTGATCTAGAAAGCTAATTAAAGAATAATAAAATGATTGCCTAGTTTCAGTGAGACCCCAACTGAGGGAAAATAAGATGCATTTGTAATGTACCCAATGAGCAACTTGTGTATCGGGAGGATGAAGTGGATGATGGAAGTAAACCAGACCTAAGATTTAGTGAGAAATAAATAGCAATAGGACAAGGGTTTCAAGAACAAAGGATAGTGTAGAATTGGAATGATTAACTATAAGATTGGAGAGGGAGAAAAGTGAAGGCAGAGCAAGGACTGAAGAATGGAGTTATTTGAGATCTCAATGAGGGGGAAAATAATCTTAGGAAGTCTGAGGCACAAAGGAAAATGGAACAATAGGAAGCTATAGTGAGATAGAGGAACATCAGAGTGTAAACAACTTTGGGTAATAGGGAGAACTTGTATGTTACTATTCCTGTGTGAGACAGAGAGGGAGTGAAGGCATAGGTCAAGTATTTGAGGAGACTTTAGGGTTGGGAGTTTAGTTTGAAGTTTGGATAGTAGATACTAAAATTGGCTAGTCTAGGGCAGGAGCTAAGGAGGAAGGGAAGATGGGAGGCTAAGGTGCTGAATCCCTTGAAAAAAGAGACAATGATTTGGGGATTAGTGAACTGTAGCCACCATAATTTGAATTAGGTAGAAAATTTTGATAGCATTTATTTCAAAGAAGAAAAAAACATGCTGTCTGAAAAAGGGAAAGGGAAAGTATGGAAGTGTAAGGTTGAAAGGTACTGGGGTAAGGAAGGGTTGGTAACAGGGAATGGAGAAGGTAAATGGATAGAGAGAGAGACTCTGGAGGGCTGGAGAGGTAAAAGGGAGGAATACCCTCTGTGGCTGAGAGGCTATTTTTGAAGTTCCCTCACACTCAACCCACAAGAGAGGTACCCCTGGGTAAGGTTAGGTTAAGGATGACTGGACCAGTGTCTTTGAGTGAACTTCTGGGGACTAGTGGAGATTACTTAGCAAGGCTTGACTAGTAGTTGAACCCCAGAAGTTCCCCTTGTCTGGCAAACAGATTGTTGAATACAAGAGTATAAATCCTTTTTTTCTACAGTTAACTGATAGCAATTTACTTTTACTACCATGTTCAATGTTTCCTGAAGTTTAGACAGCAGTTCCTCTCTCCAAATTTTGTTTGATTTCAGGTGTATATTTCCCATAGAATCTCTCTGACTTTTTGTTGAACTTGGCATTTCTTTCATTAATATAATCAATATCAGAGATCATTATAAGGACATCTCCAACTGTATTTTTCTTGTTTTTCAATTTGTTTTTCTAGATCTATAACCATCCTATCAACTTCCTCTGTAGAAGGTACATATGTTCCATGAAGAAGAGTATTGGATGTTGGGTAGAACTCTTCTCCATGTTTTTCTTTAGTTTTTCATGTGTTTCCATATCAGGTTTGATCTGCTTGGTCAACCTATGATACTGGCATCCCTGAGCAGCTGCATAGTCTGAAAAGCCCAGATCTGGATTCTTCCTCTTCTTCCTTTTCCATTTTTCTGCTTCCTCAGTACTAATCTCCAGTAGCTTCACTCATTCATAGTCTTCCCCCCTTGCAGCACACTCCGGTTTCTTTTCTTCGACTTGCAATTCCCATTCCAAATGAGCCTTCTTAGCCTCCCAATTTGCAGGCAGTTTAAGCTTACTCTTGGCTCTTGTGGTTTCACCTAGGCTAATGTTGAGCTTAGTCACCAGCCTTTCATTCTTTGTTCTCCCTTCAATATTAATCTGACTGTGATTTTCTATTTATCAAGTAGTTTAATAATTATAGTAAATCAAGAAAGGGGATAGGTTTGAGGGAAGAGGGGATCCTCCTGGATTTTTTGTTTTTCTTCAGCTGAGTCAAGATGGCTCAGCTTCAACTTATCTATCTTCTTCTTAGCTAATCAACACCTCTTTCCTACCTTAACAAGTAGCAAGTGTCCTTCTTGGGAAGGTCAAGGGGTGGAAAGGATCTTCAGGTTGAACCCCTGAAATTAAGGGATCAGCTCCTTCTCAGCAGCTGTTGTTGTTTATTCTTCCTCTAATGGATGCTCTCAAATATACAGGAGCCTTCTTTTTCTTCTGGATAAGGGAAATGGAGGCACAGCTTTTCCACAGATTGGGATCTAGAGCTCCAGGTCTTTGCTACACACTTGATAGAGTTCAGAGTGCAAAGACCATTCAGTTAGCAGTTTCTCCCACAATCCTCTTCTCTCACTCCTACTGTAACTACCTCTCCCATCATATTCCAAACAATGTCTGCTCCATATCAGTGGCCAGAAATGCAAAAGCTTGCTTCACAGTTTTCCTTTCCACAATTATCCCCTTTTTATGTTGTGACCTTCCTAAGGTCACTTATTATATATATATATATATTATATTATACTTATCAAGGTATTAATCTAATTTCTAACTACTTTCCCCAAAATAATAAACTTCCCTCAATTACTTTATCTCTATTCTATGCTAACCTTATCTAATCTAAGGAATTTTATGCAGGAATGTTTTGGGTAAGTGTAGTTTGGGATTTTTCAATAAATTTCAGTATAATAACTTTTTTGAACAGAACATTACAAAGAACTATGAATCCTTATGCTAATACTACTTACTCTTGCTAAGTTAAACTATTACAAACTATTTTCCTAATTTACCTATCTATAATTATTTGTAAATTATTCTATCTATATATTTCCTTTAAACACAATTTCAGCATCAGCTTTACAATAAAAAATCAAAACTCTAACAATTATCTGCAGATGCAGCTTACTTCTATTCCTAAGTATAACCATATTCTATGTCTAAACTCCTAATCTATTGCCTATTTATTATAACTATTCTCTAAGTCCCTAGTCTAATCTATAATCTAATCTTATGTACAGTGTATGTACATGCTATGTTACATATTTATAGACCCTATCACTATGTTACTAACCTAATTACAACATATACATTATTCACAGAGATTACTTACATATAATAAAATAATATACATTGTTCCTTTCCACAGAAGTCATGAGCAGAGAGGACTCTTATAGACCTTCCTCTAGTACCCAAGATATATGGGTATGGTGGGGGGAAATTAAGTGTGGGAGGTGAAGGTAAGAGAACTGGAGATGATTGCCAGAGTAGTCACTTCTCAATTAGGGAGAGAAAATGTATCCCACATAGCTATATTTAGACATTTTTCACTATTCAGCCTCTCCCTAAGGTTTCAACCTTTCATTGAACTCTCATTTGTGGTTCCAAGAAGATGTAGCATACCCAATGTCCAGATCTTGGTAAATCATCTCAGCAGGCAGACTAAACTAGGTAGAAGTTAATTGACAGTCATCAAACCTGTTGGTGAGTTAGTGGAGGGATGTCTACCACAAATTTGTGGTGAATTCCTCTGGCAAAATGGGCAGATGAGAACAATCCATTCCAATGGCCATCAAGGTTGAAACATGCACTGTAGAGTGCTTTGAGCTTGTTCAGACACCGAAGATGCCAAGGTCACCCACAACCTCTCGGGCTATCTCCAGTTGTCTTTACTTTTGACCTGCCACTTGACATTGAAGGCTCTAGAAGAGAGAGTGAGGCTGATGAACCTTTTGAAACTCTGACTCACTTAAATCCAAGTCACACCCAAGTCAAGACATCACTGTGATGCCATTGGTCTTCTTTGAAACAAAGGATTAACAACAAAAATCTTCATTATCAATTTTAGGTGTGTAGTTAGACAGTCAACAGCCATGTAAGTATCTATTATGTGTCAGGCACTGTACTAAGCTCTGGAAATACAAAACTGCAATCAGATAGCCTCTGCCCTTGAAAAACTTGTATTTTTTTATGAGGGAAGACAAAACATAACAAAAATTCTTTGTAAATAGAATCTCATTATTGAGAGCCTCCCAGTTTATTTGAGACTAATTGTCTTCTAATAATAGCAACAAAATAATTATGGCTCACATTTTCATAGTGCTTTTTTGATTTGCTAATTATTTTATATAATCCTCATTACCTTCCTATGATGTAGGTACTGTTATTTCTCCCATTTTATAGATGAAGAAACTGAGACTTATTGAGGTTAACTACATGTCCAAGGATACAGAATCAGTGATTTTCTGAGCTAGGATTTGAAATCATGTCTTCTGAAATCTGTTACTCAAAAAACAATTACCAAGCAAATAATATGTCCCAGGAAACTGGTAGGTGCTGGGGTTACAAAGACAAAAATAAAAATAGTCCTTTCCATTATTCTTTTGGGGGCAGGGTTGGGGACATCATGTAAACAGAAAAATAGCTACAAAAGATGGGCAAAGTAGATGGTAATTTTTGGCTAAGAGGACCCCAGCATCTGGAGAAATCAATATAGACTTCTAGAGCAGGTGGCACTTGTATCCAGTTTTGAAAGAAACTAGATTCTGAGGTGGAGGTGAGGTGCATATATCTGGAATACAAGGCAGCCTAGACAAAGGCAAGGACATAAGCAATATAATGTTCTGTATGGAAAACAATAAATCATCCAATTTGACTGAACTTAAAAATGTGTGAAGTTGATGACTATGTAATTAGCCTGAGATGGTAGGGTGAATTCAGATTATGAAGAGCTTAAAAAGTAAAAAAAAGAAGAATTTCTATTTTATCCTACTGGCAAGAGGGTGCTACTAAAGCTTCTAGAGCAGGTGAGTTCTGTAATCAGACCTGTGTTTAGGAATATGTATCATATTTTGAGAGTTGTGTGGAGGATTGATTGGAGACAAGAGATGAAGAGACAAATTGGGAGTTTATCAGAGATATTATAAACAAATGTAAGAGTGACAGATATAGTTAAAAAAACAGGTTTAGAGAGGTCCTGGGTTCAAATCTGACCTCAGACACTTCCTAGGCAAGTCACTTAACCCTCACTGCCTACCCCTTACTGCTCTTCTGCCTTGGAAACAATACATGGTATTGATTCTCAGATGGAATGTAAGGGATTAAAAAAAAAGAAACAAAAAAGAAAGGAAAGGTGATGAGGGCATGAATTAGGATGGTACCATGTGAATGGAGATAAAAGCAATACATCATATAATGGAGATGAAACAATCACAATATCATAGCCAACACTGTCTTCCCTTTTAGTTGTCAGGTCATAGAATCCTCTCTCTGAGCTCTGCAGAAATCAGCTTTTCTACAGTCTTGGGAACATATGAAACGATGTTCTTTATGTCCTCTGTTCTTTTCTGCATCAATCATGAACTCTGAAGTGATGTCATCACTGTTTCCCTCACTATCTAATGGGCAGGATATGGCATATTGTTGCTGTGAAGTAAAGATCTGTTAATTTATTAAGTTAAGGAAATTGAATGAAAAAAAAATTAGCCCTGGGAAATAGTTCTAAGCCATCATGAATTATGCCAAACTTAACTGGATTTTATGAGGTTTCTCAGGAGTAGGGGAAAGGTATTCTTCATGACCAAACCATACAGTATTATATGAATCCAATTCCACAAACATTTATGAACTTTTTGTGCTCAGAGGACCCTTGTTAGGTGATGGTGAGGATAGAAAGTTAGATAAAACAAAATCTCCACTCTCTTGTAGCTTATAAAGGGACGGCTGCTTACACAAACATAACACAAATTAGGAAATGACCAATATATCAGAAGTTCAAGAAGTATGCAATGTGAAGAGTAATCAGAGAAGGGTTGTTAGTACTTGGATGGATTAGGCAAAATGGGTTTTAAGTTGTGCTTTAAAGAATAGATATAAATTTAGTGGACAAAAAGAAAGAAGGGGATTTCAGGGTGTGAACCTGGGAGAACAAAAGTATAGGAATGTAATATAGGCTGTGCACAATGGACAGGTAGTAGTAATAGTGGTAGTGGTAGTAGTAGTAATAACAGAAGCAGCAGCAGCAGTAGTAAAAACAGAGAGAGAAACAAAGAGAGAGAGGGTCAGGGAGAGACATACAGAGACATACAGACAGAGACAGGGAGAGTCAGAGAGAGACACACATAGAAGAAGAGATGGAGATAGACAGTGAGACAAGGAGACAGAGAGACAAATAGAGAGAGAGACAGAAACAAAGAGAGAGTGAGAGAGCAAGGGAGAGAGAGAGACAGAGAGTGAGAGCGAGACAGACAGACAGTGAGTGAGTGAGTGAGAGAGAGAGAGAGAGAGAGAGAGAGAGAGAGAGAGAGAGAGAGAGAGAGAGAATTTATGAAGTCCTTATTATGGACCAGATGCTGTGCTCAGGAATGAGAATACAAACCTAAGCAAAAAACAACAAAAACACAAGACATAATAGGAGGGTGAGAGAGAGAGAGAGAGAGAGCAATGAAGAGAATTCGTCTGAGATGTTCATGATTGTCCAGCTTTGGAGAGAGCATGATAATTGGCATGGGCAATTTTCTTTAGTTGAGGTTCAGAGAGGAGTTCAGCAGTTAGAGAAAGAGGCCATGGATGCAGAGATAAGGACAACCTGAGAGGACGGGGAAGAGGTGGAGAGGACTGATATACTGAGAAGAAAGTCATAGAAGATAAGCCTAGAAAGATAGTGGAAGATTTTGAATGTTAGAAAAACAGTTTGAATTTTGTTTGGGAGAGAATAGAGAGAAATGGATAACTTTCTAGCAGAGGAATGATATGAATAGGGCTATACATATGGAGGATTTATTCATTTATTCAATGAACTTATGCTAAGTTGTAGATACAGAAATAAAACCAAAAGTGTCTGCCTTCAAGGAGCTTTTACTTTTCTAGGAGAAATAGGATGCACATATATAAGTAAATAGAAAATATTTATTAATCTTATATACCAGGACTTTCACACATGGATGACATCACAGATCTAGACCAGCTCCCTCCTTTAAAAAATCAAGCACATAGATTAATAAAATATTTATTTATTTTATATTTAAGCATAAAACTACTAGTCTTATTCGATATTTCTGTTGGTGAAAAAAGCAAAGCAAAATAAATCCCTAGATTTGAATTCAAAGGACCTGAAGGGAATCCTTTCTTTGCTATTTAATGCTTTTCTGGTCATGAGAAGTCACTGAACCTCTTTTGATTTTATTTTCCTCATTCTTACATTAAAGTGATAAAGATACATGGATGCCTGGGGATATTCTACCTGTGTTCCTATATCTAATTCTGTTAAAGAGCCCCCCAAATCAATTTAGAGTTAATGCTTGCTTTTTGACTTCTTAGTGTTTTTTTTAAAGCCACGTTCAATTCTTTCTTTTTCTACTTTTTAAAATATGTATTTGCAAGAATATATTTTTCCCAAGTACTGCTTCAATACATTCCAGGAATTTTGGAATATTGTTTCATCATTATCACTTTCTTTCATATAATTCATTGTATCTATGATTTGTTCTTTAATCCAGTTATAATTTAGCATGCCATTGTTTAGTCTCCATTTGGGTCTGAGCCTTTGGTTTGTAGTCCCTGAACTAACGACTGCTTTTATTGCATTATAGTCTGTAAATGATGTTTTTACTATCTCTGCCTTTTTACATTTGTTTAAAATATCTCTGTTCACTGAAACATGGTCAATTCATGTAAATTTCCATTTGGTGATTAAGAATATAAATAGTATCTTGAAGTCCCATATAGGAATTACTATGCATTTTAGCATTGGTTTCTCTGAGACTTTATTCAGTTCTATATTTTTCCTTTTGTTTATATTTTTTTAAGGTTAACCAAACCTGAAAGAAGGATATTAAAATCTCCTCTCACTATTGTGCTACTGTCTATGTTTTCTTACAGCTTGGTTAATGTTTCCTATAAGAATTTGGATGCTAAGCCATAAGGAGTATATAAATTTAATATTGATATTAGTTTGATATCTATGGTTCCTTTCCACAAACTTAGTTTCTTTGTTTATCCCTTTTTATTTTATGAATATTTCTTTTTGCTTTGTTAGATTGCAACTGCTGCTTTTTTAAATTCACTTGATGCATAGTAAATTTACTCTGTTGAGGAGAGGGCAAGAGGAGACCTCTAAAAGAACTGTGCCTTTAAACCTACTGGTTGCATTCTGTTTGGTCAAATTCCCATGGTACATGTTTCCCTCTGATTAGAATTTAGATCTGTTCATCTCTGCCTGAAGGCTTAGAGATAGTATCATGCCTTCATTCAAAGTCATGTAGGTCATTTGGGAAAGTTAAGGAAAGTACATCTTTGTATTATTAAAGAAACATACCCTGCCCTGTTAAAACATAACATATATCTCAGTTCATTCACGAGACTCATCAGAGTCCATTATTACTCAGTTTGGAATTGAACTAGGTGAGCAAGGAGCAAATGACATTTTCTTCCATTCACTCTTGCAACAGAAGGTAAAATGAATGGCAATTGATGATTCTGATTTAGCTCATATGAACCTTATCCCAATTTTCACCAAGAAAAGTCTTGGTTTTCCATAGAAAGGATACGTCTCCCTTTCAGTGTTTTAAGTGTGCCCCTTGTGGAGTCAAAGTGGTAGTGGTAGTTCTCTAATATTGCTCTAAGACCGCATCAGTGTGCTTCCCTTCATTGTTGAAAATCAATTGTCAATGCCAATCAACTTTAAGTAGCTTTTAAAACAGGCTTTTTACTAAGGAGATACAATAAGGATAATTGATACAAAAATATCCCCCCAAATATCTTTGACAGATTTTTCTCCAAGAACAGAGTCTAGGGGAAAATGAGATCTAGTTTAGAGAGTACTTGTGGCAAGGCAACAGTAACTACAGCTCCTGGTTGTTGGTAGTCCCTTCTCTCCTATTTGTGGAATGCTCAAGAAGTTTCACTTAAGGTACATTGGATTCTCTCTCATAAACTGTTGTAGAGCCATGGGACCAGTTGGTCCTTGACTCCTAATGCAGACCCTGATGCTATGACTGCATAAGAGATACTGATTGGAGGATGGGAAATCTAAAATCTCCAGGTCCATTGAAGATTGTAAAGTTCTCTTCTGGCTAATGTGTATATGTAAAGGTAGGAAAAAAGAATAGAAGTTCAAAGTTGAAGCCAAAACTCTTCCTTTATCTCCAGGCATCAAGCTTGTTCTGACATTTCCATTCCCTGAAACTCCCCAAACTTCAACTAACTTTTGGCTTTTATATAACTCAAAAGATGTGACAAAATTGCTTAGTTAATTGGAATAGGCTTCCTGTTTGGAATCATTTCAAGTTATTGAATGGCTTTCAAGATCTTTTCACACTTAGTCCAAGTCCTGAGTGAGAATGATTGATTGGACATCATATCACTTATTTTAAGTGGGGTTGAATAAAATCAATCATCTAGCTTTCCAACAATAATGCCAAGGATGAATAAAATAGGTAAGTTTGAAATAGTTGACTTAGATCAGTAGTTCTCAAAGTATGGTTTGGAGATCCCTGGGGATTCTCAAGAACCTTTCATGGGATCTATGAGTTAAAAATATTTGAATACTAATACTAATTTTGAATTCAATAAGTATAACTAGATAAAATCTACATTTTCAAAAACTCTTTGGAATGTCCTAAATAATTTTTAAGTGTGTAAAGGGATCCCAAGACCAAAAAGTTTAAGAAGAACTTATGATCTCTGGAGTCTCTTCTGCTAAATGTTTCTTGGGGGGATGAATGAGTCCTCATAAAAATTAAGGAGTTAGCAAATAGTCAATAAGCATTTATATTTAGCATCTACTATGTGTCAGACACTCTACAAAACCCTGGATATAGTAAAAGAGGCAAAAAGTCTCTGCCCTCAGGGAAATAACAATACAATGGAAGATACAACAAGCAAAAATATGTGCAAATAAGCTATACATGGGAAAA
Organism: Monodelphis domestica; assembly: GCF_027887165.1. Lineage (NCBI taxonomy): Eukaryota > Metazoa > Chordata > Mammalia > Didelphimorphia > Didelphidae > Monodelphis > Monodelphis domestica. The sequence goes on from NC_077229.1 coordinate 121,979,430, forward strand.
ATAGGAAATAATTAAAAGAGGGAAAGCTTTAGATTTAAGATAGACTGAGAAAGGCTTGCTGCTAGTGATAGTTGTTGCCTTTTTTCCTCTTTCCATCTTTCTGCTTTTATATTACCTTCTGCCATAAACTTTTTCCAGAAGGTCAATTAGTCAACTAGTGTTCATTAAGTCCCTACTGTGTGCCAGGCACTGTATTAAGCTCATCAAAAACTGTCAACTATAACCTTATGATCTAATCTGATTCTCTTTTCTCAGGGCTCATCATTTTTCACTTCTTTGAATCATTTGACAGTTTTGCTCATATCTTCTTGCATGCTCTTTTTTCTCTGAGATTTCATGGCACTGATCTTTCCTTGTTCTTCTCTACTTTTCTAATCCCTCTTTCAAAGTTTCTTTTATTGGATCATTACCCAGAGTGAAAGTTATTGTCCTTATGAGAAGATCTGACCATATTACTCCCTTATTCAATATATTCTTATGGTTTTTCCTTGCCTCTAGAATCAAAAGATCCTCTGTTTAACTTTGAGAACTCTTCCCAACCTATTTTTCTAGTCTTGTTGGAACCTTTTTTCTGTTCCTCACATACATCTCACATCTTGGCAGGTTTGCACTTACTCTCTCCTCTATGTCTGGAATATACTGTCTCCACTCTACTTTATAGAATCTCTCTCTTCCTCCAAGACAAAATTTAGAGATCATCTTCTATATCAATGATTTTTTTTAATCTTTCCAATACACACACATACTCTCTCACACACACACCTCTCTTCTCTCTTCCCCTTTTCCCCTCTTCCCCCTTTCTCTTTCTCCCTCTTTACCTCTTTCCATCTTTTTCCCTCCCTCCCTCCCTCTTTCTCTCTGTCTGTGTATCTCTCTCTCCACACATACACACACATATGTATCTGATTGTTGTTTCTTTCACTAGAATGTAAGCTTTTTGAGAGTACAGATTGTTCCACTGATTTTTTTTTTGTATTCTCAATGCCTAGCATAGTGCCTGGCACATAGTAAACACTTAGTAAATATACATTGATTGATTAATGTCATCAGGCTATCCTCAGATCCCTTTTCTCTATACTTCTATATTGAGTAGTGCCTATAACTTTGGGATTTTCTCTACCCTAAAAAACTTAGACTTCTCTGTTGTTCTATTCATTCAGGGTTCTGTTCTTAGCTCATTAACTAATTTTTAAAAAGGCCATGCCACTCTCTAGCCTGGGGTTCTTAACTTGAGTTCCATGAACTTGGATTGGAAAAAGTAGATCTTTATTTTATCTTCTAAATGAAATTTAATATTTCCTTCAATTACAAATTTAAGAAAAGATATTATTCTGAGATTTTACATACTCCCAAAAGAATCCATCCTACACACACACACTCACACACACACACACACACACACACACACACACCCCAACTACTCCTCTTGAAAAACTCTAGGTCCAAAGAATAGAACTTATAAGGAGGTTGATTCTAACTTATTGAAGAAACATTTAATTAAGGTAAGTTTAAGGACTAGCTAGCTTACACAGCTATGTCAGGCTCTATACCAAGCAGTAGGAGATAGGGAAACAATATTCAAACCACTATGTACAAACAAGATATATTCACAATAGGAAATAATCAAAAGAGGGCCAGTGCTTCAATTAAAGAGAATCAAGAAAGGCTTCCTGTAGGATGTGGGATTTTAAATGAGACTTAGAGGAAAACCAGGGAAGCCTGGAGGCAGAGATGAGGAGGAAGAACAATATCAGCAGGGGGAATGCTAGTGATAATACTCAGCCAATGTGAAGGAAGCCAGTGTTACTAGATCACAAGGTATATGGGAGGTGGGGGTGGTAAAAGAAATTCTAAACAATTAAAACTTTTCCTATGGTTAAATGTCTAGCCTAAACACATAGTGAGTTCTCTGTAATTGCATGTATTTAAAAAGGGACTATATATCTCCTTCTTGTGGATGTGATAGAGGGGCTGACTATAGCCATAAGGTGTGGGATTTTTCTGTTTACTGTTGAGGTCCTATCAAGCTCTAAGTTTCCATAATATAATTGTAGTAATGATGATAACTAGCATTTATATAGCATGTACTCTAAGACAGGCATTGTGCTTAGCCCTTTACAAATATTGTCTCATTTGATGCTCACAAAAACCCTGGGAGGCAGAAGCAGATTGGAGTCAGGAAAGAACAAGGTTTAAATCCCTACATTAGCATAGGCACATCCTTAAACTTCCTTGAGCTGAATTAAGTTTCATCATCTGTAAAATGGAGATTAAAAATGCCCTTAGTAGTTCTATTACAACATTATTTTGAGAGTCAAAAGAAATGAAACAATTTATAAGCCTTAAAATACTATGTAGACAGCAGCTTTCATGATATTTCTAACTCATTCATGCTAAGACATTAATAAATGATAGGGTACCATTTCCCCCAAAGGCACAAAGCTTTAACTCAAATAATGAATTTCTAATGGTGAAATTTGTCATCTTAACAGGAAAATGAGTGGATTGTTTTTTGGCAGGGTACCCATCAAGACATACCCACTCTGACTATTCTTTTGTGGTCCCAGAAAAAGAGAAATGGCTATCTTCCTCACTTGGTAATCCCATTCATATCAACGGATGTTTATTATTTATTCATGGACAAAGCACTGTGCTTTGTCCCCATCTCAGTGAACATCTGTATTTTTAGCCCAAGTTCTAGATTATTACAATCAGTAGGGACCTTGGGGGTGAGTTACCTAGTTAAGAATTCTGGCCTTTATTTTCCCAGAAACTTGCATTGCATCCTCTAGAACAACCTTGGGCTATCATAGGAAGATTTTTTCTTTATCTTATCCTAATCTATGCCTTCACCTTAATTCCCTGCCATATCTATATTATGAAACCCTAATCCCTTCCCATACCTCTCTTTAAGAGTTATCTTCCCTCATTAGAATATAAGTTCCTTGAAGGCAGGAACTATCTTTCCCCCCATATTACCAGCACTTAGAATAATACTTGGTACATGCTAAATGCTTTATTTATCTATCTATTCCAATCTTTCCATTTTATAATTGAGGAAATGGATTTTATTTGTAATCAGGTTTTCAGCTTAGTTTTAATCCCACAAATATCACGCTCTCCCTAAAATTAGCTCATCAATATTATCTTAGAGATAATGTTAGCTTTACTACTCAGTACTGCTTCAGCACCCCCAGTTGCCTTTGCCCTCTCATTGGGGAGGGCTCTTCAGGAAATCAGTGAGTTTCTCCTAAGGCCTCCCTTAAGGAGAGGCCAGATATTCCAACTAACTTCATTTGCTAGAACCCGATTCGGCCAAGGCAATAAATTTAGTAGCAGAACCAGGACTAGATATTATGCTTATTCTCTCGATCCTTTCCAGTCAACTACTATCATCTCATATCATCTTCCTATAGCTTTGCCCAATGCAGTTTCAACCAGAAGGCTGACAGAAAAGAAATAGTCTAGAAAAGTATGAGTTAAGCATGCTTAGACTAGACAGGAGCAATGACAAGAAACTTCCAAGATATTGAAGGAAGGTGACCTTGACAGCACTGCCTTGGCCTCAGACCCACCACATATGAATTTTAAATAGTTTGATCTGAAGGGTATCCAAAGCAACTCTGAACCCCAAGCCTGCAGTTAAAATATCACTGCTGTCCGGGTACATTATTTATTTATTAATTATATATTAATTTAACTATATTATAGTATTTAACTATATTATATATTATACATAATCTATAAATATATTATATATTAATTTAACTATAGTTCATGTTTCCTACTTCTTTTGAGAGGAAAGGAAATGAGGAGAGGATGTAATAATTAAAATAGTGGGAGTTATAAACTGTGGCAGATGAAAGAGTGTTTGGCTTAAATTGTGACCACAGAAATATGGTTTCAAGACAGTGTCTTGTTTTAAATCAAAATATAAGGTGGTTGCCAGGGAAAAATTCCCAAATATGAAATAAACCCAAGTCAACTGGGTTTTAAAGAGATTTTAATGAATACAAATGAGGAATTAAAGAAAGAGAGAGAGAGAAAGAGAGAGAGAAAGAGAGAGAGAGAGAAAGGGAATAATGAGAAAAAAGGCTAGGCCAGCTTAGGCCAGCCTTAAGAGAGAGAGATCAGTTAAGGACCAATTGTAATGAATGCTTCAGGGGAATTATATGTCCATCCTATAGATAAGATGGCAGACTCAGAGAGGTATAAATTGAGCTACTCATGGTCCCACAGCTAGAAAGTATTCTGGTCAGGATTCAAACCCCGATTTGCAGGTTCAGAAGCATTTCTACTATCCTTTAACATACAACATTATCCCCAGGTCAAGAGGACTGCATTTATTCAGGCTTTCTAGAGTCCCAGCCACTAATATTAAATAAATTAATCATTTTTCCCTTTGTAGTTCCCAGCATGATCTATGTGCCACTCTGGGTTTGGAGCACTGGGCTTTGAATGGGTGGTAAGGCTATGAAGTCTCATGTCATTTTTTTTCTCCAGCCACTGGGACAGTAGGGTGCACAGCCTCATTCTCTCATGTTGGCAGGATAACTAGCTTGAGGCCCCCTGCCTTACACTTTCCTCCTTTTTCTTATTGAGGCTCCCAACTACCTGCTGGGGGCCTGCTCAGGAGGAAAGAAGACTTCTTTCCTTAGCTACAAGGAAGCACTTAACTCCTGCCTGCTGTACCGGTTCCTCAAAGACCACCTACTGGTCTCTGACCTTTGGGGTAATGGGAATTGAAGTGCTAGGCAGGAGTCCAAAGGTAATGACCAGAGAGCCAGAGGGATGAAAGGCTTCTTTCTCAGTCCAAGACTAGCAGTTTTATTTCAATCAAAAAGGAGAAAGAGACAGAGATAGAGAAAGAGAGAGAGACACAGAGAGAGACAGAGTAGAAAGAAGAGAGAGACATTTTCTTGAGACATAAGATTGTTCCTTCAAAAGGAATGAGACATTGCTGTCTTGTTTCTTTTCTAGTCTTGATATAATATTAGGCTTGTTTAAATAAACTATTTTTTAACTCAGTGTGACTTAGAAAAATGTTCATTATTTCAAATCCAGCATTACCCAAGAGCTGGTAATTTCTCATAATTCTCTGTTTAGTAACTGCAGTGGAGCATATCTAAACCATTATCATCATTGATGATAATGACAATATTTATATAATACTTTATGGTTTGCAACATGCTCTTATACATTTTATCCTTCTTGAGTCTCAAAATAATCCTATGACTTGGATGCTATTATTATCTTCATTTTAGAGGCAATGACACTAAAACTGAGAGTTGCTCAGGTAGTATCAGAGGCAGATTTGAACTCAGTTCTTCTTGACTGTAAGTTCAAAACTCTGTCTGCTATGCCATGTAGCTACTCTATAAAAACAAAAATGAATATTTATTGAACTCTTCCAAGTTAGTAGTTTTGGGGGATGAAAAAGCAAATATACAGTTACTGTTTTTTAAGTTGCTCTATTTGATATTGGAATATAGGTTCTGTATACCATATGAAGTCTAAAGTTTGTAAAGTATTTATATTGATATCTTTAAAAAATAAAGTCCTTGCCTTCTGTCTTAGGAATGACAGAGAATAAATGTCCAAGGAGAACTTGGCTTTGCAAGTTGGCAGAATTATCTCCCCCTTGGCAGGAAATAATTTCTTTTATTTCATTCAAGGCAATATTCTACAGATAAATATAGCAGCAACTGACTGTCCACAATCCCAGGAACAGTCCACATGATTGTAGAGAGACTCAACATTGTCTTGGAACCTTCATTTTTGTCATTTTTCATGATAGTCCCCTTCATTTATTCTCCATTCTAGGGACCTCTTTCCTGTGCAGGGCATCTGGCCCTTGTATGTTACATAAGGCTGTCTCCATATCTAGAATACAATCCTCACTTCCAAACCTCTTCAATTTTGCTTAATCAAATCTCTAGCCTCTTTCAAAGTTCAGCACAGGTGCTAATGGACTTTTCTTGATTTCTCCAAATGGTAGTCATTTCTGCCAACTGATTTTCTATTACTTTGTACATTTCTCTTTACTTATCCGTATACATATTTCATCCCTTTAGTGGAGTATAATATTTCTGAGGTCAAGCACTTTTAAGTATTTGTACTACTGAAGAGTTCTCTGCACATGAAAGGTGCTCAATATTAAAATTCACTAGATATAACTATATTAAATATCAAGATTGTTAAGTATGTTCTTCCCATGAAGAATGGGAAAATTTGTGGTTGTTTGCTACAAATTCTCCACTAGTGCCATCACTCTTTGGGGTTATCTATATTCCCTTTTCCTTGACATTTACATCCATTTAGTCATCATATTCTATTGGCTTTTCCTGGGAGGATCCTTTGGATCTCTTCTTCTTTCCTATTTCTGTAGCACTATGATAAGGTGAAATTTGGAATTAGTACTAGAAATACTGAATCTAATACTTTCTAGCTGTGTTATCATAAGTTAACTCTTCATTTCTCTCAACCTATGTGTCCTTATAAGTAAAATAAAGATATATTCAATAGATAGTACAAACATTAACATCTTTATTAATGTTTGTACTATCTATTGCGCTGTTGTCATTTAGTCAGATAGTTAACATTAAACAGCTTTTATGTGCCAGGAAATAAGATTTTTGTTTCCTCTGTGGTGTGAAGATTGGATTTAGCTATCTCCTGATTGTAACAATGAAGGTACCTAGCTCTTCCTTTATAGTGAAGCTAGAATTGTAACCCACAATCTATTTTTAGATTTTAATCTACAAAAAGGTGATAACTCAGTATTTTAAGTTCATCTACCCATTTTATCCACAAAAGGTATTAAGTAACTACAAAAGGCGAACTTACCAAAAAAGGTGTTAAGCAAGCCAAAAGATATAATCTAAACAAAAAAGGTGAGAACTAAATAATGGGCAGTCCTGGAGAAAAGCATCTGCTATGATTGGTAGATGTTAAATTTAGGGGAGGTGACACAAGAAAAAAAGATTCTTTAAAAAGAGGACGTAAGGCCAGAAGAGGAGATATATTTGATTTGAGTTTTGAGTTGGATGGAGGTTCTGACTTGGAGGAGAGACTGTAAGACAAACCCTTGAGGAGCAACTGGGAGACTTACCCATGAGGACCAACTGGAAGACAGACACCCAGACTTCTTTCCATTTAGACTGTTACCATAGGTGAGTAAAAGGCTGACTTAGTGACCCTGCTTTTCTTGGAGGTATAACCTCTGAGAAAGGCCCATCATCTTGAGACTCTCTTCCCCTTGGCTGGGGCTTAGAAATTCTAACTTATATCAGAAAAAGCCAGAGTTCTCTCTCTCTCTTTCTCTCCCTCTCTTTCTCTTTCTCTCCCTCTCCCTCTCTTTCTCTCCCTCTCCCTCCCTCTCTCTCTCTCTCTCTCTCTCTCTCTCTCTCTCTCTCTCTCTCTCTCTCTCTCTCTCTCTCTCTCTCTCTCTCTCTTTCTCCCCTTAATATCTTCCTTCTATTGTAAATATTGCAAATAAACTATCATAAATTCCATTTACTTTAGTAATTCATTTTGGGATTTAGAAATTAAATCATTAAATCTATGGCAACCACCTATATAAACATTCAAAGTCCAACCACAAATAAATTTAACAGTGGACACACTTGTTAACCATTAAAGCTATCTAAAAGTCGAATAGGTTTCATCCTGAGGTAATTAGTTTCCCTTCATTGGAAGTCTTTGAGCAAAAGATGGATGGATGAATGGATGAGTACTTGTTGAAAATTACAAAGTTGAGGTTCTTGCTCAGGGCTGACTTGGACTAGATGGTTTCCAAGGCTACTTCCAGTTGTGAGATTTAATGATACCTGAGTCCCTTCCTGGGTGTTTTGATCCAACCTAAGGAGTGATGGTGATAGGATAGTACTTACTTATGTCTGCTCCAGATGGCAGAGCATTTTGTTTACACTCCTCATTTCAGGCTTATCAGGGTGTACCCTAGCCTGTCAGTTGATTTGAATATTTTAATTGATGAGTTTGTTGTGTTTAAGCCTCAAGGCTTTTTTTTTCCAGTGAAGAAAGCAATTTTATAAACAGATGCATGTAAAAGCAAACAAAATACTCATGAGTAGAAAAATATCTCTTCAATGCCCCAGGCTAAGCTATGGCCTTTCTTCTGCCTTCCTCTTCTATGTGGGCAACTTATATGCCTGTTATATTCCTATTATTAATAGCATCATTAGCATTTGAAAGAATTTTGGTAGAGTGAAAAGTTCTTTGAACTTGGGATCAGATTTAATTCCTTGCTTTGCTATATACTATCTATATAACTAGAATCAGTCCCTTCATGTTTCTTGGTTTAAATTTTCTCAATTGTAAATAGTTTTGGTGATACATGCTATGTATTTTAGAGCAGATAAAATAGTTTATAAACTTTATAGAAATATAGAAATGAATCTATCATTTATCTGTGTATCCATCCATCCATCCATCCATTCATCCATTCATCCATCCATCCATCCATCCATTATCCATCCATCCCTCTAGCTATCTATATATCCATCCATCCATCCATCCATCCATCTATCTATCTCTCTATCTATCTATCTATCTATCTATCTATCTATCTATCTATCTATCCATCCATCCTGTTTACTCTCTGGAGTATATCTGGGATATAATGAGTTATTATTGGAATTAAATTAATTAATAATAAGGAATTAAATTAATCAGATATTTGTTAAAAATATTGGATGCACAGAATCTTGCAAAGAACTGAGGGAGATGATACAAAGTACAGACAAGTAATCATTGCTCTGCTCTTCAATATGAGTATGCAGATAAGACAAAGAACCATAATATAGACATATAGCAAAATGTAAAATAAAATAATATAGTACTATAATATATATATATATATATATATATGTATATATATATGTATGCAATTTCATTGATATGCTGGGCAGAAAAAGACAAGAAGAAAACAGTCCCTGCTCTCAGTTAGCTTACATTCTACTAATAAAGCTGTTTTATCAAGTGGAATGAGAAATTTGAATGTATTTTTGGAAACATAAAGCACTATGTAAATTATTGGCATGAAAATGGTATTTCGTAGTGTTATGGGAAGGCTTCAAACTACATATATATATATATATATATATATATATATATAAATTAAGAGTTTATCTAAGGGAGAAAGGGAAAAGGGATCAAAGTATAGCTAACTTATAACCCACTTAGAGATTAAACTCCTTATACTTATAAAACTATTCTAAACTAAATCTCTAAAGTAATACCTAAGGTTAAGGGGGTTTTGTTAGGAACAGGCCCAGGGACAAATGGGCCAAAGATTCTCACAATACTGGAGTCCTCCTTTGGGTCAAGCAGCAATCCCAGTAACAGCTCAGATGAAATCTTCTCCACAGCAGTAGCATCAGCTCCAGTAGCAGAGACAGGCAGAAACCAAAAAAGCCCAAAGGAAAAGGGACCACTGGCTCTCTGGGTCCACCCCAGAAATAACCAGATAGCACCCCTGGGCTCTCTTGACTATCAGAGAAAAGAAGCCTCACTCTTCCTGAGTTCACCAATTGCTTTCTGCAGCTGCTTCTGTGTTCAGTTCCAGCTTCTGGGTGTTCTGAGTGGAATGTTGGTCTGCAGGGTCTCATGCTGTCAGCTTGCCCTGTTATGCCCTGCTAAAAATCCCTTACTGCAGTAGGAATAAATATAAAGTGTTATACATTGGTTCAAGAAAACTACTTTACATGCACAAAATTGGGGATAATAATTTATTTTAAATAGATGAGGGTTGTGATTAGAAGATGCCATATGCAATGTGTACTATGTGTACTATGGCAATCAACAAGGTTATAAGATTTCCTACTGCATTAAGAGGCATAGAATAAGAATAAGAGGCAAGGAATAAGAAAAATCTAGTTTCATTGTATTCTGCTCTGGTCAGATCACAAGAGGAGTATCATGTTGAGTTCTGGATACACGATTTTAGGAAGGGTGTTGTTAGGTTGAAAAAATCTCGAGGAGGGTAGAGAGAATGGTACAGTGCCAGGATCCATTCAATATGAAAATCAGTTAAAGGAACTAGGAATGGTTAGCCTGAAACAGGAAAGGTACAGGTGGGACATGATACTGTATTTTAGTGGCTATTATGTGGAAAGGGGTTTAGATTTGCTCAGTTTGGCCCAAGTGGGCAAAACAAGATGGAAGCCAGAAAGAGGGAAATTTAATATTAATGGAGGGAAAAAAAACTCTTTCTAATAATTATACCTATGAAAATTGGAATGAGCTGTTTTGAGAAGTGGTGGATTTTTACTCATTTTTGGCTTTCAAACAAAAATTGGATGACTATTTGTGTGGTATATTTTAATGAAGAATTCTTTACCTGCTATGAATTAGACTAGATGGCTTCTGAAGTCCCTTTCAACTCTAAAACTCGAGGATTCCCACAGATTGACCCATAGACCAAAATATTTGAAAGTCCTACTATCCACATGAAATTGTTCTTCCATTTGGACTTTTGTTAATATACTTCCTTCACATAGCAAATATCTTGATGAAAAAAAGGAGTGTCTGGATGAACTAGTTTCTCAGCCTATTTGGTCTCTTCAATCTGGCAATGATTTGACATCAGTTAAACTTCCATAGACAATGACAATTTTGTTTCAATATTTATTCCTTTATTTCTTGTTTTGGGGGTAATTAATGACATATTTAAATATACTAAGTTGAAATTATGAGCTACATCTTATTTTCATATTTTATTCTTTTCTTTAGCTATAGGTAGATTTTAATCTTTGCTCCTATGGTTTGACTGCATATAGACTGCTGATTTGGAAATAACTCCAGCCTTGATAATTTATTTTCTGTCTATCAAAATAAAGTCAATTTCATTTTTTTGTTTTGTTAATTGGTACTTGCCGTGTTCAATGCCTTCTGACTCTTTTCCAGAAGAAAATATTTGTTCTACACAGGCATGTGACTTCTTCATAGTCTAAAAATCTTTGACTTTTTTTCTTCGTCCCGAGTCATACTTTCCAAAATATTTTCCACTGTTCTTCTCATGCTCACCTTTGCATTGATATTTAGTATCATATGTTAGTCTAAATGTGAAGGTCTTAGCAAATAGTTCAGAGAATATATGTAACTTTTCACCTTCTATAACTGATATGAGTGTATTAGGTGCAATGATCTTCAGCATTGTCTTTTTGCTTATACTTATCAGAAGTATAGCACTGCAAGATGACCAAGAACGTTATAAAGTGGTATTTCTCGTTGCTTTTTGATGAATGTTAAAACCAACTCCACCAGCTCATTTGTTAGTCTTTCCAAGGAGATCTATGAACTATCCTTGCAATTATATCTAACATTCTTGTATGTCTTGGTTTTACAGACAGACACACATTTATAATGAAATGGACTATATTGGGAAGAGGATTCCTACTCATTACTCATCTTCAAACAAAGGATGGATAACTACTTGTAGGGTATAATGTAATGGAGATTCTTTATCTTATATGAGTTGGATAAGATGGCTCCTAAAGTATATAAACATATATGTACCTACTCACTTATGAATGAACACATATGAATATGGGCAGCAAGGTTGTGCAGTGGATAACGTACCAGGCTTAGAGTAAAGAAGACCTGAGTCCAACTTTGGCCTCAGACACTTACCAGCTGTGTGATCCTGAGCAAATCACTTAAAGTCTGTATGTCTCAATTTCCTCATTTTTAAGATGAGCTGCAGAAAGAAATGGCAAATCACTCTAGTATCTCTGCCGAGAAGACCCCCAAAATGGTCATGAATAGTCAGATATCACGGAAACAATTAAACAGCAACATGTATAAATATATACATATGTACATATGTAACACATATACATACATGTCAACATGCATGGGTGATTAGGAATTTAAAGGATTATATGTCATAGTAATCATATTATAAATTCATTTGCAATGCCCCTCAAAGTATACTTCTCCCTTTCTCTCTCATCTACTCCCCCATGCTAAATTTTGAATTTTGGTTGAGGCTACTTCTCTCCTCTCATAGTCTTACTCATCCTTCAAGATAAATCTTATTCTCACATCTTTTATGGAGTTTTTAATGGCTGATCAGTAGTCCACCCCCCCCCCCTTTTTTTCACCTGAGCTCTTCGAGCACTAACAATTCATATTACACAAGACAGTACTTGATTCAATACTACTTTATAATGTCCTCTAATTACTTTTGTGCTTGTTATTCTTTTCTTCAATTAATTTGTGAGTTCCTCAAGGTTCAGAATTTTAAAGGCTACTTCTTTGTAAATCCTCCCTCTTCCATGCTTAGCTCAGTGTTCTTTGATGCCTATTGGTTGGTTGACTGAAATCAGAAAGTAGTCTCAGAATTCTCTGTAGAATGAAAGAGAAGAAATCGTGGAACAGTGGAAAGCTGTTGGACTCAAGTCAGAGATCTGGATGCTTGGTTCTAAGGTTATTCTGATGATTCACCTTAAGCAAGAAGCTGGAAACCCTTGATTATTATTTGCTATTCATTCATTTAATCTTTAATGTCATTGTTTGGCTGTTTTTTATTGATATCTGACACTTCAGGACACCATTTTTTTGTCATGGGGGGATACTGAAGTATTTTTGGATACTCCAAACTCCAAAATGAAACTTGACATTTTCTGCAGCTCATTTTACAAATGAGGAAACTGAGGCAAACAGGGTTAAGCAACTTGCCCACTGTCACATAGATAGTAAGTGTCTGAGACAAAATTTAGACTCAGGTTTCCCTGATTCCTGCACTCTACCCACTTGTGCCTCCTAACTCCTGGTCATCCTTGATATTCATCTTTTTATGAAGCAGTTGAGTTAGATGTTCTCTTTAGTTAGCTCTAATATACTAGATTCTAATACTAGGCTAAATGTTCTCCTGGAGTCTGTGAACTTATTTTGCAAAACATCAATTACTCCATTTCAATATAACTTTTTCCCTTTATAATATTATGTATTTCTTGCATTTAAAAGCATTACTTTGAGAGGAGCTTTGCCATACTAACAAAAGCTTCCATGACACAAAACAGTTATAAACAACTGTTTTAAGCTGTCAGGTCCCTTTGTAGCTCTAACATTCTATCTTCTTTGCTCTAACATTCTATATTTTAAGGCTACTTCAATTTTTCTATTCTATGTTTTCTAAAACTTTTATCTCTTCTGAGACAGTGATGATATAGCATAAATAATTTCTAGAGGATGGAAAATTTATTGATTCCTCATCAATTTATTTCAGTGAAACCTTTCCAGATTTGTTTCTAATTTACTCCTGAAATCTGTGAAGTATAGGATCAAGACTTCAATATTGTAGGAAGAACAGGAAAAGCTTATTGCCTCCCATTTCTAGAAGTTGTCTTTCTAAATGTATGTTGTTTTCCTTTAATGAGTGACTTTCTCTTGTTTCACTGGGCACCTGAGTGTGCTGTACACTGCCTAACCTTATGTTTCCAATGGATTGTAGGCAGAATTGTGAGTAATAAGATCTTCAATCAAAGGATATGGATTCTGTTTCCCCAGGTCATTATGAATGAAAAGTAGAAGCACATAACAGAAAAAAACCTCATTTATTTCATAGAATAGGGGAATGGAGTGTTCTGTTGAATGAAGCATCATGATTAATTAAGAAGAATTAGCCTGACAAAAAAAGAAGGGGGGCATTTTTCTTCTCTTAGGGGTCACAGAACAACCCATCCCCCTAAATATTTTTTAAAAATGAGAAACAAATAAAAATAGCTTCATTTTTTTTCTTAGAGAAAGGAAAACACATTTTTCATCTAACCTTAAAATTGAAAACATTATTGAATAAATATGCAGATAACAAAAACCACGCTTTAAATTGATTTTGAGACTAGTTAATGAGACAGGGAATTAAGGCAGGGGGAAACAATAGGAATAAAAAAGTGAATGTAAGATTTATATTCATAAAATTTACCACCCAGGGAAGACTTTAAAATAATAGCCAGTATCATTATTTTACAGAGGAAGAATGTGGAACACACAAGAAGAAAGTGATTCACCAAAGGACTTAGAGAAGCAGAATCAGAGATTCCAGGCAAGCATCTTTCTAATACACTATTATTCTCCTTGGAACAAGACAGAGGAGGAAGAAGGAATAGGAGTTAGTGAGAAAGAAGTCAACTGGTCTAATTTGATCAGCAAGTAAAGTAAATGAAGAGAGGAGGTAGTGTGAGATAGATCAAGAAATATAACTTGGAGACAGATGGTAGATGGAATCACAATGCTAGGCTAAGGAAGTCTTTCCCATGGATCTTTTTATTTTTTGTAATTTTGATTTCATTTTGATTAATTTCATCTTTTTGGATTTCTTTAATTCATAAAGTGCTTAAGTTAGCATGTTATTTTATTTTGAGATTGCATCATGTGTCAGTCTCTTCTCCCTAAGGTCATGTTTTCCAGGTCATCCTACTCACCACTGGGAACAGAGTATGTGTCCAACTGCTTTTTCATGGATTGAAGGTACTGACTTTTACATATCAGTTGGTCCCAAAATGGAATAGTGAATTATAGACAGTGAATTCTCTGCCACTGGATGTCTTTAAAAGGACTGGATATTTCTTAGCGATGTTTGAGAGATTTTCTATTCAGATTATAGTCTGGACTAAATAATTTTGGTATGCCTTCCACCTTTAAGATTTTATGATGCCACAGTCATCTCAGTCCCAACAGGTCCAAAATGGAGCTCATTGTCTTTATGTGATGTCCCTCTTCAACCAAACTTTCCATCTTAATGACTTTTTTCTCCATTTGATGCAGAAAAATAATTTAAGGATGATTTAGAATAACAAAAAAAAAACACCAAAAATAACATGATGCAAAAAAGGGGAGAGAAACAAACTCATAACTCCAAAAACTATTTTCCCTTCACCCAGGGTTAATTCCATAGAAGTCTAAAATAAACATATATATGTATAATTACAAAAATAAGCCACAACGGTTAACACAGTATGTCCTTCAAGAAAATGATATGCAAATATGGCTCTTGGTATGGGCATACATTTTTGGAAGGTCTGCAAGACCTTCAGAACTCTGCGTTCAGAACCTGTTGCTTGGCATTTGGAGTCCTCCCTTTCTATAACACGCAATGTGATCCCTTTCCATTGACTCTCAGAGAGGCCATGTAGCTTGCCTCTTTTGGACAGAGGGAAGGCAGTCACCTATAACATTCTTTTTAATGTGCATATCACATAAAGGAAGGGAAGGGGATGGGAAGAAAGGAGGGGAGAGAAGAGGAAGGGAAGAAGAGCATGATTCGACTTTATCAGGAGAACTCAGCATCAAGCAGCAGTCTCTGTATTTACAAAGGAGTGAATTAGGAAAGCAGTCTTCATCTTTTAGGAATGGAAAAGAAATTAGAGGTGAAGGAGGTGATTATTTTGGGGGAGCCATGGACATCTCAGAAATAAAAATCTCAAATCTCAAAGTTGTCATGCTCAAAGTTAAAACTTTAGTTTTGGGCCTGTTAACAAAGGTGTTCCATAGATCCTAGTGTGTTTACATATCAATTTCAATTCTATAAATGTTTACAAAATCCTTTTTAAAAACTCACTACTCCTCCCTCTTTTACATCCTTCTGCCTGGAATGTATTCCCTCCTTTTCTTCATTTTTCAGAGTCCCTGGCATCCTTCTAGTCAGCTCAAGTGCTACCTTCCACATGCAGTCTTTCTCCCCCAAATGTTCTTATATTAATTTTGTACACATTTTTATGTATTTTAATAAAATGTATTTATTTGTTTCTTTGTTACGTTGTAATATCCTGGTAATTCCTTCTCTCCTCTCCTCCAAATGAGAGAAGGCATCATTTGCCTTCATATATATATATATATAATATATATATATATAATATATATATATATATATGTCAGAATGCCTTGTTCATTTCTAATGACATTTTTCTCTAGAGGTAGATATACATGTCATTCATCAGACAATTATTTCTGTTGCTGTACACAATGTTCTTGGTTCTGCTCATTTTGCTCTTCATTATTTCATGTACATCTTTCCATATTAAAAAAAACAAAACTTAACCTGTTCATCATTTCTTATGGTGAGAGAGTATTCTATCACAATCAGACTCCTCAACTTGTTTATCCATTTCCTAATTTATGGGCATTCATTCAATTTCTAGTTTTTTGTACCACAAAGAGAACTGCTATAAATATTTTAGAACATGAAAGTTCTTTTCCTATTTTCCCTGATCACCTTGGGAAATGAAACTAATAGTGGAATTCCTAGGAGAAAAGGTTCTGTATATCCTTTTGGAATAGGATTTTTTAGAATTAACCATCATGGCCATCATTCTGGGACTCTTTAAGAGGAGCAAGCATTTCTTCTCATCCTGAGAGCAATTTGGGCTCTCAAATTCTTTGAGCCAGAGAGTGGACTTGAATCAAGCCTTAACATTTTGTAAAAATGCACTCAACCCCAAAGAACAGATGGGAAGAAAAGAGTTGGAACTGTAAGAGCTAAGTAGCAGTGGGAGAGACAATATCTTCAGCCCCTCCTGGGTCTTAATGAGCTGAGGGGAAGAGTAAAGGCATAGAAATGATGGGTGAAGAGAGAGAAAGGAGAGACGAGCCAAGATAGAAGAGGGAGAAATCAAGGAGGGATGTTGAGTCCCTGCAGGCATTTTGGAATACAAGTTCAGAATGAAGCAGCCAGTTATCTTCAATTTGAGAACAGAAGATATCTAAAAAATACCTAAATAATCTACAACAATGTATGCTAAGTAGAAGCAGTATAGAGCTGTGGAAAGAATATTAAATTTGGAATCAGGAAGACCTTCATTCACATCTTGTCTTTGACAAGTTGCCTAATGAAACATTTCACCTTCTATGTGTGGTTCTGAAACTGCATGGACAGGCCAGTCTCAAAAATCTCTCCCATCCAACCCCCTTAAAAGGCCATCCAATCTCATTTTTCAGTGGAGGAAATCATTCTCAAACAAGTCATATCAATAAAACCATTTCGCTTTAATGTCAGTGAACAATGCCCCAGCACTACTCAGGCAGTTAATTACAATATGTTCACAGACACAGCAGCTGAATAAGCAGGCAAGTCTTGGGGCTTCATTAAGAGGAGCTTCGTAGTGTTTGGGTGATAGTGTAGTGGTGATATCTTTGCTTAGGTTGAAAGCTCAGCTACCCTCTTGGGGTACTGCTGCTCCCCAAGGAGGAACTATAACCAGATGTTTGCAGCTCTCTGAAAACTGCACATCTCCCAATTGTTGACTCTGGGAAGCCCTGGTTGGGTGTAGCTTTCATTTTTTTATCATCCCGTTAAGCTGAGTGATGATTAAGCTCAGAGACACCCAGCATTATTATTGGGGAAAAATGCATTGCTGAACTCCCTGAATGCCTTTTAAAGAATAGCTCAACATTTCCTGATTAATTGGCTGCACAAACCCCAACAGGAAAGAGAAATGTCACTGAGAGGAAGGGAAATGGATTCAGTCATCTCACAGAAGTCAAACTAATGTGCGTTTAGTGAAACACGAATCCTGACATTGCCTCCGAAACCACAGCTTTATTGAGGTCTCTCAAGTTTTGCAAATTTGGGCAACTTATTTGGAACCTGAGGTTGGGGTAGAATGAGAATTAGTTTGTATTTATCTATGCAGCTTGGGTACACAGTGCTAGTCATTGGTGGATGTTTGTGGTTGAGTGATAAAATAATTCCATTTGATTTTATTACAGTACTGAGTGTACAAAGTCAGACAGTCAATAAGCATTTAATGAATGCCTACCATGTACTAGGAACTGTGTTAAAAACAGAACATGAGGTAATACAAATTTATCTAAGTACTCGTTGGATCTTATAATTTTATAGAAATAGATGAAGCATAGTTCTTGAATCCTTCTGGGTTAAAGGGTAGAAAGGACATCGGACTAAGAATACTTGGTTTTTGGCTCTGAGCTTTGTGATCCAGAGCAAATCATTTCCCAATTAGAAAGGAGAGAAAGAGAGAGAGAGAGAGAGAGAGAGAGAGAGAGAGACAGAGACAGAGACAGAGACAGAGACAGAGACAGAGACAGAGACAGAGACAGAGACAGAGACAGAGACAGAGACAGAGACAGAGACAGACAGAGACAGAGATAGTCAGAGACAAAGATAAAGAAAAAAGGAAGGAAGAAAGGAAGGAAGGAAAAAGAAAGAGAGAGAAAGAGAAAGAGGGAGGGAGGGAGGAAAAGGAAGTAAGGAAGGAAGAAGAAAAGAAGGAAGGAACAAAGGAAGGGAGGAAGGAAGAAAGGAAGGAAAGAAAGAAAGAAGGAAAAGAAAGCATTTACAAAGCAGCATATAAGGGGGCAACTAGGTGGCTCAGTGGATTGAGGGCCAGGTCTATAGAACTATAGACAGGAAGTTCTAGGATCAAATTTGGCCTCAAATACTTCGTAGCTATGTGACCCTGGGTATGTAACTTAATCTTCATTGCCTACCTCTTATCATTCTTCTGCCTTGGAACCAATACACATGCAATATTGATTCTAAGATGGAAAGTAAGGGTTTAAAGAAAAAGCAACATTTATTATGTGTTAGGTACTGTACTAAGCTCTGGGAATAAAAATACAACCTAGTTAGACAGTGCCCCCAAATCAAAAAGCTTACATTTTAAAGCTTTTACATTTTATTTTTTTACATGTTGATATAATTTTAAATAATTGCTTTCTGACATTTTATAATACGTTTTCTTTTCCTCTCTCTCATGCCTCCCCCTTCCCCAAGATGGCAGATAATATTATATAAATTGTATATGTGTTATTATACAATGCATATTTACATGTTCTTCATGTTGTAAAAGAACTCATCTCTCGCTGACACTGAAAGAAAATCATAGTGGAAATATAGTGAAGAATGGTCTGCTTCAATCTGCTTGTAGACTCCATCAGTTCCTTCTATGGTGGTAGATAGCCTTTTTAATCATGCGTGCCTTGGAGTTATCCTGGATCCTTTTGTTGCTGATGATAGTTAAGAAGAACTTGCATTTTAATGAGGGACAACAAACACATAAAAGGGAGCTGGTGGGCATGGGGTTTGGAAATTCATGCTCGATATCATGTTGTGAAGATGCCCAAGAAGTGATGTGGAACCCTGATTCCATGTAATGTCCTAATAGTTCACCTGCTCCCTATCCTGAGTTAGAGTCCAGGATTTTATCTAGAAAAGGGGAAAGAGAAAAGAAATGAAAAAGCATTTATATTGTACTTAGTGTGTTCTAGGTACTATGCTAACCACTACACATATCTCATTTTGCCTTCACAACCCTGAGGTAAGTGCTATTATTATTTCAGTTTTGAAGATTATAAAATTATAACAATTACCTCTTAATTGACTTCTCTTCCATTCTGTCCCCTTTTGCAAGCCATTCTCTAAACAGCTGCCCAAATTAATCTTACAAAGGCATAGATCTTCCCATCTTACTTCCAGGTTCAAAAATTTTCATTTGAAAAAATACAAAGTATTGGTTTTGAGATTTAATTACCCTACAATATCTTGCTTAGTTATTATTTTTGGCACTTGGATTTCTGATTGTAAGTTTGTGAAATTTTCAAAACTAAATATCATTGGAAACATAAAGCATTATGTGTCTTCTTTCACAACATGATGAACATGGAAATATGTATTATATAGTAATAAATGTAAAACCTATATCATATTACCTGCTTTATTAAAAAGCAAAGGGGGTAGGGAGGCATATAATATGGATAGCAAAATATCAGAAAGAAAATATTAAGAAATTTTATTGCCATATAATCTGTAAAAAATTTATAATAAAATGACAAAATAAATATCACTACTAAAACATTTGAAAAAGACAAACCTTTAATATGGAGAATTATGGGATCTGCAGTGCCTATCCCAGATATATGTACTAATTCAGTAGACTGACCATCTAACTGAATCATTCCATTGTTTGGACAATAAGTATTTTTTGCCTATTTAGTGTTTCTTATATGGATTGTTTTTTAGCAATATGATTCTCATTGAGGATATTTCCCTCACTCTCAATTATATGTATATGAATTTTTTAACATGCTTTTAAAATATTTACTGATTTGTAAGATATACTCTATCCTCGTTTAGAGTAGGTTTTTTATTTTTTATTTTTTGTCTTATGTTATTTATTTATTTATTTTTATTCAGCTCTTCCCTGTCCTCCCCATACCATAGAAGGAAACATCTGACAAAATATATAGATCATGTCTTTTAACTCTTCATTTCGCAGTTCATTCTCTCAATGTGACCATTCACAAATTATTCTTCAAATATTAAATCCATATCTGTATATAATATTCTCTTTGTCCTCACACTCTTCATTCTCTCATGTATTTGTCTTCATTATCTCATGGAGGATATTGTTGTTCAGTTGTTTTAGTTATGTCAGACATTTGTGACCACATTTGTGGTTTTCTTAGAAAGACACTGAAGAGACTTCCAGTCAAGATGGCAGTTTAGAGAAAGCTAAAGTTCAGAGCTCCAGAAACCCTTCCTTACCGATCTCAAACTAAATGCTCCTAGGGCACTGAAATTCAAAACAAACAACAGAATAGACCTCGGGAACACTCCTCCTGGACCGGGATCAAAAGGTTCGCCCCCCCAAAAGTCAGAACCCAAGATCACTCGGATCTAAGGGGTAGGCAAAAGGAAGGTCCCAGGACCCATCCCCACCATCCCAGAGCATTGAATCTGAGGCAGCAGCAGGAACCTCAGGGCAGGCAAAAGGGTCTCGGGAGCTGGCTATTCTGAAGGCCACATCCTGAAAACAACCTGACCCAGTCACGGGGGCACCCAGACAGCAGGGAAACAGAGAGAGCAGGGGGAGCCTGTAGCCCCCTGACCAGATCCTTTCATCTGAGTCTCACTGAAGGTCCCTGCCTCAGGGCATACTCAGTCTGAGGTTAATCCTATCACCAGCCCTTGGAGCTCCAGGAAGCCACGACCACTCCCCCTCAGAGTGCAGGCCCCTCTGGCCAGCAAAGGCATTGAAAAACATGTGAGAGTGTCAAGCCAGGTGCAGAGCATAGAAGTAAGGCAACAGAGAAGCATCGGGAAGGAACTGAGGAGGGTAGTAACACCGAAACACCGAAACACCGAAACACCAGCAATTCCAGGCTTCCTGGGGAATACAGGCAATTTACCTGGGGCTAAAGCCACTGAACACCAGACAGATAACAGAAGAACCAGCCCCCCTCACTCAGATAGAGATGGCAAACAGCACAGAAGCAAAAAAGCCTCAAAACAACAGGAAAAACAAGAAGGGGGCAACTTTGGACACATTTTATGGAGCAAAAATACAAAATACAGAGGAGATAGAAGAGGAAACACAAGCAAATGCGATGAAACCTTCCAAAGGAAATGGAAACTCTCCACAAACTTTTGAAGCATTTGAATCGAAAATGATAAAAAAGATGGAAACCTTCTGGCAGGAGAAGTGTGAATTAATGCAAAAGAATTTCACACAACTACAAAACTGGTTTGACCAAACTGAAAAGGAAAACCAGGCTTTAAAAGTCAGAATCAGGCAACTCGAAGACAATGAGCAAGAATTAATAAAGCAAAGCCAAAAGATCAAGAAATTAGAAGAGAACATAAAATATCTCACTGACAAGGTGACAGACTTGGAAAATAGAGGAAGAAGAGATAATTTAAGAATAATTGGACTTCCAGAAAAGTCAGAAATAAACAACAAACTCAACATCGTAATACAAGATATAATGAAAGAAAATTGCCCAGAGATTCTAGAACAAGGGGGCAATACAGCCACTGACAGAGCTCACAGAACACCTTCTACACTAAATCCCCCAAAGACAACTCCCAGGAATGTAATTGCCAAATTCCAAAGCTTTCAAGCAAAAGAAAAAATCCTACAAGAAGCCAGAAAAAGACAATTTAGATATAAAGGAATGCCAATCAGGGTCACACAAGACCTTGCAAGATCCACTCTGAATGATCGTAAGGCATGGAACATGATCTTCAGAAAGGCAAGAGAGCTGGGTCTCCAACCAAGAATCAGCTATCCAGCAAAACTGACTATATACTTCCAAGGGAAAGTATGGGCATTCAACAAAATAGAAGATTTCCAAGTTTTTGCAAAGAAAAGGCCAGAGCTCTGTGGAATGTACGATATCGAAAAACAAAGAGCATGTAATACCTGAAAAGGTAAATATGATGGAAAGGGAAAAGGAGAAAATTGTTATCTTTTAATCTATTCAAACTCTTCTATAAGGACTACATTTATATCAATCTCTATATATTAATATATGGAAAATGTAATGTGTAAATAGAGGGAGAAGAAAAACCAAATAGAATAATCTTTCTCACACAAAGATTCACACGGGAAGGGGAGGGGAAGAAAACTCCTATAAGAAGTAGAGGAAGAGAGTTTTTACTTAAACCTTACTCTCAGGGAAATCAACTCTGAGAGGGAAAAACATCCAGATCCATTGGGATCTTGAATTCTATCTTACCCAACAAGGGTAGGGAGAAGGGAAAACCAAGAGGTAGTGGGGGAGGGAAAACAAAAGGGGAGGGAAGGAGAGGGGGAAGGGGGAGGGAAGAAAAAGGTAGGGGCTAGAAAGGGAAACATATCAAGGGAGGGGACAAGGGGGACTGATTTAAAGTAAATCATTGTATTAAAAGGTTAGAGCTAAAGAAGAAAGGTTAGAATTAGGGAAGGATATCAAAATGCCAGAGAATTCACAAGTCACAGTCATAACTTTGAACGTGAATGGGATGAAGTCATCCATAAAACGCAGATGAATTGCAGAATGGGTTAGAATCCAAAACCCTACCATATGTTGTCTTCAAGAAACACACATGAGGTGGGTAAATACCCACAAGGTCAGAATTAAAGGATGGAGTAAGACCTTCTGGGCCTCAACTGATAGAAAGAAGGCAGGAGTTGCAATTATGATATCTGATAAAGCCAAAGCAAAAATAAACCTGATTAAAAGGGATAGGGAAGGTAATTATATTTTGTTCAAAGGAACTTTAGATAATGAGGAAATATCACTAATCAACATGTATGCACCAAATAATATAGCACCCAAATTTCTAATGGAGAAACTAGGAGAATTGAAGGAAGAAATAGACAGTAATACAATATTAGTGGGAGATTTGAACCAACCTTTATCAAATTTAGATAAATCAAATAAAAAAATAAATAAGAAAGAGGTAAAATAAGTGAATGAAATCTTAGAAAAATTAGAGTTAGTAGACATGTGGAGAAAAATAAATAGGGATAAAAAGGAATACACCTTCTTCTCAGCACCACATGGCACATTCACAAATATTGACCATACACTAGGTCACAGAAACATGGCATAGAAATGCAGAAAAGCAGAAATAATAAATGCAGCCTTTTCAGATCACAAGGCAATAAAAATAATGATCAGTAATGGTATGTGGAAAACCAAACCAAAATTAATTGGAAATTAAACAATATGATACTCCAAAGTCATTTAGTTAGAGAAGAAATCACAGAAACAATTAATAATTTCATCAAGGAAAATGACAACAGTGAGACATCCTTTCAAACCTTTTGGGATGCAGCCAAAGCAGTAATCAGAGGTAAATTCATATCCCTGAGTTCATATATTAACAACTAGGGAGAACAGAAATCAATCAAATGGAAATGCAGATAAAAAGACTTGAAAGGAATCAAATTAAAAACCCCCAGCAGAAAACCAAACTAGAAATCCTAAAAATTAAGGGAGAAATTAATAAAATTGAAAGTGATAGAACTATTGATTTAATAAATAAGACAAGAAGCTGGTACTTTGAAAAAACAAACAAAATAGACAAAGTACTGGTCAATCTAATTAAAAAAAGGAAAGAAGAAAAGCAAATTCACAGCATCAAAGATGAAAAGGGGGACATCACCTCCAATGAAGATGAAATCAAGGCAATCATTAAAAATTACTTTGCCCAGTTATATGGCAATAAATACAGAAATCTAGGCAATATGGATGAATATATACAAAAATACAAACTGCCTAGACTAACAGAAGAAGAAATAGAATTCTTAAATAATCCCATATCAGAAAATGAAATCCAACAGGCCATCAAAGAACTCCCTAAGAAAAAATCCCCAGGGCCCAAAGGATTCACAAGTGAATTCTATCAAACATTCAGAGAACAGTTAATCCCAATACTATACAAACTATTTGACATAATAAGCAAAGGGGGAATTCTACCAAACTCCTTTTATGACACAAACATGGTACTGATTCCAAAACCAGGCAGATCAGAAACAGAGAAAGAAAACTATAGACCAATCTCCCTAAGGAATATAGATGCAAAAATCTTAAATAGGATACTAGCAAAAAGACTCCAGCAAGTGATCAGAAGGGTCATCCACCATGATCAAGTAGGATTTATACTAGGGATGCAGTGCTGGTTCAGTATTATGAAAACCATCCACATAATCGACCATATCAACAAGCAAACCAACAAAAATCACATGATTATTTCAATAAATGCAGAAAAAGCCTTTGATAAAATACAACACCCATTCCTATTGAAAACACTAGAAAGCATAGGAATAGGAGAGTCGTTCCTAAAAATAATAAACAGTATATATCTAAAACCACCAGCCATTATCATCTGCAATGGGCATAAACTAAATGCATTCCCAATAAGATCAGGAGTGAAACAAGGATGCCCATTATCACCTCTACTATTTGAAATTGTACTAGAAACACTAGCAGTAGCAATTAGAGAAGAAAAAGAAATTGAAGGCATCAAAATAGGCAAGGAGGAGACTAAGCTATAGCTCTTTGCAGATGACATGATGGTCTACTTAAAGAATCCTAGAAATTCAACCAAAAAGCTAATTGAAGTAATCAACAACTTTAGCAAAGTTGCAGGATACAAAATAAACCCGCATAAGTCATCAGCATTTCTATACATCTCCAACGTAGTTCAGCAGCAAAAACTAGAAAGAGTAATCCCAGTCAAAATCACCTTAGACAAAATAAAATACCTAGGAATCTATCTCCTGAGATAAACACAGGAACTATTTGAATACAACTACAAAACACTTTCCACACAACTAAAACTAGACTTTAGCAATTGGAAAAAACATTAATTGCTCATGGGTAGGATGAGCCAATATAGTAAAAATGACCATCCTACCTAAACTTATATATCTATTTAGTGCCATACCCATAGAAATTCCAAAAAATTTCTTTACTGATTTAGAAAAAAACCATAACAAAGTTCATTTGGAATAACAAAGGATCAAGGATATCCAGGGAAATAATGAAAAAAAAATACAAAGTTAGGGCCTTGCAGTCCCAGATCTCAAACTTTATTACAAAGCAGCAGTCATCAAAACAATTTGGTACTGTCTAAGAGACAGAAAGGAGGATCAGTGGAATAGACTTGGGACAAGTGACCTCAGCAAGACAATATATGATAAACCCAAAGATCTCAGCTTTTGTGTAAAAAATCCACTATTCGATAAAAACTGCTGGGAAAACTGGAAGACAGTGTGGGAGTGATTAGGATTAGATCAACACCTCACACCCTATACCAAGATAAATTCAAAATGAACATGAACATAAAGAAGGAAACTATAAGTAAATTAGGTAAACACAGAATAGTATACATGTCAGACCTTTGGGAAGGGAAAGACTTTAAAACCAACCAAGACATAGAAAGAGTCACAAAATGTAAAATAATTTTGACTACATCAAATTAAAAAGCTTTTGAACAAATAAAACCAATATAACTAAAATCAGAAGGAAAGCAACAAATTGGGAAGAAATCTTCATAGAAACCTCTGACAAAGGTTTAATTACTCAAATTTACAAAGAGCTAAATCAATTTCAAAAAATCAAGCTATTCTCCAATTAATAAATGGGTAAGGGACATGAACAGGCAGTTCTCAGCCGAAGAAATCAAAACTATTAATAAGCACATGAAAAGTGCTCTACATCTCTTATAATCAGAGAGATGCAAATCAAAACAACTCTGAGGTATCACTTCACACCTAGCAGAATGGCTAACATGATAGCAAAGGAAAGTAATGAATGCTGGAGGGGATGAGGCAAAATAGGGACATTAATTCATTGCTGGTGGAGTTGTGAACTGATCCAACCATTCTGGAGGGCAATTTGGAACTATGCCCAAAGGGCGATAAAAGACTGTCTGCCCTTTGATCCAGCCATAGCACTGCTGGGTTTTTACCCCAAAGAGATAATAAGGAAAAAGCCTTGTACAAGAATATTCATAGCTGCGCTCTTTGTGGTGGCCAAAAATTGGAAAATGAGGGGATGCCCTTCAATTGGGGAATGGCTGAACAAATTGTGGTATATGTTGGTGGTGGAATACTATCGTGCTAAAAGGAATAATAAAGTGGAGGAATTCCATGGAGACTGGAAGGACCTCAAGGAAGTGATGCAGAGCGAAAGGAGCAGAACCAGGAAAACATTGTACACAGAGACTGATACACTGTGGTACAAAGGTAATGGACTCCTCCACTAGGGACAATGCAATGTCCCTATCAGAACAATCTGCAGGAATCTAAAAATCACTATCCACAAGCAGAGGATAAACTGTGGGAATAAAAACACCAATGAAAAGTAACTGCTTGACTACAGGGGCTGAGGGGAAATGACTGAGGAGAGACTCTAAATGAACACTCGAATGCAAATACCAACAACATGGCAATGGGTTCGAACCAAGAACACATGTGATACCCAGCTATGGGAGAAGTGGTGGGAGGGGGGTGGGGGGAGGAAAGATAATGATCATTGTTTCCATTGA
Organism: Monodelphis domestica; assembly: GCF_027887165.1. Classification (NCBI taxonomy): domain Eukaryota; kingdom Metazoa; phylum Chordata; class Mammalia; order Didelphimorphia; family Didelphidae; genus Monodelphis; species Monodelphis domestica. Next base: position 122,006,233 of record NC_077229.1, read on the forward strand.
ATAATGTTTGTAAATAACCAAATAAAATAATGTTTAAAAAGTCCAAAAAAAATTAACTCTAAAAAAAGAAAAAGAAAGACACTGAAGTAGTTTGCTTCTTCTTTCCTCAGCTTATTTTGTAGATGAAGAAATTGAGGAAAACACGATTAAGTGACTTGCCTGGGGACAAATAGCTAACATGTCTTATGTCAGATTTGAACTAAAAAATGTGACTTCCTGACTCCAGGCCTCCTCTTTTCACTGAGGATACTTAGAAATATTTTGAGATTACAGCAAGTTATAAAAATGTATATGTCGTTAGGTTGCTTGGGCCTATTTCCCAAAGAGGTCAGGGAAACTGGAAAAGAACCAATAAATTCCAAAATATTTATAGTATCTCTCCCTGTGGTGATAAAGAATTGGAAATTAAAGGGATGATCACCAATTGGGGAGTGGCTAAACAAATTGCAGTATATGATTGTGATGTGAGAGTAAACATTGAAAAATTTATAAAGAACTGCATGAGATAATGAAATGAGTAGAACCAGAGGAATATGACACACACAGAATTAATGACATAAGAATAAACTATGAATGTTACTTACATGAAGTGAACTTGAAAGGTGAAACATCAAAGACAATTTATATGTAAATGTTGGCCTCACTGATGACATCTTCTGTGATGTGACGAGTGTGGAGAGGGATTAGGACACTCATGGATGGGATTTATTATGTAGATATAGAGAAAAATAAATAAAACATATGGGAGGATTGTAATTTCATTTGTGTTCTTTTTCTGTATATATGGAAATGACTGGTTTTATAAAATTTGAGAAAAATATTTTGGGATTTTACATAATCACTAGAATTCCATCTGCAAACAAGAGTATCTGTTTGACATCATCAAAGATAGGAAATTTTATCATTTGAACCTTGTAGAAATTTTAGAGGACATATAACATTATTTTCTTTTTACTTGAAATTAATAGAGGATCATTCAATTGTTATCAGGTATTTTTATTTTTCAGGGAATTTTAAATGACTTTTATATATATAGCACTCTGTTAGAACAGTCATTAATTCTTCTGCTTACTATACTGTCACATCCATTAAAGGAATCAACAAATAACAAAAAGCAATGAGATCTCATATACTCCATGAGTATAAAAATATGGTCTATGGTAGAGTCGTGTGTCAAAGTTTGCCTATTCTCTTTTCATATTTTCATCATCACTACTCTCAAGATGTGTATAAAAAGTTTTTATAAACATGAAAAAGTAGGCATATGGGTTAGTGATAATTGAAGTTCTCTTCATCTTTTTATAGGTGGGAATTAATATTGTTGGTGATTTTTCTTTTTTCTGAATTTTCTTTTGATATTTCCTCCACTGATATACTTTGTAAAATGACCTTTTGATGATATGAATGTTGTTTCTTCTTACAGTGATTCTTCACTGAGTCTATATCATCTGGTCCAGCCACTATTTCCATCTACGTTTTCCTGAATCTATATAGGAAATCTTACAGGGACTGAAACTTTAGGGTCCGAATGAATTTTCAAATATGTGTGTTGAAAATATAGAAACTGACAATTATTTTTCCATTTTAGATGTCTGTTCTACGAGTTTTGATCATGCTCTTAAGATGATGTAGTTCAATTGAATCCCATATTAAGGTGTCTGCAAACTTGTTTTCACCTCTATTGCTTTTCGCTGTTTTATAAGGCAACAGACTTCATCATTTTCTACCACCTCCTTGTGTGAGCTCTCCTTTGCCTCCCCACCCCATATTATCTGTACATGTAATTTCTGAGGAGTTTAATGTTAGCTTGAGGGCAAATACTATCTCATCTGGCATTTGGACCTGCCCCCTCCCCAATTTAATTGTATGTAGTAGGAATTTAATCAATGTTTATTAAATGGAATTGAATTGTAATTGTGGTACACTTGTTAAAGGGAGCCATTTTAAAAATGGTGCAATGTATCTGACACACAATAATAAAAAATTTTTTATTTGGTGATTAATAACTGGAACCCATTATCTAGTCTATATTTAACCAAGTCATAATGGCTTCATATGAAATGAGTATTAGGTGTCTGCTCAATGGGATATGGCATGTATAAATAATAGGGAACAAGAGGGCAAATGAAAGACCATACCAGAAACTACAAGGAAGCTTGAGGGAGGAGAGACTTGTAACAATTTGAAGAAGGGATCAAGAAAAGCTTCATGTGGAGAGTGGCATCTGAGTTGAGCTCACTGTATTAAGTGATAAGGAATAAAAGCAATAATTGCAATGATTTTCATGCCATTTTTCAAAATTCTTTCCTTGCAGTGAGCTGGGTTGTGCCTGAATTGTTGTCTTCATTTTACAGATATGGGAACTGAGGCACAGAAAAGTGAAACAACTGACCCATAGCTTAAATAGCTTGCAATTATTGTATTAGTTGTAAATTGAATAATTTGGACTTTATGCTCTCTGACATTCCTCTGAACTCTGGCTCTACAGCCATAATCATAAGGCCACCATCATTTCCCAATTAGAATGTTAGGTTGAAAATATAGTGGCAAAAATAGGAGAATGGGGAGGAACACCAAACTTTCAACTCTTTAGGCATTATAAAATGCCATGTAGATAAGTGGAAGGGGTGCCATTTATACATGCCACTCTACAGTCCCATGGTATGACCCTTGCATTCCTATCTCCTACGGTAATAAGGAAGAGGAGTGATACTATTAACATTAAAATTCCTTGGAAAGGTCAGCACAATATTTTGAGATGCATGGTTTATTTAATGGGTCTGTAACTGGCAATTTTTTTTCACTGCTTCACCGTGGATAGTTAAAGGGTATTGATATTTCTCTTTCATAATTTTGATCCAACATGATTTGGCATGGTCAAGGGATCTCATCCCCAAGGTATCCTAGAGATTACTGAATAAAATAGAACCGGAGCATGTTAATGCAATTAAGTAGAATGAGAAGGCAGAGAGAAAGAGAAAAAGAGAAATAGAAAGAGAGAGAATTAGAGATAGAGACAGAGACAGAGACAGATAGAAGACAGAGACAGCAACATAGAGAGAAAGAGACAGAGAGACTCAAGAGAGAAACAGAGAGGCAGAAGCAGATAAACCCAGATATGGAGATAGGCACAAAGAGACACAGAGGAAGAGAAAGATAGTGTTACAGAAGAAGATGGACAGTAATAGTGTAGACAGAGAGGCACTCAGAGAGAAACAATCAACCAGAGAGAGATATAGAGGGATAGAGACAGAGAGATGAGAGATAATGGATCATGCATCAGTTTGAGTTTTTGAGGAATGGAAGAAAAAATATTGGGTAGCATATGTGAAAGAGAAAGGACTTGTTTTTGGTAATTCATAACAGATTTAGAATATATTTAAAATAAATGAGCAGAAGAGTGTTTAAGGATTCTTGAAGATGATTTTATGTTCAGCCCATGGAGGGAGGAGTCTTAAGACAACCTAAGCCTAGAGAAGAACTGAGCCTTTGTAATTTACCAGAGGAAATTGAGACCCTGGGCCAAGCCTTGGCAAATTCCAGTATCTTTTTGGAAGAATTCCTAGCTCCCAGGAGACTCCCTATGGGGAAAAAATCAATCAGGGAGAATATAATTGACCTAGAATCTGGAGATGAGCAGATCTAAAGCAAGTAGTAGAAGTTTTGACACTATGCATATATAATTGATACAGAAAATAAAGTGTTGGATGTGGAATCAAGATGATCTGAGTTAAAATCCTGCCTCAGATACTAACTAAGTGACCTTATAACCCCTGCCTGCCTAAATTTCCTCATCTATAAAATGGAAGTAGTGATAGCACCTATTTCCCCAGGTTGTTGTGAGAATAGAATACCTGTAAAATACTTTGTGAATCTTAAAGTGCTTTGTAAATGGTAGCTCTTATTATGTGTGAGCAGATTCTTGTCACAGAAAGTATAAATTTGGTGGGGGGAATTTTATTATTCAAATTATTCAAAGACCAATTCAGAGTCATCTCCACCATGAAGTTTTCCCTATTTCCTTCTTCTCCATGACTAGAAGTGATCTCTTTATCTCTTTTTCTTCTCCTGAATCTGGCAGATCACTTTGTTCAGATATCTCCTGTGTATATATATGCATATATATTATATATATGTATATTAAACCCTTACCTTCCATTTTAGAGTCAATACTGTGTATTAGCTACAAGGCAGAAGAGTAGTAAGGGCTAGGCAACTGGGGTTAAGTAACTTATCCAGGGTCATATAGATAGGAAGTGTCTGAGGCTAGATTTGAACCCAGGATCTCCCATCTCTAAGCCTGGCTTTCGATACACTGAGTGACCTAGCTACCCCCTCCTGTGTACCTTCTCACATTCCAAGATATGTGCATTCCTCATCTTCATTTCTAGGGAAAATCTACTTGAAGCAGTCTGTGTTTCATGTATCTTTTTTATCTCCTGGGTCTAGCATTGAGACCAGAACATGGTAGATGTTAGAGAAAGAGTTGTTTAGTGAGAAAAATAAAGAAAGAAACCTCTATCTTGGTATCAGAGTATTTCTTGGTCTATTGAGGCCAAGTTCAAAAATAGTCTTTACAGACTTGCTTTGTCCACTAAAATATATTTTTTCTAACATAATCCTCTCCTTTCTTCTTTTTTGAACATTTTAAGGATGTTTTGTTGTTTTATCTTTTGATTAGCATTCTGTGATTATTCTACATATTATGTTGTTATTGATTCTGACAACACACACAAAGCTTTTCTAAATGATAAATGTTTTCTCATCACAGGGAAGATAGCTAGAGGTCAGTTCTCATTAACTTGTGAGGTGCTTGGACTTGTGGACAATCAAAGAAAAACCATTCATTACTTTAAATAAAATAAGTAATCAATCAGGAGCTCTTAGAAAACAATCAACAAGCACTGTTGCCAAGTTGAGAAATGAAAGGGTAACAGAAACAATCCAGTTTTAGATATTCTTTAATATCAGGCTAATCATTTTGCTAGTGTTTCACTGGGAGTTTCAAAGACAGATTTTAGTTGATAAAACAAGTCATTGAGGCATGGCATACAAGCCTCTCCCTAAAGGGTAATTAATATACTAGCTTAGGAGAACTTGTTCCTGGCCTGTACATTGGGTAGGGAATTTTGAGTGCAGCTTTGTTATAAGTTAACCCATAAGAGTCTTTAGGTTGATTTTATAAGTATGATCTTTTAGTAATATTCTGGGGGGATAATGTGGAACATTAGTATTAATCCTGCAAGTGTTTTGCTCTCATATTATTTTTCCTGAAGCTAGGGAGAGAAAAAAATAATCAAAGGAAATCCAATAATAAGGGATGTTAGTGAGAGAAAGTACATAAAGCACACAGAGGGGGGATGAGTGGGTGTCTCTATCCTTCCTAGGGGCCACTTTGCAGCCTTTGGTTTCCATGAGTGACTGTGTCAAACATCTTGGCTTGATGGCCCCCAGCAATAAATGGACATCTTAGATTATGCTATTGCAAAAAGTAAAAATAGTTAAAAAAAATCTTTTCAATACTAGTGACATGTTTCAAAGGCAAAAAAACATGAAAAGAAGAAAAGAAAATAAATCAACTACTGTATAACACATATAGGAAGAAAAGAAAATATTAAAATTGTGTATATTTCACAATTATAGAGACAAAGTATAGAGGCTAGTTTAAAAAAAAATTAAGATTCATTTCCTCTTAAACTTACCATGATCCACAGTGTGAGTGCAATTAAGGTAGATAAAACAATGTGAGTGCAAATGGGGTAGATAACATAATATGCATTCAAGAAAATATAAAAAAATAGAAAAGGCACAAAATGTTACAAAAGGCACACCAGGTCAATATAGGTCCCTAATACAGATTTTCTTCTTTGAGGTAATATATGTGTTGCCCTAAAAGGCAATTTGTGCAAAATACTAGGATCAACCAAATAAATTGCAACAAATAGTACAAATTCAGCAATAAAGAAGACTTATCAAAATCAATAGTCAAATACAATAAGTAGAAGCAATTATTCAACATCAACAGAAGGTATCCATTTTACATGGCTACAATGATTCCATGAGTCCCTCTCTTCAATTTTTATGGCTCTTGTTATAGTTAGGAGGACCTGGAATGATGCATCATAACCAGGTTCAGTCGACCCAGTACATTTGAAATTCTTTATGTGCACACTATCACCTGGGTTTAAATCATGAAGCAAGAAAACTACAGGGCCTGCCTGAACAGCAGCTTTAGAGCCATAGAGTTTTTGAAATTTTGTTTGTAATTGTCTGATATATGAAGTAATGGTTGTATCCCCTCCTAACAGTGAGGTATAGGCAGGGGTAAATGGTTGTGCCTGAATAGGTGGATGTCCAAATAGCATCTCAAATGGTGAGCTGTGTAAATCACCTCTGGGTCTGCTTCTGAGATAAAATAGGGCCAGAGGTAGAATTTTGGCCCACTTTAAATGAGTCTCCATGCACAATTTGCCAATAATGGTTTTAAATTCGTCATTCATTTGTTCTACTTGGCTGGAGCTCTAGGGATGATATGGCATATGAAATTTAGGAGTTATCCCCAAACATGAATAAATTTGAGATAAGACTGAAATAGTTAAAAAAAAGGAAAAAAATCCTTTATCCAAATCAATATATGCTGTCAGGTGTTGTGGTGAAAATCACCTTTAAAGGTTGTTAAAAATATTAATTTATGGTCGCCAGGGAAATCAGCTATGTAATTCCCTAAATGAAAGACTCAAGTCAGAATGGAGTTTATGGTGGTTTAATCACAACAGGAGTAAGAAAAGGGAGAGGGAGAGAAGGAGAGAGGAGGAAAGGGAAAGAGGTTAACTCAACCTTCTGATAGAGTCAGAGGGAGTTTTTAGGCCTGGAAGGCCAAGGTAAAGAAGGGAATCAGTCCTTGACTCATGTGACTGATCTGAAAGAAGCTGTCTGTGGGCCTCCTCTCTGCTCAAGCTCCTCATAGGAACTGCCTCTCGCCCCGTCCACAGGAAGTGAGCGAATTCCAGAGGCTGTTCCCTACCTCATTTCCTGTGCCTCACAAGTGCCAATGGTAGCTCTAGCATGACCTAGGACTGCCCAGAGGTCTATCCTTTTTTGCACATATCTGTTTAGGGCCATATTCTCAAATCATTAAATCTTGAGCTCTTTGCTGCATCTCTTCCTAATCTCTACCTGAGTAGGGTGGAGATTGCAGGTTATAAGACCTGACTCTGTTACTCCAAGTATCTCCATTGTCATTGATCAGGAAATAGCTAAATCCCATCCTCCAAAGAATGGTCTGAACAGGGTGGAGTAGTTTTGTAATTCACAATCCCCCCTGATGATGATTGGGGGACTAGTCTCCCCAATTGATCACTAAACATAAGTGTACTGTACCCCCAAAAATTCTAACTGCAAGCATATACAAAATTTTTCCCTCTAAGAGGAAAACTACTATAGTTGTAGATTAGGGGAAAAAGGAGAGAGAGAGACAGCAAACCAATGTTTTGCTGGGCACATTGACAAAAGCCAATTAGGGGGCAGTCCCCTTTGGCATAAGAGTGTACATTCAAAATAAATGTTCATTCTCTGGATTCAGTTAGTTAGCAAGCTTCTTCTCTGAACATCTATCTCGAACAAAAATTTAAATCTTGGATTTTATAAAAATACAATTCCACCTGAAGAAAGTGTTGAAAAAAACACCGGGTCCAGCTGAGGATGTAAGGTTTAGTTGTGTGTGTGTGGGGTGTGTTAGTTGATTCAAAAGGAAAAACAAAAACAAAAATGAAAACAAAAGAAAAAAGGGAAAATTTTAAGGGAAAAATATAAACCCTTTATATATACACACATTGTGGGTGATACTCAGCAAGCTAGGTTGCCCAGCAAAATTCGTCAAACTGATCCAGCTCTTTCATGAAATTGAAAAATATATTTTTTCTCTTTTCTTCTTTTTCCTCTTTTCTTTTTTTCCTTTTCCTGCTTAGCTACAGTGGTTGTTTGCTGCCACTAGAAGGCAGAAGCAAATAAATAATTAAATATTTTTCCCTTTTTTTAACAAATAAAAATCCAATAAAATCATAAAAAATTAAATTAAATAAGCTAAATACCCCTCACCTTATTCTACCCCAACCCTTATAATAATAATAATAATAACTTAAAAATAAAAAAAATATACAATGTGTCCCTGTTCACTGTGTCGAATGCCTTTGTCAGGTCTATGAAGAAATGAGTAATAGGAAATGCTTCAGACCATCTGGTCAGTTGATTGACTATGACCAGACAAAATTTATACTGTCCAGGTTTTGGCATAGAGATGAAGTTAATGTGTAATTGTGTAAGTGAGAGGACTTCCACCAAAGGTTTTTCCTCAAAAGGCATGTTGATTAAAGGCCTGGCATGTAGGACAAGCTATACATACTTTGGAGGCAATTGCAGTTATTCCAGGTGCTATCCATATTCTTTTAATAGAGTCAACAATGCCATGGGTGCCAAAATTACCATGTTTATGAATTGAATGACCAATCTGGTTATAGAAACCTCTAGGGAGCATGGCTTTGCCATCTGATGATACCCATACTCCATTAATTTGTTTTGCTTTAAATTTCTGCTTCCATTTTTCCAATTACTTGTCATTATAGGAAAGGGATAGTGAATCATCAGTAATTGTTAGTGCCATAGTTAATTCAGGGACTTCTAAGGTTGCTAGTTTGGCTGTGATATCTGCTTGGCTATTTCCCCTAGAGACAGGTTCAGTGCCACCTATGTGTGCAGAGCAGTGAAGAACAGCTATAGCTTTGGGGAGCTGGATGGCAGAAAGAAGTTCAGTAATAAGGTTTATATTGGCAATACATTTTCTAGCTGATGTTAAGAATCCCCTCTAAAGCTATAACATGCCAACAGCATAACATATGCCAAAGGCATAGAGGGAATCTGTGCAAATTGTGACTCTTTTATTCTTTGCAATGATACAGGCAAATCTGTGGGATCCACACCCTGTGCACTTACATTTGAAGGTAAGGAAGCTGACCACAGAGTATCAAATTCCATAACTACCACAGCTCCTTTAGACCACATGCTGTCCCTCATAAATGAAAAATGATCTGTAAATAATATTACATCCAAATTATCCAGAGGGGTGTCTCATGAGGTTTATCAACAATGGTTTATCATGTCTCATGAGGTTTATCAACAATGGACATTAAAGATATACAATTGTGTAAAGGTTCTCCAGAAGCTGGCAAATCAGGGAGCAAGGTTTTGGACTAAGACCTCCACAGTATTTTAGTGTGATATGTTCATTATTCAATAGTGTTATCTCATACCTAGTAATCCTTTGCTCAGTAAATGACTGTGTCCTATGCCTTAATAACAATGCCTCTACCTCATGTGGGCACATTATGGTCAGAGGGCATCCCAATACCAGATCAGCAGATTTTGTTACCAATAAAGTTGAGGCAGCTACTCCTCAAAGGCATGGTGGTGCTCCAGCAGCTACTGGGTCAGGATGGGCTGAATAATAGGCTAGTAGGCATTAAGCAGATCCAAAAAGTTGACTTAGAACACCTGAAGCTACCCCTTTCTGTTCATGTACATACAAGGTAAATGGTTTATCATAATTTAGGATGCCTAGAGCAGGGACAGACAGGATAGAGTGTTTTAAATTTGAAAGAGTTGTCAGGTGTTCTGTTTCCAATTTAAGTGAGTTTTTGTAAGTGCTACAAGGGGCTTATTTATTTCTCTGTAGCAAGGGATCCACTGCTGACAAAATCGTGTTGCTTTAAGAGTTGCCTTCAATTGCTTTTTAGTGGTAGGAGTGCTTAACTTTTGGATATTGTCAATGCACTTAGGAGAAATTAAATGAGACCTAGGAGTTAAAATGAAGCCTAAATATTGTACGTTGGGGAGACACCACTGAACTTTCTATTTTCAGCCTTGTGGCCTCTCTCATGTAGCTCTAAAAGCAGGTGCTTGCTATCTTCTTGTCATGCTTCAGTGTTTGGTGAAGTCAAGAGCAAATCATCCATATACTGAATTAAAAGATTGTAATTAAATTTATGAAATTGGTATCAGCAGTTAAGAATTGTGTAAACAAAATAGGGCTGTCCATGAAACTCTGTGGCAAATGAGTCCATGTCCGCTTATAAACCTTCCAGGTGAAAGCAAAGATATGCCTGGAGTTCTCATGTATAGGTATAGAAAAGAAAGCAGAGCACAACTCTACTACTGTAAAGTATATAGTTGTGCTAGGAATAGAATAGTATTAGAAATAATAGTATTTATGTTGGAAACTACAGGGTGCTTCTTTATAACATGATTGCTCACAGCTCTCAACTCCTGGATAAATTGATATAGATGCTTGACACCAGGCCTCAGTTTTGGCTTTTTAACAGGCAAGATGGGCATATTGTATTCATATTTACAGGAAATTATAATGCCTTGGTCAATCAGTGAATTTGTTACAGGTGTAATGCCATCAATTGCTTCTTTCAAAAGAGGGTACTGAGAAATGGAAGGAGGCAGGCTAGATTTTGTTTCAATTTGGAGAGGGACATCTGATTTAAGTAGGCCAATATAAGAAGATGATGTGGCCCAGAGAGATGAAGGTATATCAGTTGGGATCTCAAAAATAAGAGTCTCCCTCATCTCATGAGTATATGAAAGAAGTACAGTGAGTAAAGTTAAGGCTTCCTCAGGTAGTTCCAGTGACATAGAGCCATCTATAGAGCAAGTTATTGTGGTCCTAAACTTGCATAAATGATCTCTCCCCAGCAAATTTATAGGGGATTCAGGCATTAAAAGGAAAGAGTATTCCACACTAAGGTGTCCTATGGACACTATTCTAGGGGAAAGCTGGGGAACCTTTAGGGGTATCCCTGATACCCCCCAACATTTATTGAGCTAATGGATCTCCAATCCGAATCAGTTGTACTCTTCAATACAGACCAGGAAGCTCCAGTGTCCAAAGATAATCATAATAGGTTTTACCAACCTTCAATATTATGTGGGGCTCATCAGTAGTTCCTTGGGCTCCCCTCTGAGGGGCAGTATCACCCTGGGTAGTTCAGGGACCAGCTCCACTCAAGATATACTGCTATGGGGTCATTTGGTATGAGTTATTAGGTGCCTGATTTATATTCCTAGAATTATTATCAGTCCTAAAATTATGATTCCTGAAATCACCACTGTAATTATTATTTCTATAATTGTTTCTATATAAATCTCTCCAGTAGCTATTATTTCTCGTTGTCTGGAATAAATTCCTACAGTTCATTGTTATGTGGCCCTTCTGAAAGAAGTGGCAGGTAAGGGACTGAAAGTTAGATTCTTGGAGAGTTGCTAGAGCCATTGGTTGAGCATCATGCCCTTTGTCTTATTTATCAAATCTATCATTTAAAGATTTGATTTGTTTTTGCAAGGTTTCTATGAGATTATTAATCTCTTCCAACTTTTCTTTTTGGCCTTTAAAGACACAGACAGGAATTTTCCTCCACTTTTCAAAATCCATCTGAGACCAACATGGGTAATGCATTTTAAAATAATCCTGGACCATCCTACAAGAGTTGTTGAGAACATGTCACTGTATTTGCTTAATATCTTTGTCTTAGAATATCATGGTCTAGGTACCAACTTCCAAGCTCAATGGGATTATCCATAAATTGTGAGGGTGTTTCATCATCAGATTCTCGAAGGCTTTCAAATTTGGTCCATGCTTCCGTATCTTTGGAGCATTCTCACATTGCTGTTATAATGGCCCCCTACAACTATTTAATTGCAAACGGTCCTCGAGGCTTTAATAATCAAAGTCAGGATCCTGAGCTGTCCAGTATGCTGCCTTATGCCCCTGAACCTTGTTAACATGAGAGATGATCTTATTTTTCTCATATTCTGTTAGAAAAGTGTTGAGCAAATTCTCAACATCCTTATAGGATGGATCATACTGATAAAATATATTGGCCATCTTCTTGGTCACGACTATAGGTTCACATTAAAAACAAGGAACATTATATTTTAATTCTCTAATGTCTTGAGGAGTGGTGTTTTAGGGTCATCACTTCCCCATACTATCCTATTTTGGGCACTTCCCTTAAGGGGAAAAGAAGTTAATAGGAATCATTCAATGGCTGTGGTAACTTAGAAGTTGACTATGGGGATATGGAGGCAACATGGGTAGGAACAGGTATGGCAGGAGGATGAAGTTTCCTTGGGGCTGTGATTGGTCATGGGATGGGAGAAAGGACAGGAGAGGATGTGAGATTAGAAGAAGGATCGGGAAGATAAGATTACCCAGGAGTTGGAGAGCATGAGAGAGATGTTACAGAGTACAAGAAAGAAGGGTCTGGACCTGATATATATGAGAGTGGAGTCTCGTCTCCATTTTGGGAGAAATAGGATTGTCCTCTCTTTGTGGTTCAGGAACAGGCACTCAAAATTCAGACTTGTTTTGGATGGGATCAATATTTTTCATTAGATCATGTAAGTAGTGATTGAAATTGTCCAATTGAATTTGCTTTTTGGCCTGAATTTCTGATGTAATCTCCTGTATAGTAGCATTTTTTATCTTAATATTGAAGATCAGAAAAATAAAACATTCCCAGGAGTATAAGAAGAAAGAGGTAATATGGAATCTTAAAGGTCTCTAATTGGGTAAAAAACAGAAGGCTTGCATGCAAAGTAGCATTTATGCTGCTTAGCATTTTGAACAAAAAAAATTGTATATTTTTTATTTTTAAGTTATTATTATTATTATTATAAGGGTTGGGGGTAGAATAAGGTGAGGGGTATTTAGCTTATTTCATTTAATTTTTTTATGATTTTATTGGATTTTTATTCATTAAAAAAAGGGAAAAATATTTAATTATTTATTTGCTTCTGCCTTCTAGTGGCAGCAAACAACCACTGTAGCTAAGCAGGAAAAGGATAAAAAGAAAAGAGGAAAAAGAAGAAAAGAGAAAAAAAATTAGATAAAACAGTGCTCAATATTGACCTCTAGTAGCCAAGAGGCAGCACTACAACTGGGTGGGGTTAGGGGTGTGGTTAGGGGTGGATTTGGGGGTAAGGGGTGTGGTTAGGGACTGCCAGAAACCAAAAGGGATGATTTGACTACAAAATCCCGTGGAGACTTGAGGTCTTGGTTTTACCCCAAAAGCAAGAGGACTTCAGAGGAAAGATGGAAATAAAGCAGGGCAGGAAGAGAGCTGGGAGGTAGACTGGGGTGGGTAAAAGAGTGCCAGGACCCCTCAGGCAAATCAAAGAGCCTGGCACCAGCTGTCCAGCAGGGAAAGGGGCTTCCCTTCCTGGCTGGGACTGGGGGAGGGAGCTTATACTCACCAGCTGGAAGAGGAGCAGGGGTTGGCAGAAGTGGCAGCAGCAGCAGCAGCAAGGGAGGGTGGGGGGATTTGGGGGTTGGGGTGCAGGTGGGGGTAGGAGGGAAGGGCCCAGGTTAGAGGACAGAAACTTTCTCATCAGTTCTTCTGGATTGTCCTGGGTCATTGCATTGCTAATAGTAGAAAATTCTATTGCATTAGATTGTGCCATAAAGTATCAGTCTCTGTGTACAATGTTCTCCTTGTTTTGCTCCTTTCTTCCTGTACCAATTCCTCATCAATTCCTGGAGGTCATTCTAGTTCACATGGAATTCCTCCACTTTATTATTCCTTTGAGCACAATAGTATTCCATCACCAACATATACCACAATTTGTTTAGCCATTCCCCAATTGAAGGGCATCCCCTCATTTTCCAAGTTTTTGCCACCTCAAAAAATGCAGCTATAAATATTTTTGTACAAATCTTTTTCCTAATTATCTCTTCGGGGCAAAAACCCAGCAGTGCTATGGCTGGATCAAAGGAGAGGCGGTCTTTTATCGCCCTTTGGGCATAGTTCCAAATTGCCCTCCAGAATGGTTGGATCCATTCACAACTCCACCAGCAATTAATTAAAGTCCCTACTTTGCTACATCCCCTCCAGTATTCACTGCTTTCATCTGCTGTCATGTTAGCCAATCTGCTAGGTGTGAGGTGATACCTCAGAGTTGTTTTGATTTGCATCTCTCTGATTATAAGAGATGTAGAACACTTCTTCATGTGCTTGTTAATAGTTTTGATTTCTTTAACTAAAAATTGCCTATTCATGTGCCTTGGCCATTTATCAATTGGAGAAAGGCTTGATTTTTTGTACAATTGATTTAGCTCTTAATAAATTTGTGTAATTAGACCTTTGTCAAAGGTTTTTGTTAAAAAGATTTTTCCCACTTTGTTGGGAATTTGTTCTAATTTTGGTTGTATTGGTTTTGTTTGTACAAAACCCTTTTAATTTAATGTAATCAAAATTATTGATTTTACATCTCTATCTTGTTGTACTGTCTGTCCTCTACGTCTGGAATGTACTCCTGTTTCACCCCTGCCTTTTAGAGTCACATTTCTTTCAAGATTAAGCTCAAAGACCATCAGCTAACTACACAAACCCCATTTGCTCGTGGTTCTCCCCCGTCCTTCACCTCATATCTCTTTGGTATAGACTCATCTATGTATATATAATTTTCCCCAGCCTAGACTGGAAATCCCTAGAAAGCAGGAACTCTTTCATTTTTATCTTTGCATCCATAATAGCACCTGGCACTCAGAGAACACTTAATTGATGCTTGTTGATTAAGGGCTCTGTCTCTTTGTGCCAGTTTTCTCCAGTATGCTCCCAGTACAATACTATAAGCTCAGGAGAAGAGGCTGCTTCGGAAACTTCTTAGAACCACGTGAAATATCTATGAACAAAACTAAGAGGAAGGGAGCTTACTTGCTGGGCTTCTCAGATGGCTGGCATATTGCGCTGCCTTGCCTGGTGCTGACATTTCATTAGTGTTAATGAGATTTTGAAGTTCATACCTCCCCAGGTACTGGAGGATACAGCCAGCTCGGCTGCCATCACCCAACAGGACAACAGTCCCATTTGCTGACACTCCAGAAGGCTTGCTGTACTGTAGCCAGAGCAATTAGAAACCTTGTTGGGATTGCGACTTTCCTTTGGCAAGATTGCAGCCTTTTTCTTTAGGCGAGCCCTTACGGCCCCATTACTGTGTTGTTGCTGGGCACAGCTGGTAGAAGCAAGATAAGGTCTGGCAGATTTCGACCTCTGGTGTGTGGGAACACCTGTCCCTGGTGTCCCTGGGGTACATTGGCGGTATTTGGAAACATCTCCTTTCAATTAAACTCTTTTCCATTAATTTCAATTCAACAACAATTTATTAAGTGACAACTAAATACAGAGCAATGTGTGAGATGTTAGATGTTGGAGGGTCCACAGAATTTAGGGAAGCCATCATGCCTAGTATATAATGGAAGCATCTTGGTAGTATGGTGGACACAGTCTTGGACTTGGAGTCAGGAAGATCTGAGTTCAAATCCAGCCGGACATATTCACTGGCTATATGCTACTGGGTAAGTCCCTTAATTGTGGTCTGCCTCAGTTTCCTCATCTGTAAATTGGGATGATAATACTTATCTCCTAGGTTTGATGAGAGGATAAAACGAGATAATATTTGTGAAGCAGTTAGCACAGTGTTTGGCACATGATAAGTACTTAAAATGCTTGTTTAATCTTAGTTTAAATAAGACATAACCAAATGGGAGGAAGAAATGAGGACTGTTTGCCATGATGTCAGGAGTACAGGGCAAAGGATTCATGGACAGAGGAAGGAAAGGTCCTTGGAGTCCTGTTGAAGCTTTCGTGTGAAGCTTGGACCAATGCTAGCTTCAAAGGATGGATGAAAAGTGGTCAGTGGATTTCTCCGAAGCCTCATTAAAAACTCAGAGGAATTGTGAACCTCATAGTGGATACCCAGCTTACAGCTGAGGGCAGAGAAGAGATCAAAGAAATTTATTCATTAGGAGCTTGGGAGAAGAGTAAGGGGCAAGTAGGAAAATCAGGACAGCAGTCAAACCATCCTTTTGTGTATTGTTTGAATGTGACCCAATTTAAGAGTACACATTACGGGGGCAACTGGGTAGCTCAGTGGATTGAGAGTCAGGTCTAGAGACAGGAGGTCCTGGGTTCAAATCTGGCCTCAGACACTTCCTAGCTGTGTGACCCTGGGCAAGTCACTTGACCCCCATTGCCTAGCCCTTACCACTCTTCTGCCTTGGAGCCAATACATAGTATTGACTCCAAGACAGAAGGTAAGGGTTTAAAAAACAAAACAAAACTACACATTACCTCCAGAAGATAACAATAGAAGATAAACAGTGAAGGGCAACTCTAAAGTCAGTGCAGACTAGTGGTATTATACTCAGATTGAAATAGGGAATCCCTACCTAGAGAAGGATCTCCATAGGGACATATCAATTTATGATAGAATCCAGAGGACCCAGATTCAAATCTGATCTCAGATACTTTCTAGCAGTGTGACCTTAAGAAAGTCACTTAATCCTAATTGCCTAGACCTTATGGCTCTTCTGTCTTGGAACCAATGCCTAGTATTGATTTTAAGACAGAAGGTGAGGGTTAAAGAAATAATAAAACCATATACATTTAGCTATGTTTTATTGTATATTTGCTTATTGTGTTATATATTTCCCAGTTACATTTTAGTCTGGTTCAGCCTATACTCTGGAGTATTGTGGGCTGCATGAAGACTGTGGACCGAATTTTATAACTCTGGTGTCATGGAGGCTAGGAAGGAATTCCTGGACTAGGCCAGGTGCTGTAGGAACTCAAGTTGTAGCAGTAGAATGACACTGCAGTGTAACAGAAGGTTCATGGATTCCTTTATTACTCAGCTTCAGTGGGGAGGTACTTTGAGTAATTAGAGTTGGGAAAACAAAGCTAGAGCCCCCATCCATTGCATTCTCCCACAGACTACCACCAATAAAATTGCAAAGCCTTTAATTGGAGCAATATACCAAAGTAATTAGAAGAAGAAGTGGAGCTGTGATGGGTTACTTTGATGTAGGAAACTGATCTTACCAATGCAGGCTAGTGTTTTCTCTGCAATATTTTAAAACATTACCTAGAACTCTCAATGATCACCCTAGTGCAAATATCAATAATATGGAAATAGGTCTTGATTAATGACACATGTAAAATCCAGTGGAATTGCATGTCAGCTACAGGAGGGGGAAGGGAAGGGAAAGAACATGAATCTTGTAACCATGGGAAAATACTCTAAATGAATTAATTAAATAAAAATTTTCAAAACTTGAAAAAATTACCTAGAACAATAGTAAAATTATCCTCAGCCCCTACCCATCCTGCTTAATATATGAAGGGCTATAGTTTCTGTATTTTTCTTTTCTTTTTTTCTTTCTTATATCTCTTCTTTTCTGTCTTAGTATCAATTCTAAGACAGAAGAGCAGCAAAGGCTAAACAATTAAGATTAAGTGATTTGCCCAGGGTCACACAGCTAAGAAGTGTCTGAGGTCAGACTTGAACCCTGGTCCTTCTGTTTCCAACCTTAGTGCTTCATCTGCTGGACTACCTAGTTGTTGTCCCTCTATCACTATTTTTTAGCTGTGTCTTGGCTTGCTGTCAAATATCCCTTTATTGCAGCTACCCACCCCCTGATCTGTAGTCATGTATTCGAACTCCACTTCACCTCCATAACTGTCATTCCTGGTTTCTTCCTTCCCTCCATGAGTGAGAAATGGTGAAATTGGCAGGGACCCTAAGTAGAGCCCACTTTGAGAAAGTGATTTGCCATTTGCTCTAGCTTTGAGACAGCAATCCTGCACTCATCCAAGTTATTTATATGACATTTTCAACTGCCTAAAATCTAATTAAGAACCAAGAATAAGGCAAAAAGCAGCTTCTACTCAGCTGAAAAAAAGGCAATTTCCAGCCCCCATGAGCTTAAGCACATGCATTTGACACATAAGAGAATTCCTTATTTGGAGCATGCCTATTCTTGTGTAACGTATAATGCTAGCACACTTACTTATAATAATTATTCCTATTTACACAGCTCTAAGCTTTACAAAATACCTTGTTTAGGCTGTCTTTGTGACACTAATTTTAGAGGCGAGCAGCTCTGTGTACCCTAGTGGCCTCTGAAAATATGAGTATCTTATATAAAATCATAGGAGATCAGAGTGGGAAAGGTAAATCAATCAATCAATCAATCAATGAGCTTTAATTAAGCACTATGTGTTAGACACTGCTAAACAGCATGATCCAAACACCAAAATGTGATGGTCCCTGACCTCACTGAGCTTTCATTGTCCTGAGACATCAGAGATCATATTGTCCAGTTCTGTAGGCAAGTTCCTTCCCTTTGAGGCTGTCTCGAGTTTGTCCTGCATATGGCTTCTTTATATGTATCTCCCCTATTATATTATGGAGTCCCAAGAACATGGATTATTTTTTGCCTTTCACTGTGTTTATAGTTGTCTCTCAGTCACACTGGACTCTGTGAAGGTATGTGGAATTTTCTTGGCAAAGATCCTGGAGTGGTTTGCCATTTCCTGCTCCAGTTCATTTTAGGAATGGGGAAACTGAGGCAGAATAAAGTGATCAACCCAGTGTCATGCTGCTAGTAAATGTCTGTGGTTGGAATTGAACTCAGGGATATGAATTTTCCTGACTCCAGGTCCCACTTTCATTGTACACCCAGCTGCCATTGAGGTTATACACATTGTAATATAATTTAATTGTTTTTCATGGTTCTGGATTATAGTAGATGCTTAATGAGTGTTCATTGATTCCTTGGATACTCCCTAAAGCTTCACTAACATCTGGTCATCCAGCCTCAATTTAAGATCATCAGAGTATAGATGTAGAGCTGGAATAAACCTCAAAGGCTGCCTAGTTTCATTCCTCCAGGAAGCTGTCACAAGAGTATGAAGTGACTTGGAGGGCATTGGAGTTGGAATTTGAACCCAAATCCTCTGACTTCAGACAACACTCTTCTCATAGTATCACACTACATAAAAAATGTTAGAGAATCATACAAATAGGAACTGATATTCAAAACAACCTCAATATCATGGATAGGAGTTGATGTTCTTTTTAATAAGGTAGAGATTTATGGGATTACTTTTAGGTAGCTGTCCATGAAAAGTGGTTTCCCTCTAAAAATGTTGGAGCTTAAGGAGTTATGTGGAAATTCTTTGGCAATTCTTTCAGGTGGAATAGCTTTTCTCTACTGAAGAACATAGTGAAATGAGGTGATACTGTCTAGGGAGACCAAACCAATTTTTTGGGGATGTGAGGATGCTTCTGGGAGAGTCAGCAGGGCAAAGCACTCAGGACCATTATCTGGGAAGCAGGGCCCACTGAGGCCCAGCAAGGTGGAAGGGAGGAAGTAGGAAGAGCATCTGTCATCCTTCAGCATCCCAGCTCTGAGCCTGAACTAATGGGGTGCTATCAATAACTGTCCACAACTTGCAGCTCTGCACAGGATATTCACAGTCACAGGGAAAGTGTCCCATTGCACAGAACACTTCCAAGTCTTTAGAAAGTGCTGACTAGGGGGCATGAATAGTTCATGGGAAATAAATTGCTACAAAGGGGGTCAATAGCACAGGCTATTGCTTTAGTCTCAAGCTGCCCACTCCATGTCACTGGTCACCTTTGCTTAAACCTTTGCTACCTCCCAGCACAATGTCAATGGTGTGATTTATAGAAATAAAGATTAATTGCACTTGTGAAGTTCAGGAACAGAGCTCTAACTAGAAGTGTTTGAACCTGAGGTTGATTGGAAGGATGATTGGGCTCATTTTCTATCCCATTGTCCTTCCCCTTCCCTTTACCTCTCTGGGCCACAATGAACCATTTTTAGGGGATTGTGGACCATTTCTTCTTTGGCAGTTCATCTGGTAAGGCTTAATGAACCCTTTTTTAAAAGCATGTTTTTCAATGATACATTTAAAACCCAGTGGAATTGCTTATTGACTTTGGGAGGGGGAGAGAAAGAACATGGATCATTTAACCATGGAAAAATATTCTAAATTAATTAAATAAATAAATAAAATAAAAGCATGTTTTTAAATAATTGAAGGAAATACTCAATTTTACAAGGGGGTGAGTCTCTCTCTCTCTCTCTCTTTCTCTCTCTCCATCTAAAAGATCTATATTCATTCTCCCCCCATATCTATATTTATTGGTAAATATTTTTACACTCTCCTTAATATCAATCTATTTACATTCTCTCTCTCCCTCTTCCTCTAAAATCTCTCTCTCTCTCTCTCTCTCTCTCTCTCTCTCTCTCTCTCTCTCTCTCTCTCTCTCTCTCTCTCCATACAAGTTCATACTCTAAACTCTGTCCACAGACCCCAAGTTAGACTCCTGGTTCAAACAATCTCAAAAGTTCCCTTCAGATCCAACATGAGATGTTCTATGTTTTATAATTCTAAGGTCCTTTTTAGGTCTGAAATTTCATATTCTACTACCAAATGATTTCTACTCTTGGAGACAGATTTTGTTCCACCCCTATTGTGGTGGATCTCTATTTTCCCAGACAAAGAAAGGAGCCATATACATTATTTAAGCATATTAACTCGATTTATTTGCAATCCAGCAGCAAATATCAAAGTGGAGGTAGCAGCTGCAGGTCTTAGGGACTGTAAGAATTTGGTGATCCTCTTCTTGGATATTATCGACTCCCAAGACTCCTCTCCATGGGGCACTATGTTTTCAGCAGAGCGCAAACTAAAGACTGCCATGGGTATGCTTCAGGACATGTCTGACTAAAATAGCACCTGCTTTTTATGCTTGAGTATAAATCTCCTCCATGAAGTTCTAGAGAGCTTGGGATTTCCACTGGCCACTTGCCTTACAACACATTTTCAGACTTTGATCTTACTGACTTTGTCTTATATTCCATGCACTGTGCCATCTAGCCACCTTAATAAACAGAGGGTTATCTAGCAAAGATATTTCTATTATATCTTTCAATAAATATTCTCTAATTTTTACATTTGTGTGAGATCTGCTTCAGTAGAGGAGATTTTTTAAAGATGATTCTGCTTTACTGAATAAAATGCTTTAAAAACAATGATAAGCACAGTGGGGTCTTATATCCTTTGTATCTTTAAGTCAATCATGTGATGCTAAAGTTGTGGTCCATTGCTAAATATTACTTGCCAAATCCTGCTCATTCATTTCTAATGGTATTATAAATGATGCTTTCAAGTCATATGTAGATTTTTTCTGAATAATTATTTTAGAATGCAAAAGCAGGGACAGGAGATCACAGTTATAAATGTTTTTTCAGTCATTTTTTTGGTCATAAGAAGGTCCAAAATTATTTTTCTCCACATCCATGGTTTCTTTGCTCCCACAGGAAATATTGGAAGTCGTTTTCTTGATGCCCTGAAAAATTAAATTCTACATTTACTTGGTCTGATCCAACTGCTTCCTCTCTCCTTGTTACACAGAGTGTCATTTCTTCTTCAAGTGGAACTGCTTGTCAACTCTGGGAGGGGGCAAGGAAGAGGAGAGGGTGACACCATGAATCATGTAAACACGAGAAAAAATCAAAGATAAAAAAATGAAGTATTTTTTTTAAAGCAGCATATCCAAGAAGCACAGTGGTATGATATAGTATTTAAGTGGAAATAACTTCCATAGATTTGATGGTGAAAATAATTTAGCATAAAAACCCTTTCCATGTGTAATCTGTATCCTCCTTCAGGTTTCATCCTTCAGTATTTCTGAGAAACTGTGGTAGTGCATTTATGTTAAACAGGACCACTTCTTCAAAAACATCTACTGTTTCCCCTCTGCATTCAGGAAGAAGTCCAAATCCTTAGCCTAACATTCAAGCCCTTCAGTGTCTGATCACAGCCAACTTCTCCATACAGATATCACAATATTTTTTCTTATGTTCTCTAATCTCTGCTGCTCTGGAAGAGGGTGATTGATGATGATCACTGACATTTGTATAACACTTTAAAGGTAAGCACTTAAGCAAGAATCTTCAGACAGAGAGTTTTAATTCCCTAATCTGTAAAGAGGGAATAATAATATCTTCCTCTTATTATTAGGAGGATCAAATGAGATAATAGTCAATCAATCAACATTTATTCAGCATCTCCTATGTGTCAGGCACTAAGTTCTGGGAATGCAAAAACAGGGAAAAACTTATCTTATAAAGCATTTTGTGATCCTTGAGGAACTGTATAAGTGCTACGTGTTGTAGTTGGCATGATTCTTTTTCTGATCTCTGAGCCTCACGAAAATCCTGTGATGTAGATGTTGCAAGAATTATCCTCCTCTTCTAATAAATAAATAACTGATGCTTAGGTGTGTTAAGTCATTTGCCAATGGTTCAACAGTTAGCGAGTGCCAGGGGAAAGCTCGAAACTCAGACCTTCTTGACTCCAGACCTCACACTTTATCCAATACCCTCGATGTCACTTGAAATGCTTTCGACCATAGCCCAACTTGTTCCAGGGCTTATATGAATAGCACAATTTCTATTTTCATTTTCTCCATGATTCCCTAATTCCACATCACTTGGCTTGGAGTGCCTACTGCGGCTTGATATAATGAACTCTCCAGGCAACCAGACATCCTGCTTTAAGCTTGAGGAAGGACACCAACACTATTAATTGGTTCCTAATGAGGAGTAGCTGAGCCAAGTCTGCTGATGGCCTTCTGACATCCTTCAAAGTGCACCCACTTTGGGGAACAGACTGTGTATAAAAATTAGAAGTCAGAGTTAAGTACCTATCTTGGGCAAAGCACCAGATGTAACATTTGCATTTATTTATTTGTTCAACAAAAATTTCCTGGTAATAGAATCATATAGCTGACATTTTTATGCAGCTTTAAGGTTTGCAAAGCCCATTTCCTCATAATAATACTATCATTCAAGTGCAATGGGTATAATATTCTAATTTATGGATTAAAAAAGGGAGGCAACAGAGAAATATGGTGATAAGATCACATGGTCAGTGATTATGGCAGAAATGAATCAGGGTGCGGTCTCTATTTACCACGCAAGATAATTGATTTAGAGGTGACAGCAGTGTTAGAAGTTATTCAGTCGCTTGCTTCTACAGGTGAGGAAATTCAGACCCACAAAGGTGAAATGACTTGGCCAGAGTCACACAGGTACTAAATGGTAAACTCTATAATTATCCCTCCACATTTGTGGGGCTTAGGGGAGCAGGACCCCTAAGAATGTGAAAAATTGCAAGTAATTTTAGGTCCCAATCCAAACTTTTATTTTTAATAATTCTGAGCATATTAATTTAACACACAAAATGAATAAAAGAACATGTTACTCCAGGAAAAAAATTGCAGTTAATAGAGAGACAATAGTATCTCACACATAATGCAGAATCTTAACAACAACTGCTTCATGGAGTTCTTTCTCCTATGGAAAGCACAAGGTACAATGATCATTGTGGTAGAAAATCATGTGACTGAGTGGATGGTAGAGAGCCAAAGAGTTGACTTTCTAAAAGAGAGGGCAGAGCTGATAGTTCTTTTGTGCACTGAAATTTTTAACAACATTTAACTCTTTATAACAAATTTATGTCTATACATAATAATGTATAGACAACATAGAAATATTATATAGACAAAATAGAAAAATAAATAAGTAATGAAACAGATGAATAATAAATAAAACATGAATAAAAATAATAAAACAGATTAACAAAAAGATGAATAATATATAATATTTGTGCATTTATAACTAAATTTTTTTTAGTTTACATTTAAAAAAACAACAACAACCTCACCTTTGTCTTAGAATCAATGCTGTGTATTGGTTCGGAAGTAGAAGAGCTAGTGGTAAGTGCTAGACAATAGAAGTTGAGTGACTTGCTCATGGTCACAAAGTTAGGAAGTATCTGAGGTCAGACTTGAACCCAGGACCTCCAGTCTGCATGCCTGGTTCTCAATCCACTGAGCCACCTAGCTGACCCCTTTGTTTTCTTTTATATATACATGTTTTCTGTGATTTTCCACAGAATGCCATAAATCTCTAAAAATTACCAATGATCAACCTATGAGTGACCAAAACTATAAATGTGAAACCCTCAGATGTCAAAGGAGGACAAAAATGTAAACCTGGCTTCTTTCATTAAAAATAGAGCATGCTTTAGGGGCTTTAGAAGTCACTTAGTTTGACTTGAACATAAATCATGAATCACTTGAAATGTGATTGAAAAAAGAATCATATAGTGGTTCAATTTTGGAAAGTGTTTTATATGCATTTCCTTACTTAATTCTCCCAAAGCCATATAGAGGAGTAGTATAGATATTATTCTCTATTCTCTACATTTTGAATATGAGAAAACTAAGATTCTGAGAGATTAAATGACTTGATCATAGTCTCATAACTATTAAATGTCTGAAATGGAATTTGATTCAACTTCTTCCAGTCTCTCTAACCATCAGGCTTTGCTGCCCAGCAATAAGAAATTCATGATCTATTATCAGGACCTATTTAAACTCTGAATGGTTATAATTTTTAGGAAGATTTTTCTAGTATTGAGCTGAAGTCTGTCTCTTCATCCTTTTTTTAATCAGTCTGCCTCCTGAGCTCAATCAACCAACAAGATCTTAAAAATAAATAAATTAATTAAATAATTTATAAATAAATAAAGAGACAATGATGATAACATCCTTGCCTTCAAGGAACTTACATGAAGAAGAAAACAGATACACATATAAATATATTTGGACTATATACAAAATAAGTGCATTTTTACAAGAATTTATTTTTTCTGGAAGGCACTAGTAGTTGGGGAGATCAGGAAAGGCTTCATCTGACTTGAACTTTGAAGGAAACAAGGAATTCTAAGACATATGGGTAATATCTACCTGAAAAACATAGCACTACCAACATAGCATTACCAAGGGTAATGGAGGCAGACAGATTAATCTAGGAATCTGTATGGAACAGCGGTCCCAGGACTTCCAATGAACTATAGAATATGAAGTGCTTATATACATTTTAGGAGATGGGAAGGACATCAGTCTGGCCACCTAAGTATACTGGAGCTTGGGAACAAAGTACTAGCCACAGTCCAAGGTGGCTGAGGATTGCCTAGATTCAATAGCCAGACGTTATGGTGATTGGACAAGCATTAAAAGTTTAGATTGTCTTTAGCTGAGTTCTGCCTTGGGTGATTGAAAGGTACTTGAGGATTTATTGTTCAATCTGAGACAAGGGTCAGTTTGGGGGTTTCTTGAAGATGGTCAGAAACTAAAAATAATGTAGAGTGAATTGGTTATTGATTACAAACTGATTAGATACTCTGCTTGGAGTGCTTACAAAAAGTATCTTCAGTTTATATCAATGAAGTGAAGTTCATAAATGAACTTCTCTTCAGGGCAAGGTACAAGGATGCTAAGGAGACCCTTGTTATATAAAAAATAAGCTACTTATTGAGAATATGAAGATAAAAAAGATTTCCAACTCTAAGGGATTCTAACTCCAACCACTTCTCCTGGGTCCACAGGCTACACTGATCCTTCCTAATCTGACTAACCCAAACACTATTATCCTTATACTTCTTAACTTTGTCTCCAAATTATAAAAATAACAAAGGCTATCTGGCTGAGTCTCAGCAAGAACCAAGGTCTTTCTTTGGTCTTCTCAGATGTAAAAATAATTTACAAAATAGCAATAGACAGTCACTAGTGTTTCCCAAGTTGGAAAAGGAAAATCACTTAACTTAAAGGTTTTTTTCCTCCTTTCCTTCTATCTCAGACAGTGAGGAGAGAGAGAAAAGAAAAAGTCACCTCCTCCTAGCACTCAGAGAGAGAGAGAGAGAGAGAGAGAGAGAGAGAGAGAGAGAGAGTGAGAGTGTGTAACTGCCACCTATCTCCTAGAGAGTAATTGCCTACTCTCTCAGAGTAATAGCCACACCCAGAGAGCCCAACTGCCACAGAAAAACCATTAGACTGTCAACATTTGAAACTGATATTCTGTCTTAGATCTGTTTCAAACTCCAATTCTTTCTCAAGCTACACTTCTTTACTTCTTATCTCTAGACCAATATAACAAGATTTAATTTCTAATACCATTCTTATAGGACAAGGGTCAGTTTGGGGGTTTCTTGAAGACAGATTTTCAGGGACAAGGATCAATCTGAAATTTCAAAAGACAGATTGTCAATAAGAAGGGACTATGTTTCAAGTATATTCACATCCTCCATTCTGTCACTAAAATGATTTTCACAGGTGTGAAAGGGAATACTATATAGTAAGGCTGGGAAAGGAATATTGAAGATAGGTTGTGAAGGACTTTAAAATTGAACATAAGAACTTGTGTTTGAACCTAGAGCCACTGGAGTTTACTGAGTAAAAGGAGTATGGGAAATGATAGTTTCAGATCTAAGCAAAGGAAATCATTTTGATGAATGTGTGGAGTTGACTTAAGATGGAAAGACAAATAAGGAGGATATTACAGTAGTTATGTGTGAGGTGATGAGGATCTGACCTGTAGGATGGTATAGATATAGAAAGAAAAGAAGGGGATATATGATATAGATATTGTGGAAATAGAAGCTGTGTAAGTTGAAGAAATATGAGAAGTCAAAGATGACACCAAGGCAGTGAATCTGGGTGATTGGAAGGCTGGTATTGCTTTTAAGAAACACCAAGCAATTTTGGAAGGGTGAGTTTTGATAGAAAGGCAATGAGATCAGTTTTATATATGTTGAGTTGGAGATGCATTTTGCATTTCCAGTTAGAAATGCCCAATAATGCTTAAGGGAGAAACATGTGGAGATCTGACAGTCATTTGAATATGTGAAGATTGGATTTAGCTATCTCCTGAGTGTAACAATGAAGACACTTAGCTCTTCCTTTATTGTGAAGATTAAATTATAATCCCCTGATTGTAACAATGAAGGTACTTAGCTCTTCCTTTATTGGGAAGATTGAATGGTAATTCACAATCTATTTTTAGATTTTAATCCCCAAAAGGTGGTAACTCTGTATTTTAAGCATATCTATCCATTTTAACTACAAAAAGGTGTTAAGTAACTACAAAAGGTGAACAAAACATAAAAGGTGTTAAATAACCCCAAAAGGTATAATCTAACCAAAGAAGGTGTGAACTAAAGAGTGAGCAGTCCTGGAGAAAAGTGTCTGCTCTGATTGGTAGAAATGAAATTTAGGGGAGGTGACACAAGGGAAAAAGATTTTAAAAAGAGAATCAGAGGCCAGAAGAAGAGATATTCAAATTCTATTTGATTTGATATTTGATTTGAGAAGATCAAAGAGCTTTCTGACTTGGAGGAGAGATTGGAAGACAGACACTTGAGGAGGGACAGACACCCAGACTTCTTTCCATTTAGATGGTCACTGTTGGTGAGTGAAAGGCTGACTTAGTGACCCCGCCTCTCTGGAGGCATAAAGCCTCCAGGAAAGGCCCATTGTCTTGAGACTCTCTTCCCCTGGCTGGGGCTTAGAATTTCTAACTGGTATCAGTGGAAACCAGAGTTCACTCACTCTCTCTCTCTCTCTCTCTCTCTCTCTCTCTCTCTCTCTCTCTCTCTCTCTGTCTCTCTGTCTCTCTGTCTCTCTGTCTCTCTGTCTCTCTCTGTCTCTGTCTCTGTCTCTGTCTCTGTCTCTGTCTCTCTCTCTCTGTCTCTCTCTCCCTCCCTCCTTTTCTCTCTTCCTTAATATCTTCCCTCTATTGTAAATAAACTACCATAAATTCCATTTACTTTAGTAATTAATTCATTTTGGGATTTAGAAACTAATTCCCTGGCTACCACCTATATAAATATTCAGAGTCCAACAACAATTAATTTTAACAAATAGAGATGATAAATTCAGGAGAACCAAGGAAGTAATTGGGAGACATAATGTAGAGGGAGAAAAAAGTCCAGAACAGATCCCAATTATATCCACAGTTAGAAGGTAGTATTATTCATAACTAGCCAGGAAAGAGACTGAAAAGAAACAATCAGATCGAGCGAGAAAGAGAGCAGTGTCATGAAAACCAAGAGAGGAGAGAATGCTTAACATTGGCAAATGCTGAAAAGAGCTCAAGAAATATGTGGATTGAGAAAAAACCCCCATCAGAATTGGCAACAAAAATACTATTGGTGATGCTCTAGGAGGGCACAATTTCAACTAAGTAAGGATATTAGAAGCCAGATTTCAAAGGGTTGAAAAATGAATGAAGAGAGGAAATGGACTCCTGATAACCTTTCAAATATCTTTAAGGAGCTTTCATTCCTCACTCCCTCATATCTTTTTGCTCTCCGGTTGACTAACTTTCATATATTAGATAATTCATATAACACAGATCTTCTCATTCAATTATCTATATTTGTTTCTTTGGGAATTGCAATGTTTTTTTAGAAGAGAAAACTGATAAAGAGTGACATAAAAGTTCTTACTAGTTTTGGATTCCAAAGGTTTTATTCCAAGTTACAATATTAATTAGGTGTATGACCTTGTAAATGTAATTTGACTTCCTCGAGGCTCCATTTTTCATCTGTAAAATGGTATAATAATATTTCTACCATCTACTTCTAAGTTGTGAAGGTGCTGCTGCATAAATCTTAAAGCACTACAGAAATAAAAAGCTATTGTGAGAATTTTACAGACAGCTTTTATGGGTCACTCTTAATCATTATGACCTGCTAGAGGCAAAATTGTAAAACAAGATGATTTTTGTCTTCCATTCCTCAGCACTGCCCCAGATGTCAGGACCTAGGGTCTTTTAAATTTTTTTTCTGGCAGTGTTCCTCACTTCACACTCATCTTAACCCTCTATTCCTACTACCACAAGGCATTAAGGATCCCATTTCCTCCAGTCTAGCTCTTTCTTAGGGCTCTTAAAGTGCTAATGACATATAATAGATGAATGGGTCATATCCTTAATCCCTGAGACAGCATTTTTTAAAAAAGGATGCCTCCATTACTGGAATCCAAAGACAGGAGTAATACAAGGATTTAAAATATCTTGGCAGATCACTGAGGCACATATTATTGGGAGCAGGGACATTTTCCTCAAAAAATACACCACAGGCAATGACTAGCTCTCCCTCTTCATTTATCTCCTCTTCTCATATTTTTACCAATGCCCCCATCAGTGGTTTCCATATTGTTACTAAAATGTGAAAAAAAGAGTATTCTGTTATCCTACTTCCAATTCAAAATGCCTCCTCCTTTTCAGATCTTCTTTCTAGCATGGCACCTGGGCCTCTCCTTTCCTTTAAAAAACACAAACATTTTGCTTTTTTTTTCATATTTACTTGCATCCAGCTATTATCCAGCATTGTAAATTGTAAGATTTTTGAGGTTTTAGACTATATTTCTCTTTCTTTGTGTCCCTAGCAGCAGGTGGAGAACCTTACATATAATATTCACTTGAGTATGCTTTTAATATTGAATTGCATCTCCTTGCTTTCACCTACATTTTTTGCTTTCCTCCTTTTCTGGTCATTTGTATACTCAATGTCTTATAAAAAATATTCTGACCTGTCTGGGAATCAAGAATTGATTTCAAGGCAGACAAGTAATTAGGGCTAGGAAATTGTGTTTAAGTGGCTTGCCCAGAGTCACAGAGTTAGGAAGTGTTTGAGGCCACATTTGAATCCAGGACCTCCCATCTCCAGGCCTGGCTCTGTCTGTCCACTGAGCATTCCCCTAGATATCTTTTATATCAGTTCTCAAGAAAAAATCAATCAAGAAACATTTATTCAGCATTTACTTTGTACCTGGCATTGGTGAGAAAAAGACAAAAGGAAAACACTACATTCTCACAAGGAGATATTTTTTTCTAATCGAAGAAACTATTTGTGGATGTAATATATATATATAACATGATAACCTCATGAGAGTGGAAGCCCTTGCAGCTGAGGAGAACATAAAAATACGTATGCAAAAGATGGAGCTTGACTTTCATCTTGAAGGCAGTCAGAGATTCCAAGAAATAGAGAGGAAGCATTTATTTTGAAGAAAAGCCAATACAAAGGAACAGAGGTGGGCGATGGCACATCAGTCTGGGGAACAGCAGAAAGAATGGTGTGTCTGGATCATAGAATATGTAAAGAAAAATAAGGTTTAATAAGGCTGTAAAGTTGTCAGTAATATGATATATCCTACTTAACTCACCATAAGTATTTCTAGTGTCCTTGTGGTTGTCTGCAATTTTAATTCTTCTCACTTAGTATTTCATGATTCAGACCCTTATAAAATGACTTTAACTTTGAAAAATTAAATTAATTTTTTACATGTTGAGACATCTTTTGATAATCATCCATGCTCTCTCCTTCCCTTTCCTCAAAGGCAGTATGTAATATGATATAGATTGTACATGTGTTATCATATAATGCATATTTCCATGTTTGTCATAATGTGAAAGAAGACACATGCCACTTACACTAGAGAAAAACTAATGGAGTAAATAAGCCTTATAACACTGTTTAGAAATTATTGAGGAGTGAGCAGCCTGAAAAAGCTACGTAGAATCCTAAATGAATCTAGTTTGATCTACTGCCTCTATTGCATTTTGGGCTCAGTTCATTATCAATCTTCAAGCTGTCCTAGATGGAGGTAATACATTTTTCCTATAAGTTAATCTATGCATGAAAAATAGTCATTATATATGACTTTTTTGGCACTATGAAAATTAGACTTAATTTTCTCTATTTTATTCTTAATTTCTCCTGATTCCACTTCTCATCCTGAGATAGTGTGTGCCTCCAGACACTCCCTCCAAACTATTTATGTCTTCTGTCAATATATTTTAAGCCCTAAGGTGTTCTAAACCAATTTAGTTTAGGAAACACTGCCTTAAGTAAATAAGTAAATGGAAAAAAGGGTGACTATATCCTGCTGAACTCTATTAACACAGGTGTGCACCAACCCCCCCAATTATTCAATGTATAACCCTAATAGCTGCTAATTGAGAGTGAACATTAACACATAGAAATCTAATTTGCCATATGTCTTGCCTGGTAATTGAAGGGCAAGGAAAGGGTAAATGTGTATTCAGTCACAGAACTGACAATACCAACCTCCAAATAAAACATATTCCTGTCATTAGAAACACTGTGATGTTTCCATCCACTGTTCTGATATTCTAATGGTTTCTGTATGATTCAGTTACCCCAAACTGTGCTTGTGTGTTGTTACTCTGGGGAGTGGGCAAAATCAACCTTTAGAATCCTCCTGTGTTTTGTTTGCAACAAGAGATTTCCCTGGAGATTCTGGCTCTGATTTCTTTGCTTCTGAATCTGTGAGGGAATAAGAAACTATCCTGAAACTCAGTATAGCAGCTAACCTCATCCCTGTGCCTTTCCTATGTTACAAGTAGTCTTAGAGTCTGAAAACAAATTGTCCTCACGAGGTAACTGTGGCCATTCAATTGAGTTGAATCCTCATTTCTTTGGTAGAGGTTCCTTCACTCAATGAGCACAAAAATCTATGAAGAATCTGTATGTCTTGCTGATTATTTTAATTATTGCCTTATTTAATTACTCATTCTTTTAATATAATAAATCCGGGCACAGAGAGTAGGAGTGAGTTCTCAAAGGATCCATTTTTCTAAAGAATTGTATCTTCACAGTGTAGTATAGGATCATAGATGTTAGAACTGATTGTTATCTAATAGATTTTCTTGAACAACTCTCTGCTTTTTAGAAACTGAAGCCTAGAGAAGTTGAATGAATTGTCCAAGCTTCCATAGCTACTAATTTATAGACATGGAACTCAACCTCCTATCCCCCAAGTAACAGTCAAATTTTCTTTTCCTGTTGAGTACATTTTTTGCCTCATTCTGGATCCTGAATCCTAATGTAAGAGATATATGCTTTATCTCTTTCGCAGAGTCCCTAGGAGAGTGGGATTCCTTTGAAGAGACCTTCTTGTTCAGGTGTGTACATTGGGCTAAAGGGAATTGGCAGCTTGTTCTGAGATGGTCCAGACATGAGTTTGGAAGATAATGTTGAGAATCTGCTCCAGGTACTTCTTATGAAGTCGATGTGTCTGTTTTGTAGACCTCTACTTCTGGAATGAAGACCAGAGGGAGCACATTGGACTCAGCTCATAACAATTGCAACATGTCCGTACAATGTTGACTTGGGAAACACATTCAGCTTCAAAAAGAGTCAAAGTTTTGGGCATACAGGTTGATTCAGTCAGTTTAGCATCATGATCACCACCTCTCCTAACTATTGCCCCCTAAATCGATAAAGACCCCTGAATTGACAATCTGTTCTTAAAATTGTTTCCCCTCTTTTCTCAAATTCTTGGATTTCATTCTTTCTGAGGTAACATAGGAATAGATTGAGGTCCATTCTGGAATTTTGTGTTTAGTTCATATAGATACAGAGTTGGAGCCTACCTTTCTTTTCCATGGAAGGAATTGTCCTTACCCACCCTCTGAGACTTCCCTTAATTGACAGCATATGTAGGTCCTGCTCCATTTGGGATATGAACTCAACACTCAAGGTGAGGGTCAACATGGCACAATGGGGAATAAGAACTCTGATTTAGAGGCAGAAGATTTGAGGCAGAATCCTGACTTTGCTTCTTACTGCCTTTGTATCTTAGGATAATAAATCATATAACTTTTGTACCTTAAACTTCTTATCATTAAAAATGAGAGAATTTGATCAAATGATCTCTAAAGTCCCTTTCTACTTTGGATCTTGTGCTAATCTTTAATGTTGTCTGACCAGGTAGTCTTAGATTGTATTTGTTTTTTTAAGATATTATATTATGCTGTCAGCTGAACTTGCAGCCCCCAAAAATCCAAGGTCTTTTCCCCAGAAACTACTCTCCAGTTATATTTTTCCATCCTGTATTTGCAGAGAATTTTGTCATATCTTTTTCAAAATCTTTCAAGATTTTAGTAGCTATTAATTGACATAAATGTTCCTAAAGGAAGGAATATTACTGATTTAACAGGAAATATATCTGAATATGTGAACTAAAAAAATTTCAAAGCAAGTCCTTTGTAATAACAACAACAGAAAAGTATAGCTCATAATGGAATGGAAATCACTAACCATGATTAAATCTGAAGCCTGGCTGTTCAGAGTACAAATAATAGATCACATGTTTTCAGATCTGAAAGAGAACTGAAAACCCTGAACATTAAAATATAGACCATTAAATGTTAAAGTTGGAAGGCCTTTATACATCATCTAATGCAAGTCTCTTAATGTATAGATGAAGAAATAGGCTCAAAGGGGAAGAGCTAAAATCACTCGGCAAGATAATAGCAGAGGCAAGACTAGAATCCAAATCATACATCATAGATATAGAGAAGCCCCATCCTTCAATTTGAAGATGAGAAAACTGAGGCCAAGAGTGGTTAAGAGATTTAGTAAGGTAGTAAATTACAGACTCAGATTTTAAACCCAGGTGCTCTGGGATTACTGTTGGTTTTTTTTTTATTATTGTCAATTAGTTGTTGTTTTCATTATTAGTAATAATGATGATAAAACCACCACCAATGATAATATAACTGCTGCCAGGACATAAAAATCTCAGGTTATTTTCAGCAACTGATTCACTTTCTGTGTAGTTCATCTTCCTCTACATAGGAGGAACCTTGGGAAGATCAATATCTAGCACTATTTGAAAGGGAGCCAAAAACTCATTTTACTAATATGGTTTGTCTGTTAGTGTCTAGGTGGCACTTGGGAATATTATCATATGGTACTCCCCAAATGATGGTCATCAAGTCCCCCTTAAAAGCACTCACACTCTAGGGTGTCAGATGTGAAATAGGTTTTATTTAAAAGTTGAAAGACATGAAAAAAGCTCATAGTTTTATACCTGAACCCAGGATCCATCATTCAATCAATCAATGAACATTAAATATCTTCTTTGTGACAGGCAGTAGAGGCAGTATGCTAGGTTCTTAGGATAAAGATTCATAAAATAAAACAAAACCAACTTTCATTTTACCTCACTTTGCCAGTAGCCTTTCTCCTTACCATTTTGGCCTCTATAGACATATAGACTTATGGTGTTACTCTGGCTGTCCTCTACAAGGGAGATAAACTTGGGGAAACTTAGATAATCAAACAAATCTCCCTTTCCTACCCTATTAGGCTTATACTTATTAAAGATCTCTTCAGATTTCTTGACTTCTAATAGTCTTCCCCCATAAAGAAAGTAACTTGGGCTTCATATTGGAGTGAAGAGGGACAGTCTTCCCTAGAGACCATCATAGTCTCTCTTACTTAAAGAAATACTGCTCTGGTTGTGGCGCTGTATGTCAATATGAGTGAGGGAGAAAAGCCAAAGTTGTATTTCCATTTCATGATACTGGGTCTCATTGTTTCTTGGCTGGCCCTGTCTCTGGTCTCTGCTTCATCTGTCTGCCACTCTGGCTGCTTGGCATGCCAGCCTCTTTGTTTTCTCCTCAGCACCTTGTCATTTTGCTATCTCATTTCAGTTTTACTACTCCAGCTCCTGCTGCAGTAGTTGGTCTTTAACCTATCTCTCTTTCTTTGTCACTGTTTCTTTACATGTCCTTCTTTCTCTATGCTCTGTGTCTCTGTCTCTGTTTCTCCATTTTTCTGTGTGTATCTCTATCTCCACAAGTCTCTCTCTCTCTCTGTCTCTCTCTCTCTCTTTTTCTCTCTGTCATTTCTTTCTCTCTTCTCTCTTTTCTCTCTGTCATTCTCTCTCTCTTCTCTCTTTTCTCTCTCTGTCATTCTCTTTCTCTCTTCTCTCTTTTCTCTCTCTCTCTGTGTCTCTCTGTCTCTGTCTCTGTCTCTGTCTCTGTCTCTCCCTCCCTCCTTCCCTCCTCCCCTCTCCTCCTATTGTCTATCTGTTGTTCTTCCCCCCTCCCCCATATAGCTCTCTATTGATAGGTATGTGTTCTATCTTCTTACAGATGTTCAGCTGTCCTCCCACTGAAGCACATTGCTATATGACTTCCTACTCTTTCAGAAGGTTGCAAAATCTTACAATTTCAATTAAATCTTTTTGAATCCTTTAATAACCACCAAATAATGGATTCTGCTACATATTACTTTTCCAAAATGATTCAGGGCTATTTAGCAGAAACATAAGTTCTCTTTACACACATACACACACACACACACACACACACACACTCACACACACAGACACACACTTCTGGTTTAATAGTTTTCACACATTTGATTCATGGAATCACAGTGCTACATGTGAAAGGAATCCGAGAAGTCATCTAATTCGACCTCCCATCCTATGCAGGAATCACTTCTACAGGGGTCTTCAAAAGTGCTTATTAAACTATTGCTCCAACATTTCCTAGGACACGAAACTAATTATATTTGAATATAATGGTAATAATAACAATGCATATATTTAATCCTTATATATCCCCTTTTCTGACAATAACCGTTGAGGTAGATAATATATTCTATTGTTGTACAGCTCTAATTGTTGGGAAGTTCTTCCTATTATTGAGTTGAAATCTGTGACCATGTAACTCCCACACACTGTCTTCATCTGGCCTTCTTGGAGCTAATCAGGGCAAGTCTAATCCCTTGTTCACATGACAGTCTTTCAGAAATTTGGAGACAATGATTATGCACCCATTCAAACATTTTCTTGCTCATTCCAGTATTCCTAGTTCCTTCAATTGAAACTTCAATGATATGATTTCCAGGTCCTTTGCCACCTAATTGCCCTCCTCAGGATATGCTCCACTTGCTACTTTTCTTCTTAAAGTGCAGCTTTGCAATAGATAGAACCCTCTAATCAGTATATCAAAGCATTGCAAGATTAGCAAGACTACTGCTTCTCTTTCTTTAGACTGTTAATGCAGCTGAAGATCACATTAACCATTTGGGGTGGTGCCTTCCCCTGAGTAGTGACCAAAATTCTTGGGAGACAGTATTTCTTCATTAAAAAAATAATTTATTATTTGACTTGTCAAGATATTCTAATTATGGTCAAATGACTCTTCACTTGCAAGACAAACAGAAACTCACGTCTTAGGTGCCATTTTTTTTTCATTTTTTCATGCCATTTTTTAGGGAGCTCATTATTCAGTTCCCTTTTTCTTTTACACCCTTGCCTTCCATCTTAGAATCAATACGGGGTATTGATTCTAAGGCAGAAGAGTGGTAAGGGCTAGGCAATGGGGGTTAAGTGACTTGCCCAGGGTCACACAGCTGGGAAGTATCTGAGGCCAAATTTGAACCTAGGACCTCCCGTCTCTAGGGCTAGCTCTCAATCCACTGAGCCACCCAGCTACCCCCTCAGTTCCTCTCTTGAACATCCTAGGACATCTCTAATTGGCAATCATCTATTTAGGAGGTGGTCCATCAGACCTCCAAGCCCTTCCTCTAATGTGAAAGAGTGAAATTTTGCTTGTATGCTGGAAAAGACTCATTGTAGAACTTTCCTTTTAGGCTTGAAAGGACCATATTCCTCAGGACAAAGAGAATGCAAATATCTATAGGCTGAAGGGAGGCAGGCTTGAGACCTGGCTCAGGAATTCTTCCTAATGTATTGTGTAATAAATGGATAACATGTGTGGAACTATTTCTTGTTGTAATAACTGGAATATACTCTGGCTGCTAGAGAGCTACTACTAGGGGACACCTGAGGCTGCCTAGTTATAATGGAGATAGTTGAGAGATAATGAGAGATATTGCTAGAGGGGTTGCTCTGGGCTGCCTATTGATCACTAATGGCTAATCAAGATATTTCCTACCCTTCCTCCCTCAATGCCACCCTTCACCTCTCAGTCTTTCACCCGAACCCCTCCTGCCACCCTTTCCCCTCCCCCAGTCTTAGTCAGCCACCTTCTAAGTAACCCAGGGGAACTATGAGATTTCAGAGAAATATTCTTTACTCTTCTTTTCTCAAGTAAAGGGGTTTATTGGTAACAAACAGAATGGGGATTGAGGTGAGATGGATGAGGCTTGTCCCAAATCTACAAGGAGAATTAGGAGGGTGTGGGAAATATCAGTCCAGTGTGACACAGAGACAGAGATTTTGGAGGACAAGTATTTTTCTTCTTTTCTTCTTTCTTTAGTCAGATAATCTCTGCTTGAGTAATTCAAGTCCAGACTCTGTCAAAAGCCACAAAGGTATCTCTCTCTGCCTAAGTCAGGAAAAGTCAGTCTCTCTTTATCAGGAACCCAGAGAAGAGATTTCTTCCTTGGTCAGTAAGACCAGAGAGAGAAAATCCATTCCTCCCCCTGGCCAGCTTCAACTGCCTCCTGCTGGGAATATTTCGTATGGAATCTTCACCTTGATTTTGCAGATCAGGTCCCCAGTTTGGTCTACATGCCTGGCTTGTCCTGCAAATCCTCTCTTTCTTCATGCCTCTTCCATAATTGGAACAGATTTGGGACCTTCCAGAACCCTAAAATAAAAATAATACAGTATACAAAATAAATCTTCACAATTGGAAAGATATGCTTACTTGATCTAATTCTATTTTTACTATAACACATTGAGGAGTGGTCATAATTGTAAACCTTGAAATTTCTCAGACTTGTGAATGTTAAAAGTTTCCCCATTGGACTGGGAACATTCCCCATTTTGATGAAAAAACTCCTTGCTATGGGAGGACCTCGACTCCACCCGTACTTAAGACTGCTTTAGGGGAGAAAAATCCTTGCTATGGGAGGACCTCTACTCCACTCCTACTTAAGACTGCTTTAGGGGAGAAAACTCCTTGCTAAACAATGAAAGTACTTGGACCCATGCTTATAATAAGGCAAGGAGTTCTTTGAGCCATGCCTGTTTTTTAGAATTGATACAATGAGATGCTAGGTACCTAAAAGGGTCTGGCAAGTTTTCTCTTAATGTGATTGGTTGACTCAGCTGTGCTTTCACTGGTTCAGACTTACTGAGGAGATTAGTCCACACAGCAGCATTTTTTCTGGTTCAGACTTACTGAGGAAATTTGTGGACTTAGCAAGAACTCAGATGGGCAGTCCTTTGGAAAATGTCTACAGTGATTGGTAGATGTAAGGACTTAGGGGAGGTGACATAGGAGAAAAACCCCTATATAAGAAAAAGCAGAATCTCTTGAGAAAAAATCCTTTTGGAGGATCTCTGATGAGGATCACTTGGGAAGAATCTCTTGAGAGAGGCTCTGGAGAAGGGAAGCTCTTGGAGGAAAATCTCTAAGGAGGTCTTGCTGGGGCTCCTCTGAGGGGACTCTGTCCCTCTGGAGGCTCTGGAGAGAGGCCCTTTGGAATAGTCTCTGACTGGAAGGCTTTTTAAGGAGGACCCTGGCTGGAACTCGCTCTGGTGAAGTCACCTGAGATGGAGCTGGCCTGGTGTCACTAGAATCCTTGCTTAGACAGACCTTGTGGTGAGTGTTAAAAGACTGACTGACTGATCTCTCTCTCTTGACTCAGGTCTAGGCCATGTTGGCTTAAGGCCCTTCATACTTATTTCCTTTCTCTCTCTTTCTCTCTTTCTTTAATTCCACATTTGTATTAATTAAAATCTCTATAAACCCAGTTGACTTGGGTATTTGAATAATTGGGAATATTTCCCTGGCGACCACCTTATATTTGTTTTAAAAATCAAGACACTGTAGTGAAACATATTTCTGTGGTCAAATTTACTCACCCTCTCTTATATCTATCACAATTTATATCTTCCACCATTTTAACTCACTATAGTTTACAACATCACTCTTTTAACTGTTACATAATAAAATGATAATGAATAGTAATAATAATACTTATGACCACCAATAAAAACATAATGCTAGGGCCCTAAAATAAGTGGCCCTTCTTATACTTTGGGTAAGATTTTACACGTTCAAAGTGTAGCCAAAAATAAATAAATTAATAAATAAATAAACTTGGCACAATCAAATCAAAAAAGAGGAAAGGAATGGAGGAAGAAAATAAGGAACTAAGAAAAGAAAGAAAGAAAAGAGAATGGAAAGAAAAAACCGACAGAAAAGAAATCTATTTCCAGCCTTCTACAATGCTTTAAGGGGAGTATCTGACACCCAAGTTTCTTTAATACCAGCAGAAAAATCTAGCCAATCTGATGGTGAAACTGCCATTCTGTGCATCATCTTCTTGGGTGTGGGTAGGGAAAGAAATTGGCTGTTTTTCTCAATTTGAACTTGAAGAGACTGATGGGACTTAGTTGTATCCTGAGCCTCAGAATAGAAAACATCAAAGTCTCAGGCCCACCTCCTGCCTTCTTTAACAAAACTAGGTCACTGATGCTTTGACAGGTCATATTTTAGCACGAGGCAAGTAAAGAAGTTTCTCATTTTCATCTGATGGTTTTTATAATTGAAGTCAAGCTCACTAGTTTATAATGGACAGGACTTTTATTCATTCTGAGGAAGTTACAGTCTTTACCAGTTTGTCACTTTCAATATGAGGGCAAATTTTGGCTACCCTCCTGAAGCCTGAAATTTTCACACCCTAATTTTTCCAGTAGAAATTGGCAGCTGCATCAGTTGACTTTATTCAAAATAAAGGCACTCTTTTTAGGAGGTTGGTCTTGTTTTATTAAAAGACTGTTTCCTTATACATAACCAGTTATTGAGTTTTAAGAATTCTTTAGTTTCTCAAAAGTAATGTAGGGTTTCTTCCTGCTTTTTTTGGGTGGGGGATTCATGCATTGATTCATTAGACAAGGAATTATTAGCCACCTCCTTTGTATGTAGCATTGGGATAAGATTGTAAGTCTTTTGAACCTGAATGAGTTTTTAATATTTATCTCATCTGAGCCCTCTTATTATATAGGTGAGAAAACTGAGGAAAAGAAAAGACAATATGACTTGCTCAATATCAGACAGGCAATAGATAATTATAATAATAGCCAGAATTTTTACATTATTTTAAAATTTGAAAAACATGTGACAGATATTTTTTCATTTTCTTCTCACAACAACCTTTGAAGGTAGGTGCTCTAATTGTCCCTATTTTACAGTTGAGGAAACTGAGATAGGCAGAGGTCAAGTGACTTGCCTAGGATCACACAACTGGTAAGTATCTGAGGATAAAGTTGGACTTAGGCCTTTCTGACTCCCACTTCTGTGTTTTATCCACTGTACCTCCTACTTACCTAAGTTAATAGCATGGCTGAATTGAAACCCAGCTCTTTTGATCAAAGCCCCAATATTTTTCTCATTATGCCCCTATTTCAGGGAAAAGGAATGGAGTTTTCTCATTTTATGGTAAGTATTTCTAAATAAACTTTCTTGGGCTATGATAATATTTATAATAGTAATGAAAATAATTACTGATCTAGCACTTTATAATGCAGAACTCTTTTACACATAATACCTCATGTAATCCTCATGACAATCCTGTGAAATAGGACTTACTATTGCCTGAATTTCACTAATGAGATCATTGAAATTTGAATGTTAACCCCAAATCATACAGGTAGTAATGGAAGATAGTAAATGGCAGAACTGAGAATTAAATCCAGGTCTTTCCAGTGTGACACTGGGGGACATATGGTGAAATACATCAAAGAAGCAAACACAAATAGAATTTAGAGTTTGGATAAACATTAGAACATAGACATTCTGAGCTGGAAGAAACATGTAGTGATTCAATCCAACCCCTTGATTTTAGAGCTGAGAAAACAGATGCCTGTAGAGGCAAATGGATCAGCCCAAAGGAATTTATTGGCTTTCTGTTAAATGTTTTTCTATTGCCTCATGCATGTAGTCCAAATACTGTTTTCTCTGGTTGAAGAAGATGATGCTGTGAGTATTCTGACTGGATATGGCCAGAGAATAAATGATAGAGGGACTGTCATATGAAAGAGGGACTTCTTTTTCTTCTTGTCTTCATAGGGTAACCTAGAAGCAATTTCTGAAAGATACAAATTGGAAGATTTTGTCTTGATGTAAAGGAAAAGTTCATACCAATCAGAGGTATCTAAAGGCAGAATGGGTTACCTTATGGGGGTAGTCAGTTTCCCATCATTGGAGATTTTCAGGCAGAAATGCCTAGATTCCTATTTACGGAGGATGCTATAAAGAGGATTCCTGTTCAATAGGGGTTGAGTTAGGTGGCCTCTTTGGTCTCTTCCAACTGCGAAGATTAAATTAAATCTCTCCCCTGATTGTAAAGATTAAATAACTCCCCTGCCCATTTTTAGATTTAATCACCAAAAGAGTAAACACCCCATTCACATGAGTGGGGGAGGTCTGTGACCCACTACTGTGTGCAGTAGTGGGTGAAGAATCAGAATCAAACTGACTGCTCCCTGGGCAGTCCTAAGCAAAGCTTCACTATAATTGGTAGACATTAAAGTGGAAGAAGGCACAGGAAGTGATACAAAAGAAAGTATCTTTAAAAGGGAGCTACAACTTCCTGGGAGGACTTCAACTTCTTCTGGAGTTTTGAGTTTGAGTTGGAGGCTGATAAAGGATCTGCTGGCTGTACCTGAGACCCTGTACTTGGTGAGTCTGTTCTTAATTCTCTCCCATTGGACTGACACATGGTGAATGAAAAGATTTTGATTGATTTGATTTTCTGAAAAGACTAGCATCAGGAGAGAGGCTCCCTGCATCCCCAGGTCCTTGGCTCAAAGCCGAGGCCTCTCTGGCTAAGGACTAAACTCCCCTGCCTGTTTTTGAGTCAGGGGTCAGAGGAAAATACTTAGTTCTTAGACTAGATATCTTACCCTATCCTCTCTCTCATTTTCTTTCACTCTATATTTTGTAAAAAAATTGTAAACAAAATCTCTTTGGAATTTCATAAAATTTCTGGGGACCCTATTCTTAAATAGTCCAGTTCAACCTTTTATAAAAACCCCTTTTTCTCTTTACACAACTCATATCTATAACTGTAGTTCTTTTCTTTGTCAATGTTTTCCTTTCAGCCTGTGGGGCAGTACAGATGAACTTTGATAATTAGACACTCTTTGTACACTGTGCTAACTCCTCCACACCTTCCCCTCAGTTTTCAGGAAGGTCTAATTCAATTAAGGGCATGTTGAGAAATCATGCATGCCATGGGTTGAGTGACATGCTCCACAGCTCTGTGATGGGTTCATTCAGTTGATGTCAATGTAGTCTTATTAATTTTTGGTCCAGTTAGTTTTCCTCAGTCCCAGAACACAGATGATTCTCCAAGGAATAGTTGTTCTGTAAATTATGGGCTATTTGTAGGACAGGAATAGAATCAGATGAGAGAGCACAGTTAGTTTCCTATAAACAAGTCTTTATTATTGGGAAAATGATTCCATTTATACACCTTCATGGTGTACAGAAAGGAAGAGTAGAAGGAGCCAAAAACTTGGAGGGAAAAATGTAGGGCTGGGATCTTACTGTGGCATTTCTACAAATGCAGGCAAGTTATAGACTTTCTATATCTCAGAGGGAAAAGAAATTTCAATAACCATACTGTGCAATCCATGTCAAGAACAGTATTATCAGCTCTACAAATCATGGTGAAAAAAATGAAAAGAAAGAAAATGAAAGAAGAAAAAAACTGTGACAGCTCTACAGGAAAAGTGGTGATCTAGACTTTGCCTGACGACATCCAATGAGATGGAACCCAACATACAGCACCATAACCTCTCTGAACCTTAATTTTCTCTTCTTTAAGAAAATGGACTCATACCAGATAAATTTTTTAGGTCTCTCTTGAGTGAATACACTATAATTTTATGGTA
The DNA here is from genome assembly GCF_027887165.1 of Monodelphis domestica. Taxonomy (NCBI): domain Eukaryota; kingdom Metazoa; phylum Chordata; class Mammalia; order Didelphimorphia; family Didelphidae; genus Monodelphis; species Monodelphis domestica. The sequence continues at coordinate 122,048,719 of NC_077229.1, forward strand.
GTAATTTAGGATGATTATAACCACATATAGATGGGTTATAAGGACTTCTATATAAGAATATGGCTTGTCTGAATAGTGACTGGCTGGGTAAATCTAAACAACTCCTGACTAACTATTTGATTTATCCACCAAAAGATTTATCCTGTTGTGCATACTTATGCTAATTTGTGTGTATATGTATATATAAAATCAGTTTTGATTAAAACTTTATTGTGACCTTATTAATCCATCAACAAATTATATAAAAATACAAAATAAGAAATTAGATTTTATATCTATCCTTCAGTGTTTAATGTGATAGAAACAAATTAAATGAACAAATAAAGCATAGAAAAAGCAAGACCAATATTCAAGGGACATATTTCTTTCAACATAGCCTCTGGGAAGTGATGGGAAGTCATGCATAAAAGACAGACCTCTGACCTCCCAGGTTCATGGCCTTTAAATGAATGAAGAAGAATCATAAAATCTGAGATTGAGATATCAAAGGTCCTTGAAGACCAATTTTCTCATTTTATAGACATGGGAAGAGAGATCCATAGAGCTTAAGTGATTTAACTTGGGTCAAGTGACTAGACTATCAGAGTCAGGATTAATATTCAAGTCTGGGGCTCCATTCTTCTACAATAACACAGTGTCAACAGAATTAAATGCTAAATTTTTGTCTTCATATTTTGTGTTGTGGAAATGCATTATTATCTGAAAAAGAAGTCAGAGGATACAGAATGCTAAGAGTAGAAATCCCACTGCATCAGAAGTTCAGGGGGCATGGATTTTAGTGCTGTCTCTTTTCTTATATAAGCTACTTTGCCTTTCGCTCAGTACAGATGAAAACATCTTTGGAATGAAGAAGCAAGAATAGATAATTTCTAAAGCTCCTCCTCTCCACAATTTTATTGTGCCTATTTAGGTACCAGGTCTCAAGGAAGAAAAGACTGCCTTGGGTGAGAGGTCAGATATATTTGAAAGTCCTGAAAAAAATTTCAAAACATTTTTGGTCCAGTCATGATTTTCATTAATACTGCTTATTTATGCCTATATCATGCCTATAGAAGTGTTCAAGGAGGGCTCGTGCTTCTGGCAAGAGGGCTTGTCGAGCCCTTTTTAGGGCCACTTGTACTTCGTTGGGGTCCACCTCTTACCTAACTCTCACTTGTGGTTCCAAGAAGCTGTAGCATGGGCAGCAGCAACAGTCTTGAAAAATTGGCCAAACCAGTTTGAAAGTAACCAACAGACCTTAAACCTTTCAGTGAATTGGGGAAAGTCTATCCCAAGTATGTGAAGACTTCCACTGGTGGAATGGGCATGTAGGAATGATTTGTTTCAAAGGTCATCAAAGTTGCCAAAGTGAACATTATGAAATGCTTAGAGCTTGTTTAGACATTCATTCACTGCATCTGAGGCCAGCATCAGTTGTCCTTTCTTGTGGATGGGGAGAATAAAGCTGATGATTTTGTGCAATATGAATATTTTCTGTGATTTCTTAAACTGACCATGTTATTCTGAAGAGATATATTACATTATTGTTTTCTGAAATTACTACATTTTCTGAAAATGTATTAATTTTCAGAATGTTTGATTTGGTTTAGATTAAGGACTCAGACAGTAGCTTCTGTGCTAACGGTGAGACCATTCATCTAAATACACAGGAAAAAAAGAACAGAATAATCTTTGACCTTCCATTTGACCCATTTTAAATCAGTTACCAGTGAAACAAGTATTTTTTTAAATTTTATAATATTTTATTTGATCATTCCCAAGCATTATTCGTTAAAGACAAAGATCATTTTCTTTTCCTCCCCCCCACCCCCCATAGCCGACGCGTGATTCCACTGGGTATCACATGTGTTCTTGATTCGAACCCATTGCCATGTTGTTAATATTTGCATTAGAGTTTCGTTTAGAGTCTTTTCTCTGTCATGTCCCCTCAACCACTGTAGTCAGGCAGTTGCTTTTCCTCGGGGTTTCCACTCCCACAGTTTATCCTCTGCTTATGAATAGTGTTTTTTCTCCTAGATCCCTGCAGATTGTTCAGGGACATTACACCGCCCCTAATGGAGAAGTCCATTACGTTCGATTATACCACAGTGTATTAGTCTCTGTGTACAATGTTCTCCTGGTTCTGCTCCTCTCACTCTGCATCACTTCCTGAAGGTCGTTCCAGTCTCCATGGAATTCCTCCACTTTATTATTCCTTTTAGCACAATAGTATTCCATCACCAACATATACCACAATTTGCTCAGCCATTCCCCAATTGATGGGCATCCCCTCGTTTTCCAATTTTTGGCCACCACAAAGAGCGCAGCTATGAATATTCTTGTACAAGTCTTTTTCCTTATTATCTCTCTGGGGTACAGACCCAGCAGTGCTATGGCTGGATCAAAGGGCAGACAGTCTTTTAGTGCCCTTTGGGCATAGTTCCAAATTGCCCTCCAGAATGGTTGGATCAGTTCACAACTCCACCAGCAATGAATTAATGTCCCTACTTTGCCCAATCCCCTCCAGCATTCATTACTTTCCTTTGCTATCATGTTAGCCAATCTGCTAGGTGTGAGGTGATACCTTAGAGTTGAAACAAGTATTTCTTAATGCTGTGTATGCTCTGGAATTATTCTTTTTTTAAGTTTTTTTAATCCCTTGTCTTCTATTTTAGAATCAAAACTGTATATTGGTTCTAAGGTGGAAGAGTGGTTAGGGCTAGGCAATGGGAGTTAAGTGATTTACCGAGGATCACACAGCTAGCAAAAGTTTGAGGCCAGGTTTGAACCCAGGACTTCCTATCTCTACACCTGGCTCTCAATCCATTGGGATACCCAGCTGCCTCCTCTGAAACTATTTTAGTTAATTTTCCCTGCCCTTGTCCTCTACTTAAAACCAACTAACAAATTACTCTATCTTGGATACCTTTGTTGGGTGAGAACCCCTCAATGAACCATAGGCATTCAACTAAAGTCCTCACCATCACCTCCTATGGACTTTGTACATAATACAGCAATCCAATTCATATTCTAGCATTCCAGTGCTGTTCTAGAGTAGTACAGCTCCTGATAAACCTCTGGAAGGGAATCTTTTTGGGGAGAGGAAAATAACTTCAGTATTCTTTCCCCCTTGAAGACCTTTTGAACTTTGGACCGCTAAAGGATTTGGAATCCCTTTGGCATCCTAGAAGTCTTCCTGGAACAGCAACAACTAGTGTCAGCCTCTGCCTTGGGAGCCAAGGACAAACCATAAACACTGAGGAAAAGGAGGCTTCAAGACTCTACAAGAATCCCAGCAGAAAGGTACAGCATGCCCAAGGGGAATATACTCCATGATAGGAGAAATGAACCTCCAGCTAAATGACATCAAGGAGTTGGAAGTTAAGCCCATTAATACATTCTGTGCTCCAAGCTGTATTTCCTCAGAGGAGAATGTGTCCTGGAGGGGGATTTTTATACCAATTGTTCATACTCAATTGCCTTGATAAAGAGCACTTTCTAAAAGTCAACTGTTGGACTGACCAACTCATGCCAACTGATAATCATAGAGGGAAGCTAAAAAGGAAAATGAAACCTATAGAGTTTGTGAGCAGCCCAAGTCCACAGAGAAAAAAGTGGTACAGAATGGATTTCAATCAAGGCTGCTTTATTCTACAACCAGCCCTGTTTCAACCATAGTCAAATTACACATGGCCTTAAATGCCAGAATAAAGATCATTATCCAAACTGCACCTATTGTCCCAGAGGTAATAGGGAAGCAATGAAAGACCCTGAACAAGGAATTGACTGACATCACATTAAAATTTTTTTTATCCTAAAAAGAAAAAAGTTAAGAAAACAACTCTGAGATAATTGATTTAATGGAAGGTCAGCCGCTATAATAATTCAAGTGGTATTTGATCTCCCAGTTTGGTTAGAGACCCTAAGTTGACTCACAGAGCAGCTTTTATAATACAAAATTGGGAAACAAGGTTGGGGGGTTGTGTCAAAAGAATGAAAGAATAGAACAGGAGTTTTTAGCAAATTTTACATGAAAAAGGAAATAAGTGATTTGTAATATGCATTCCTGTGCATAACAGGTGTGCTGGGAAGTGTTTAGTGAGGGACTACTGTTGATTCTAATATTATATTAGATTAGAACACCTGATTTTGAAGGTCAAATTTGACAGCTTTCTAAAAAAGGGAAACAGAGTCTGGTTTAGTAAGGAATTTTCAATCTTACTCTTTAGTACAGAGAACTGGGGGTGGGTTTGTGGTTTGTGATTGTGCTGACTGCAAAGATGTCCCCCCCCCAACAGCTAGCAAACAGAGACAAGATTTAAACTTATGATTTCTAACAATAACTATCCCCATTTCAATTGTTCCCTCTATCTAAATGATTAGCTTCTTTTATTTTGATCCTATGAGTAACTGAATTCATAGTAAGTATTTATGCTGGTTTAGTTCAGCTATTAAACATGCCACTAGCTGTGATTACTTACTAAAATAAATCATCAGAGTAAATCAAAGTAATCAATAGCAACAATTTCTAAAGTTTAACTCTTTTAGTCATCAGGCCTATCTTTTAGAAATATTGACTTAAAAGCTATGCAAGGAATAAATTGGAGTCTCGAATACTGGCTAGGAAGCTATTAAAAGAATCCAGGAGCTAAGAACTGGGGTAGTAGCAATGGGAGTGAAGAAGATGTAATGGATATAATAGGGATGGTGGAGACAGAATAAAAAAATTGGTAACTGATTTCATTGGAAAGAGTGATGGAAAGGAAAATGTTATAGCCATATCAGAGGATTCAAGCCTTATTTATTGAAAAGATAATGCAGTCACAAGTGAAACAGCAACATTAGAAGAAGATTTGGGGATGATGAGGTCATTTTAGGGAATGCTACTTTGACATGTCATTTGGAAATCCATTGCTGAAATTCTATAGCCAGTTAGAAAAATGGACTGAATATGAGTGAAAAAACAACTCATGAATGGACATACCAATGTCAGAATAATTTATATAGAGATGACTATTAAAATTCTTGAAGTAGATGAGATGTCCAAAGAAATATCAAAAGCCTCAAAGATGGAGCACTGGAGGTTAGCCACATTTACTTGGTGTGCAGAGGCAGATTAAATCAGGTCAGGATATTAACCTGAGAAGGAGTGATCATACAGTTAGGAGGGAACTGGGAGAGTAACCGTTGGAAATCTAATAAAAAGAGAGTATTGATGGATTTAAAGGTCACTAGTGCAAAATAATTTAGAAAGTGTCATTAATGTTTCTTTTCATTCAACAAGCATTTAATAAAGTACTTACTATATGTGCTGGGTTCTTGGAATGTAAAGCAAAGAACAATGCAGACTCTGACCTTAAGAATTTTTATATTTTATATTTTATTTGGAGGGAAGGGCCAGGAAACAAACTACAAAGGAGAGAAATAAGAAGTAATTTATGAGGCTGATGAGAGGTCATTAGGAATTGGGGAGGGGATAAGGATAGCCTCCATGTAAAAAGGGCCACCTGAGTTGAGCCTTGAAGGAATTTAGGGATTCTATGAAATGGAAGTGATTCAGGAGTGCGTTTGAGTATCAGTCTCAGACTGCATAAAGCACATAAAGATAAATACATACATTCTTTTCTTTTTTCTATTGCTGCAGACACCTTAGTTTTGGCTATTTCCCCTTGAAATCTTCTCTTGGCTGGAGAGAAAGGCATGGGGAATTTCAAAAACTGAGAATTGGAGGAAGGATCCTTAGTCCTGCCTGTGGCATAACAAGTCGATGCAGAAGAATTGGCATTACTGAGGCAACAAATGAAAGGAGAAATGACAAAGAAAACCTAAAAGTGGAGATAGAAAGAAGAAAGTAAACACGAAGCTGAGTAGCTTCAGAAAAAGAAATCAAAGAGGATCATCTGCCATCTTTTTTTTTTAGGCTTCTTGGAGAATAAGAATCAGACTGAAGGTTACACTGTCCACATCTCTTCAAGGACCAAGGAAAGGTCTCAAAAAGACAATGCTTTTAGGGGCAACTAGGTGGCTCAGTAGATGGAGAGACAGGCCTATAGACAGAAATTCCTGGGTTCAAATTTGGCCTCAGACACTTCCTAACTGTGTGACCCCGGGCAAGTCACTTAATTGTATAATCCTTACATCTCTTCTGCCTCAAAACTCTTGCTACATACTGATCCTAAAATGGAAGGGTAATGGTTTAAAAAAAGACATTGTTCTTTATTCAATTATCCCTTCCCATGACTCTTGAATAACACAACCTTAATTTAGTCACCTGTTCAGCTAATATTTCTTGTATCCTGATTTTTCTGATTATACCTAAGGAACTTAAGATTTCCTTAGAGATTAACAAAGAATTTAGATTGTGTCAGAGAGCCAAACCTCAATCTAAAGGTAAGGGATTTTCCTAATAAGGGATTTTGAGCTATTCTGATAGTATTAATCACTTTTCCCCGGTATAAAAACATCATATTCTGGAAAAAGAGGTTCTGTGGTTTAGTTACTATTTTATCGCTCTTACATTAAAGAGTGACCTAACTGTCATATCAGAATGTTGCTGATCTGATAGAATCTAAAAAAAAAAAAGAGGGTAGAGGAGAAAAGGTGACTAGAGAAAAGAAAGACCTAATCCACCAACTGGAGAAGAAATAGGGAACACTTGGGCAGCATTCATCTCTGGCCCTCTCCAGCTGGAATGAGGGAGCAAAAAAAAGGTGTGTAGCATTAGGTTGCCAACTTTGTACTCCAGAACAAGAAAAAACTAGTGTTTCAAGTGGGCAGTTTGGGGTATTGTATTTTCTAACAGCCTCCCTGACTCCAGTTTCACCTCTCTCCAATGCACTCTGTGAAATGCCAACGAATCAATCTTCTGCCACTCTCATCATGGAACTCACTGCCTAGCAACTTTCAATGTCTTCCCATTGCCTACATGATAAAGTATAGCCTCCTCTGTAGAGTTCTCAAGGCCTTGTACATTTTGACTTGAAATGATTTCTCTTTGATAAAGTGCTGAATCTGAGACTTGAAGGGTATTACAAGACTAAAATCCATCACTGTTTTCATCCAGAAACACAAACACACACAGAGCCTTCTTCCCAACCACAACCTTGGTCCAGAGCTTCAACCTCATTGATTTAGGGAACTCTTAGTATGGAAATCATATCCACTGGGTCAAGGCATAAAATTTCATAGAGTCAACAGCAAATCAGTTAGAAGTGAGCCTGTTTGGCCAGGGTGCTTCCTCAATTTTTATTATGGAAAGGAACTCATCGGTTGGAGGAGAGAACCAGGGATGTAGAGAAATCTCCACCTTGAGAGGGCAGTTGGGGAAGCAATATAAGAGTCCAGAAAGATATGCAGGAACAGAGCTGATTTAGAAATGATACTATGCTATAAATGAAGGAACAAAGTTATTAAGCACCTCTTATGGCACAGACACTTGACAAATATTATCGTATTTGATTCTCACAACAACACTACAAGGGAGGTACTATTCTTATCCTCGTTTTACAGTTAAGGAAACTGAGGTTAAGTGGCTTGCTCAGGGCCACAGAGCTAGTAAAAAGTCTGAAGTCAAATTCAAATTCAGGTCTTTCAGACTCCATCCATTGCACCAACTACTTCTCTCTAAGAACCAAAACCCTAACAATTATGGCTTTGCCACAGTGGAATGGACTATTACAAGGGACAAGCAGTTTACCAATATTAGAAATATTTAAACAGAAATTAGAAGGCCATTTTTGGAGGGATGTTATAGTGCAGTTCAGGTATGGGTTAGATTTGATCATTCATCTAAGTGATTTGTAGGAAATTTACCAAGGAAAGATCCTCACATTAGAATAGATGAATTCTTGGTCCTTTTACTACATAATCATGTGACCATGAGTAGATAATTGAACTTCGCCAAACCTTAGTTTCTTTGTCTATAAAAATGAAGGCATCAATACCTGCCCTGACTACCACAAAGGCTTATTGAACAGGAAAATAATTATTAAGTTTAAGGCACTATATGAAGGTGAATTATTACTTTTATTTTATTGTGTAGTCATTCCATAGAGCTTCTTCCTACTAAATAGATTTTAAGTTTTTGAAAGGAATAGTCCTGTTTTTTATGTTTGTTAAATTCTCACATAGAGCTAGGCATATTATAGGAATTAAGAAAATATTTTTTATTGATTGAGTGGTGCTTGGCTGCCAAGATTGTAAAATTAGACTAGACAACAGGGGGAAGTGGTAGAGTGATATTCAAGAAGAGAATAAGCAATGTCAGTAATGACGCCTTACATTAATATAGAATTTTGAGATTTAAAAGATGATTTCCCTCATAAATCTTTAAGATAATGAATAAATTAATGGATGTAATTGTTTTATTTCTTTATTAGTATCTAATGCAGAGTTGGCCTTGGTTGATTGATTGAACCAGCATTTGATCCAATCATTATTATTTGCTAGGAACTATTATTCTAGACTCTAGAGATAAAAAAGAAAAAAAAATCCACAAATCCTTGTCTTCAAAGGGCTTATATTCTATTGGGGAAACAACATGAATCTCTATAAGTTAATATTGGGGATATTTCAGTGAATGGTAGAATTGGTTTGCCAACTCTCAATTCTTTCTATTCTTTCTTCTCTTTTTACCTATCTCCTCCAAGAAGAATGGCATAAGAGTATGATCTTTTCCAAGTATTTAATAAGCTCTAACCTTTTACAGCAGTTAACTCTCTTTTAGCCTAGGGGCAATATAATGGCTATCAAGTCCATGGTGTCTCTTTCTTTTCTATTTTATGGCATTTATATCAGATGAAAAGTTAATAAGATCCTCTCTTCTCTAGTTGAAGTTTTGCATATAAACATTTGAATAATACAAAACTATATTTAAAACTATGAATAATATGTATTAAATCTTATATTTTATATTGTAAAGGGTGAAATTATGGTTGAGACTGAAAAAAATCTAAATTTAAGTGGTCGTCAAGGGAAATTCCAAATAATAAAATACCCAAGGAGATCTAGAAAGTAAGGTTTTGAGTGTGAAGGAGGAAAGAATCAGCCTGACCTCCAAAGAGGCTTAGCTAAGATGCCCGAACCTGAAATTAGCCCCAGGGCAAAACTCACCACCCCAACACTCCAAGATGTTGGAACACCTAGCACGCTTCCAGCCATAGTCACATCTCCAGGGAAAGACCCAAGAGGCAGGAAGTGACATGCCTTATATGGATGTTTTTACAGCACTTTTCTGCATCTCATCTGTACCAATGAAAACTTAGCTTGACTTTGGGCTGTCTTTTTTTTTTTGCACATGTCTGTTGAAGGCTATCTCCTCAGATAATTAAATCTTGAGTTTGATGCAGACTTTAAAAATCTTGTTAAAATGAGTAGCGTGGAGAATGTAGAGTTTCCAAGACCTGATTCTGCTATTCCAAGTATCTCCATTGTTACTGATCAGGAGCTAAATCACATTTTCTAAAGAATGGTCTGATTAGGAATAGTTTTGAAATTCCCAATATGTATATATATTTATATATGACATATTTATTATAGGTGACACCTATATTTTTCCGAGCCTCTTTTCTTAGCATAGAGTAAATATACAAATATACAAAAATGTTCATAAGAACCCCAGGTTTCTTTATATATCAAATCAGGATTCAGTTAAGCTTAGATAAAGGAAGTGGAAAGAATTCACAATAACCTGTCATTGCATGGTATCATGAAAGACCATTGGAAAAAGCACAGAACTTTGGAACTCCGATCTTGGGCTACAGTAATAGAGACATAATTTCTAGGAATATAAAATTGAGGGGTATGCTAAAACCTACTCTAATTACTCTTAAGAGCTGATTGTTACATTTTTAGTTCAGTGTTTGAACTTTGAAATGAGTAAACATTACCTGTTGTTTTTTTATCATCTAGGCTTAATAAAGTGATTGAAAAAAGTTAACACAGATTAAATGTAAAAGTGTATCTTACTTTTTTTGAGAGCTGGCTATTAAACATTCACCAGAAGATACCTAGAATAATCTCATTGTACTGCGCTCTCTTCAGGGATCCTCAGAATATTATGTACAATTCTTGTACGATGGTTTAAGAAGGATATTTATGACTTTCATTGATAATTGAGATCACCTAGAACCATGTTGATGAAACTATGGCACATGTGTCAGAGTGTTCTGAAGGTGACTGCTCCCTTCTTCCTCTCCACATGCCTGAGGACATTTTTCACATGATCTGCCCCTTTGCCCAGCAGCCCAAAGGGAGAGCTTCTTCCCTCTCCAGTCTGGAGTAAGGGGGAGCTCACATGCAACATGAGGTTTGCAGTTTGGGCAGTTGATCTCTTAGGTCTTAAAAGGTTCACCATCACTGATCTAGAGGAAGGCCACTAGAATTGTGAAGAGTAATGAGTTTGTGACATATTAGGATCAGTTAAATGAAATGTATATATTTAAGCTAGAGAAAAGAAGGCTTAGGGACAGCATGACAACAAAAAAGAGCTGTCCTGCTGCAGAGAAGTTAGATATGTGTTTGTCTTGAAAGGAAGAAATCAGGAACAATGTGTGAAAGTAGCAAAAATAAATTTATGCTTCATTTTCAGGACAAAACTTCCTAGCAATTAAAATCTAAAAGCAGAATGAATTGCCTCAAGAGGTGGTAGGTTGTTTTGACCTCCTTGGAAGTCTTCAAGAAAAAAAACTGAATAGTCACTTATCAGATATATTAAGTAGGGATTTCCTTCTGTGTTTGTATCAGATCATATGAGCCCTAGAATCTCTCCCAACTATTTAGTTCTGTGATTTTATAAGAAAGGAAAAAGCTTCAAAGAACATGACCCCTTATACCAGAGAATAATTCCAGGAAAGAAGTCCAAAAGCGACACCTAGGTCATAAATTTCTAGATGTTATGAGGTAACCCTTTGCCATACATTATCCCATGGACCAATATGTAGTTGTGGGAGATTGTGTTCTAGTGTTGAATAGCTTTGGCTCTAAAACAGTATTTTTGCTCCAAGGAATACACATAACTGTGTCATCTTGTACATTCAGAATAGCTGGGGCAGATATTTCAGCCTATGACATGTAGAGACCTTTTGAGGGGATCAAAGTTATGACTAAATGCATAGACACTTTCTGGCCTTGGCATCTTCAGGGATCCTCAACAAAAGAGGTAGAAAGCATTGTAGGAATCCACCTCTGTTCAACTCAGCATTAATTTGACTTAATAAATTGCATTCATAGCTAATGTATAATATAAATGTCTTATAGGTGGTACTATTGTCATATTATTCTTATGCTTTTTGAAAAAGTTCAGACAGAAGCAGTCCTGGGATAAGTTGTTATTCTTTTATGATTGCTTTAAATTCAATATTCTACAGAATATAGCACAGGTTGGCAAAACAACTTCTTTTCTTTGTAGCTGAATGAAAATATTAGGATGTAAGCTTGCCCTTTGTAGACTCAGTGAGAGCATTCTTGGTACAGTCTCAGGAATAAGACAACAGGGATATCATGTACTTTGTGTTCTCATATGATTTTCATTTTATAAATTTCTTTAAAAGCTTTTTGTCCATTGTAGCTAAGAGGCTGTATATTTGAGATGACATCATCTTTTAAAATATTAGTCTAAAGCTTTAATGAATTAATAATATATTTGGACATTTATGAGTGATTCTTCAATCTGTGCTAAGGGTCTCATGCTATGATAGTATTTTGGCATCCTTCTTCCAGATATTTTGAAGTCTATATTTGTATTACTCTTATTTGTTATACATTATTCCATGAATAATAGTGAGCTTCTTATTCTCCAGCAAGCAATTTTCAGATGAAGCAATCAGAACTATCAATTATCATATAAAATGTTCTAAATCCCTCTTGATTAGAGAAATTAAAACAACTATGAGGTACCATCTCATACCTAACATATTAGCCAATATGACAATAAAGGAAAGTGATAAATGTTGTAGGAGATGTGGCAAAATTGGGATACTAATGCATTGTTGGTGGAGTTGTGAACTGATTCAACCATTCTGTAGAGCAATTTGGAATTTTGCCCAAAGCATATACAACTCTGGATACTTTTTGATCCTATAATACTACTAGTGAGTTTACTTGTACAAAAAAATGGAAATTGGAAGGATGTCCATCAATTGGGAAATGACTGAACAAATTGTGGTATATATTGGTGATCAAATAGAATACTCTTGTGCAATAAAAAATGATAAGCAGTGTCTACTTGAAGAGGAGGGAGGGAAAAAAGGGGAAGAGACAATATGAATCATGTAACCATGGAAAAAATAAATAAAAAAGAAGTGATAGGCAAGATGATCTCAGAAAAAGTTAGAACTCTTTACCTGAACTGGTAGCAGAGTGAAATAAGCAGAACATTATACATAGTAGCAGTATTATATGATAATCAATTGTGAAAGACTTATTACTCTCAGAAATATAATGATCTGGGATAATTCTGAATGAATTATTATAAAGAATGCTATCCACCTCTAAAGAAAGAAGTGTTGGAGTCACATATAGATCAAAGCATGCTGTCTTTCACATTAATTTATTAATGTTTTTATTTGGAGATTTTGGTTTTATATGAGTATTCTTTTATAACATTAAACAATATGGGAGTATGTTTTGCATGATAATACATGTATGACAGATTGAATTTCTTACTGTCTCTGAAAGGGTGAAGGGAGGGAGACAATTTTGATCTTATAATTTCAGAAAATGTATTTTGAAAATTGTTATTACATATAATAGGGAAAATAAAATATCTTCTAATAAAAATAGTGAGCTTTTGATGTTTAATTCTATCTATCAAGCAGTGTCTTGTAGGCATTCCATGATTGAAAAATATTTACAGACTAAAGTAATAATTCATTTCCTTGCCTAATCTATACTGATTGCGAAGTCTGGGCTCCTTCTAGATAGCTCTTCTATATCTCTCAGTGGCCAAATTCTTGTCCTCTCTGGCCATCAAAAAGTCTTCTGTTTCCATAGACAAATCTGCATGGCTCAATCATTATTTGTTCAATACTTTTCTTTCAAAATATCTTTGGCTAAATTTATGCTAATATGGTCAGTGGAGGGCCTTATGAATCTATTCTTGCATCTCATTTATTTCATAGGTTACCACTTTTGGTTAAATATTTTTTGATGAACAAATCCAATGTCTTGTACTAGTATTTATTTCTGCTTGGTGAAATGATAACTATATCTTCCAAAGGATTCCTTTTTCTCTGTAGATTTTTTGACCTATTTACTTTAGCTCTAAGAATGTTCATAAATTCTCTACTTCCTCTTTGTTGGGGAAGTATTCATCTTTCTATAGTTACATTAGTGTCAGAGCCTTATGTGTTCTTAACACTGCATGAGTTTTTGTTAACCCATTTTTCATATATGCCATTGCCCATTTTAGAATTCTGAAGGTACACTTTAAAACAAGGATTTACATATTAGTTATTTTAACCATGTTCTTTCCATTCAGCTTTAATTTGGGGATGCCAGTAAGTCTCTCAACAAATTTATCCACAGCTTTTATTTTGATAGCTTTATGTCTGATGGTTTGTGCCTGGAAGAGATGAAGATATTCATAGGTTTTGTCTTTATTAGTTCAATATATCTATGTACTTAAGCTTAAGGCACCCAGTCTTTCCTTGGTGTACATTAAACTTTCCATGTTTCTCTTGATCATATGACATTTTGATATCAATGGAGAAAAGTTGTACAAGGTGAAGGATCTATTTAATTTGATTTCAGTGGAGCCAAATAACTGTATGTCATTTCTAAATGTCAAGTGATTAGTAAGATTTTTGGATGTGATGGATATAAAGTAAGGCAGAACTATAATGGTTTTAAACTGTTTCTTTGGGAAAATGTCACTTTTACATGAATTGTTGTTTATATCATGGTCTTAGTGACGTGCTTCAAATAGAGAAAGGTTTTCCATGTAGATATCACATATTATAATGTTCTCAGTTGTAATTTGGTAAACTAGGGATGCTAGTCAAAAGCTGTGTGCTAATAAGGAAAGGCAGAACATATGTTATGATGTTTCTAGGTAGCTTGTTCAGAAATACCACCTATAAGACATTTATATTATACATTAACTATGAATGCAATTAATTAATTAAGGCAAATAAAAAAGTTTTTTTTTTAACATATTTGGAACTTCTGGATCTACCCTTTTCACTTTTTGGTTTTGTTTGTGTTTATTTATATAGGTGGCACAATGGATAGAGAGCTAACTCTGGAGTCAGGAAGACCTAAGTTCAAATATGGCCTCAGACACTTACTAGCTATAGGATCCTGGGCAAGTCAGTTATTCTTGTTTCCCTCAGTTCCTCATTGAGCTGAAGAATGGCAATCCATTACAGTATTTTTGCCAATAAAATCCCAAATGGGATCACAAAGAGTTGGACTTGACTCACAAGACAACAACAATACAGGTTGTTAGTTTGTGGTATAATATACAAAGATATGAAACTGGTATTCTGGAGAGGTTAATTGTTCTTTCATCCTTTTGTCAAAGATATATGATGCTTCCTGTTAAGTAAGTTAAGATCAAGCTTAAGTAAGTCATGATAGAAATATGGTAAAATGACTTGTTAGTAACTCTTGCACCATTTTGAAGGCTTTGAGCCAATTAAAGATGTCTTACTGGCTTCATTGCTTTCCAGGTTAGCAGAGAGGTTGAAGGTTCAATTACTTTCTTTGTTGTAATGTGGTGTATAAGCTTTTGCTTCTCATTTGATCCAACTTGCATTTTCATTGTATAGAATTTCCTGTGAACACATAAGAGCTGACAAATTTTACATACCCTCTTTCTTCAGAGGTTCTCCTTTGCCTTTGATTTCTTTACTTCTCAAACCTCTGTAGCAAAGTTTGATTGATTTCAAATTGTTGATTTTGGGTTTTGTGCTACTTTGACTCTTTTTATCACTTTAAGCTTTTACTCTAAATTGCCAATGAAAGGAATCTAGAATTTATTAATATGCAGCAGGGGGTATCTCCTTTTATATCACTTGCAGCCATATTCCTCTGTCTCTTCAACTCCTCCATTCTCTTTTACAAACCCTTCCTTATCCCCTGTACCTTCTCAATCCTCAATAATTCCTTTAGCTATTACACTAGTTCCTCAATAATTTACATGCCAGTGGAGAAGATAAAGTATATGGAGGAGGGGACAAGGAAGGGCGCTTTGTTTACCAAAGTCTGGAATGACTGGAGGAAGCTATGAATAATTTATTGTCTTCTAGGAAAAATAGTGTTAACTTAATTTTCACCATAACACCTACTCTTGTGGGTAGGAGGATCAGGAAGGATCTGATGAATATGGTGGCAGTAGATGAAAATTGCTGAACTAATGTGTTTAGTATGGGTCTGGGTTAAATATGAAGAACTCTAACCAATCAGAAGGCCAGGGTGATAGGGGAAAAGAATGGTCCCTTGGTTAAAGTTGTAGTGTGATATGCAACTGACAGGTAGCTCATTCAGTAGGGCTATCAGTAGAAATGTCTTGAATTGGCACCATGAATGTATAAAGGACTGGGTCCAGAAATTAATAGAACAAAGGCATTATCAAGTAAGGAACATTTTGGAAATGTACATAATTCCAAACTGCTTTCTGAAAGGTAAACAATATGTTTTTTAATATGCATCTTCTTCTAGTGGTATGTGCCAATAAATGTTGCAAGTGCTTGGGATACAAAGAATAGCAGAAAATTGTACCTGCTCTCAAGGATCTCATAGGCTAATGGTGGATTAAATATATAAACATCTATGTAAACTCAGTATTGATACAGGATAAATTGAAGATAACCAAATAAGACAAATTAATTTAAGAGATATGTGGTGGTTGTAAACAGATTATTTGTTGTATATTACCATTAACCAAGAAGTTGAATAAAATATATCATCCAGCATATATTTGTGACATGAAATTTAGTGATATTGATAGATAACAGAGAGCCTGAATAATCTTTTAGTATAGTCTTCTATCACACTTTCTAAACTTACTTTACCCATTCATGTAGGTTTAATGGGAAAATGTGGAGAACAGTATAGTTGAGTAGATGTGAGTGAGTTCTTATCTGTACCTAGGAAAAGAAAATTCACAAGGATAATATTAATTCCTTGAAGTATTAAAGTAAGTATGACTTGTTTAGTTATTTCAATAATGTCTGACTATTTGTGACCCCTTTTGAAGTTTTCCAAATAAAGATCCTGGAGTGTTTTAAAATTTCCTTCCCCAGTTCATTTTATAGATGAGTAAACTGAGACTGAGTTAAATGACTTGTTCAGGGTCATCCAGGTAGTAAGTGTCTGAGGACAGATTTGAACTCATGATGATGAGTCCTCCTGGTTCTAAGCCCAGTGCTCTATCCACTGGGCAACCTTGCCACCCCCAAGGATGGCTTCAAAAAGCATCTTAGGTGGAGAGTGGAAACTAGAAAGATAAATTCCTATTCTACACCCACCTAAAGCCTGGATTCCTCAGTGAAGTTCTCAGAGAAGAGAAAGATAACTAACCACTGAAGACCCATGAGGTAGGGCTATGGTTGCTAAGAAACATGCCTAGAAGAAATATGGCCAGAGAGTGCAGACAAGAATGCCCTAATTAATTATTCTTCTTTACACATTTTATTTTCAGATGACACAGAGCTTAGAGGGATAAGTAACACAGTAGATGACAGAGTTGGATTTCAATAGGATCTTGATAGGATAGAGCATTTGGTTTAATCTAATAAAATGGAATTCAATTGGAATAAATATAAAATCTTACATTTGGGTACAAAAATCAATAATAGTAATAACTTACTATGTGCCAGGAATTGAGCTAAAAGCTTTACAAATATGATCTCATTTGATCCTCACAACAATTCTGGGAGGTAGGTGCTATTATTATACTCATTGTGGTTGTTGTCCTTCATACTGGAAGAGGACCAAAATGACATCAGTGATGTCTTTTGACTCACACATAAATTGGATTTAAGTGAGGCAGACTTGTACAAAGTCATCAGCCTCTCTCTTCTTCCACAGTCATTTCAGTCTAGTGGCAAGACAAAAGTCAAGACAATTGATGATGACTTGGGTTACAATTGGGTGACCTTGCCTTCTTAGACATCTAACCAACTTCTAAGTGCTCCATAGCTCCTGCTTCAACCACCTTCACGGACATTAGAACAACTGGGAGAAATCTTCATAAACACCCCTCTAACTGATGATGAGTTTGAGGCCTGATAATTACCCTCCACCTGGTTTAGTCTTCCTTCCAAGATAGTTTAACCATGGTTTGATTCCTGCATATGCTACAATTTCTTGGAGCCACAGGTAAGAGTTGGGTGAGATCTAGATACCAAAGGAGGAAAGCAATCCTAAAAAAGGATGTGGCAAGCCCTCTCCACAGAGGTACTAGTCTTCCCTGCTTCATTTAAAAAATTAGGAAATGAGCATAGAACTAGCTAGTATCTGTCAGAAATAAGGTTTGAATGCAGATCTTCCTGAAAGCAATCCCTGTACTCTATCTACTATACTACCTAACTGATCACAATAAAAAGGTAGGGGGGAGGCATGATTAGGCATCAATTGTCCTATCAACCTACTCAATAGATCAGTAGAGCCTCTAAGAGTAGATTAATTTAAATCTACCACTGTTTGGAAAAGGTAGTTGTTATCATAATAAATACAGCAGCAAAAAGATTTGGTGTATGTAGGTATGTTGTAGTTGCAGGAGCATCGACAGCATTTCATACTTAAATTTTGAAAAATGCTTTCCTCACAATAAACCTGTGAAAGAGGTAAAGGAAGTATGATCACACCCATTTTACAAGTGTATTAACTTAGAGAATTACTTGATCATAGTCACTCAGTTAAGAAGAGACAGAAATAGAATTTGAATCCAAGTTGCTAAACTCCAAAGCTGACAATTTCCAGCACAGATTTAGTACATAATTAACTGACAAATCCTTATTATGAAATGTATTGGCAGCATTGAGATGGTGGAGAAATTACAGAGACCCACCTAATCTCTACCAAATGCTCTCCAAGTAACTAAAATATAATGCTCAAAATAAATTCTGGGGCAGCATAACCCATAAAAAGAAAGAGGGAAATAACTTGTCTTAGCACACAACTTAGATGAAAAGATCTATTGCACTAGGGTGGAAGTAGAGCTCAAAGCAGTGCACCAAGGTAGACACCATTTCAGCAACAGGCCTGGGAAAAACTGATTCAGCAGCAAAGGCTTCCAGAGCTTTCAGCAACAGACAGTAAGGATGGTTGGAAAACTACTCATAAAGATATTATAGGAATTCCTTTGCTGGCTCTAGATACAAGATTCTTGTTGCATTGACCATATGCAGATCTAGGTAACAGTCCTAGTCTTGGTCTCAGGGAAGAGGAACACTAGCACATATGAATGCTTGTGGCTGTAGGGGAGAAGGGGATCATGATCACAGTTCCAAAACAGAAAAGAATGCTTGTTATTGCTCATAGACTAGAGAACAAGCCCAGAGAGTGGTAAAGATACCTCTCCTTTAATCATACCACCTCATAAAATCTGAAAACTTATAGATTTCCAGAGCTAATTTTGAAGGCATCTACACAAAGAGCCCGAATTCTAGAACAGTGCTCCCTCCACTACACTTACAGAGCTCAAATTGAACAATTATTTGAGTTAAAAGAAAAGAAAGATATAGGAAAAGGAGCAAACAATATAAAAGAAACTCAATATAGAAAGTTGTTTTGGTGATGGGGAAGACGATACTCAGAAGATAACAAAGTCAATACTGATGCATCCAAATCCTCCCAGAAAAATATGATTTGCTCTCAAGCCCAAGAAATATTAATGGAGGAACTCACGAAAGATTTGAAAAATAAAATAAGAGAAGTAGAAGAACAATTGTGAAAAGAAATGAGTGATACAGGAAAATCATGAAAAAAGTCAATTACTTGGTAAAGGAATCACAGAAATATACTAAAAAATTGATATCTTAAAAAAACAGAATAGGCCAATTGGTAAAAGAGACACAAAATGTACTCAATTCTTAAAATGCAGAATTAATCATATGGAAAAAGGGGTACAAAAATTAAGAGAAAAAGAACATTTTAAAAAGTAGAATTGACTAAATGAAAAGGAGATACAGAAACTCATTCGAAAGAGCATGTCTTAAAAATTAGAATTGACTAAGTGGAAGCTAATGACTATGAAATACAAAGAAATAATCCAATAAAGCCAAAAGAATGAAGAAAAATAGAATAAAATATTAACTATCTCATTGGAAAAACAACTGACCTGGAAAATAAACCCAGGAGAGAGAATCTAAGACTTATGAGACTACAGGAAAACTATGATCCAAAAAAAAAGAGTTTAGACATAATTTTTCAAGAAATTATCAAAGAAAGCTGCCCTGATATTATAGAACCAGAGGGTAAAATAGAAATGGAAAGAATAACTACTCACTTCCTGAAAAAGATCTCAAAAGCATAACTCTCAGGAATATTATAGCTAAATTCCAAAATTCTCAGATCAAATAGAAAACATTGCAAGCAGTAAAGAAAAAAAGAACAAGTGACAATTCCAACAGAGTAACACAAGATTCAGCAGTGTGTATATTAAAAGATAAGTGGGCCTAGAAAATGATATTTTAGAGGGCAAAAGAGTTTGGATTTCAACCAAGAATTACTTACCCAGCAAAACTGAACATAATTCTTCAAGGCAAAAAAAAATCCTTCAGACTATTCAATAATATAAAGGACTTTCAAACATACATAATTAAAAGACTAGAGCTGAATGGAAAATGTGACTCAAAGATAAGACACAAGAAAAGTATAAAAAGGTAAATAGGAAAGATAAATTGGGTTAACTGTGTACATCCCTAAATAGGGAAATGGTTCTTGTAACTCCAAAGAACTTTATCATTATTAGATCAGTTAGAAGAGTATGATAGACAGAGGACAAAGGTGAAAGTTGAATATGATGGTATGGTATAAAAATAAAATTATTGGGTGAGAAAGAGGAGTGTATTGGGAGAAGTGGGAAGAGAGAAATGGGATGGGGTAAATTATCCCACATAAAGAGGCATGAAAGAGTTTTTACATGAGAGGGGAATATGGGGGAAGTATGAGGGGAACATTTGTACCTTACTTTCTTTGTAATTGTCTCAATGAGTGAAGAAAATATATAATCAACTGGCAATAGAAATCTATCATACCCCACAGGAAAATAGGAAGAGGAGGGGATAAGGGAATAGGGTGGGACTGATAGAAAAGAGGGAAAATTGGTGGATGTTGTGGTCAAAATTTAAACAGGGGAAATAAGATGGAGAGTAATAATACATAGTAATCACAATGGTGGAAAAATTACAAGTCTGTCTCTCTAATGAAGACCTCATTTTTCAAATACATAGAGAAATGGGCCAAATGTAGAAGAATATAAGTAATACCCTGGTTGATAAATGATCAGATGATAGGAAAAGGCAGTTCTCAGAAAATGTTATTAAGGCTTTCTAGTCATGCAAAAATGCTCTAAGTTATTATTCATTCATAATTCAAAATTAATGCAAATTAAAATAACTCTGAGGTATCACCCATTCCCATCAAATTGGCTATATAATAGAAAATAAAGAATGTGAAAACTTGGAGGGGATTGAGAAAACTGAGACAGTAACACACTGTTTGGGGAGTTGTAGATGATTCAACCATTGTGGAGAACAGTTTGGAACTAAGACCAAATGGTTATAAAACAGTACATATCTTTGACCCAGCAATATCATTACTAGATTTGTATCCTAAAGATACACACACACACACACACACACACACACACACACACACACACAAAGAGGAACGACTTATATGTATAAAAATATGAAAAGTTGCTCTTTTGGTGGGGGAAAAGAATTGGAAAGTAAGGGGATAGACATCAATTGGGGAATGAACAAGTAAATTATAGTCAATAGTATAAATTAAAACAAATGTTGGAGACTGTTTTCACATGACATTAGGGAAAATAAAGTTAAATTAGAAAAAAAGGAAAAAAGAAATTAAATATGTGCCAGGTACTCACTGTGTTATATTTCAAGGAAACAGAGGAAAAACTATAGCTCTTGACTTCAAGTAGCTTAAATTTTGAAGAGAGAGATGAAATTTTGATAAATAGGTGTATATGGAATACATACAGAGAAGATATATGGTAATTTAGATAACAACACAAGTGGTGGCCAGAGCCAAAGTCTGATCCAAAGGAGTTTTAGCCCTGGAATTTATCATCTAGCAATAATAATAGCTAGATTTTATATAGTGCCCTATGGTTTTCAAGGAGCTATCTACATATTATATTTTTAATCCTTCCAACAACTCTGGGTGGTAGTTATTGATATTATCCTCATTTTAGAGTTGAAGAAACTGAGACTAAAAGAGATCCCATTTTCCATGGTAAAACAACTCATTAATTAATATCCAAGTCAGGTTTGATTTCAGGTCTTGAATTCAGGACACTGTGTCATTTAATCCAATATACTCTAATTTGCAGATGATGAAAACTGAGGAGATCCAGGAAACTGAAAGCTTTTGTTTATTGCCCTGTAGATAATAAAGTATAAGTTGAAATTGAAGCACAATTCTCTGATTCCTACCTCTATTCTAATGCACTAAAACAAAGGAAGGAAAACCCAAACCAGCAGAAAACACATTGATTGTTGATTGGCCTTTAAACAAATTCAGGGAAGGATGTGACATAGGCTTATTTAAAAAACAAAACAAAACAAAACACTCTTACCTTCTGCCTTAGAATAAATCCTGATTTGAAGTTCCAAAGAAGAAGAGTGGTGAGGTCTAGGCAATGGGGGGTTATAGTGTCACACAGGTAGGAAGTGTGTGAAGCCAGATTTAAACCCAGGACTTATCATCTCCAGGCCTAGCTCTTAATCCAAGTCACCTAGCTACCCCCCCCCTGACTTGGCCTATTCTTATCTTGTTTCTGCCTTATACATATTGGCTGCCCACTCAACTTCTCAGATCATTTTTAGACAAACTTTTCTAGCCTCCATTTTCCCTCCTTTTATTTGTGAAATTTATTGAATTCTCAAGTGCAAGATTTTCCATTTGTCTTCTCCATTTCATTCATCAATCTCCAGGTCTACCACTTATGGGTAGTATTACGATAGGCACTAGATACCCTTTATAAGCTTCAGTTAATGAAGTCTGCACCATCCATGCCAAAAGATACATTACTTTTTTCCCTCTAGGAATTTTCTCCTTCCTTAACTGATGCAAAGAGGTTGACTATTTTGAAAAAAAATATCCTCAGAATCTAGCCCTTACTAAATTGATTTTCTGTCTAAACAGCAACTCTGCATTTAGAGTTTTAAGCCATGTGATAGTAAATTCATGGACAGCCAAGTACTGATATTTATAAGATGAGGTTGTGTGTTATGCTC
The DNA here is from genome assembly GCF_027887165.1 of Monodelphis domestica. Classification (NCBI taxonomy): domain Eukaryota; kingdom Metazoa; phylum Chordata; class Mammalia; order Didelphimorphia; family Didelphidae; genus Monodelphis; species Monodelphis domestica. Next base: position 122,071,128 of record NC_077229.1, read on the forward strand.
TCTGAACATTAGAAATGACTGCTGCAAATATCTGGACTGTCTGATTCTATTTCTTCTTCTGCACATCAGAATTTCCAGACATTTAAACACATTGTGCCATGATTTGGATAATTCTTACATTTTTATTCATTTCCAGATATTCTTCATCTCCCTTTTAGATATGTGAGCCAGGTTGTTTTTTTTTTTAACCCATGCCTTGGGCATGTCACTTCCCTCCCAATCCCTTACATGTTTTCCTTGTGTATTTCACAGCCAATCCAGTTTACAAATTGGATGTAGAAATGTCATTGGATTCCTGTCTCTGACATCTTTGATGGATGGTCCCTATTTGTGCAGTACAGTACATTGTATGCAGTGTGACACTATTACACTCCTTACCTAATGGATTGGAAGGAGAGAGTCACTAATCCTCCTGAAAGTGTAATCATCTGTGCTGTTTATAGTCTCACAATCAGAAAAGGCAAGTGACAGAGAACAGGGAGTACCCATTTACTCCTTCAACTAAAATTTATTAAGGGCAGTTGTACTGGAGTTGAAAGAATACTAAGTTTGGGATCTTGTTCCCAGTCTCACTATTTTGTGACTTTCTAGGATAAGGAATAATGTGGAGGAAACTGGGATTGACTTTAAATGCTGTATTAGCCCACATAGGTTCATCTAGCAGTGGTAAAGGAAGACAATTTCTTAGGGTTCAACACAGCTTTGCTCAGATTTATTTTTGTGATTTCTTTGTGAAATCACAGTTCCAGGGAGTAGAATCAATGATTAACTACCTCATCAGTAGGTTATAAAATTGTAAAGATGAGATCAGATCAATGAGGTAATGGATATAAAGCCCCATGATAAAGCAAAGGCAGGAAAGAGAGATTATTATCAGGTCCTGAAAGACTCCCTGGGGGTGGTGGTGGTTTAAATTCAAGTTGTTATAGCCAAGAAACTATTTTTTCAAAAATAGGTAGATCCAGAACTGATTGGGTTGAAGCAATTTTATGGCTACCCATTCTGCTCTGTATGTAAAAATGAAATCACAGACCTCTGATTTCTTCAGTGTGAGTCTCTTCCTGTTTAGAAACACCACTCACTGATGTAGTCTGACATTTCTCTGTAACTTATAGCCTTAGAAGATGACCTTGGACATTGAGAAGTTAAATGGCTTGCCCAAGGTCACACAGCTAGTATGTGTCTGAGGCAGAAATTCTTGGTTTTCTTGATTTCACAGTCAGTTCTAGATTTATTAGGACTTATTAATTTATTAGGACTAATTAATTATTTTTGTTATTTATTATATTATTAATTACCTGCTTCATGTTTTCTCTTAGAAATAATAATAATGATAATGAATACATATGAAAATGATGATGGAGATTTTTTCAGGCACAGAGAATAGACAGTGAAAATACTCAGAGTTAGGAGATGAATTGCTATGCACAAGGAACAATTAGGAAGCCAGTTTCAGACTAGAAGCAATGAGTAGAGGTTGAAAAGAGGTAAATTTTTTATAGTTTAATTGGCCTGGCACTGAATAGGCAAATTAATTTAGACAGAACTGTCCTTTTTATTATGTTGGCTCAGCCTACCCATGAGCAATTAATGTTTTTCCATTTGTTTAGCTTGAACTTTATTTGTATGAAAAGTGTTTTGTAATTATGCTTAGATAGTTCCTCCAAAAGCATGGATCTTTGGATTTATCGAACACTATGTTAAATTTTAAATATGAAATCAGAGCAAGGAGGTAATGGAAATAAAGCATATACTACAGTGAACTGACTAGCTAATCTATTCTATTGATACACTGCTCAATTTCTTAGCCCAGGAAGTGACCCTGTTCCCCTGAAACCATAATTCCTGGGGCTGTTTTTTGACTTCTAAGTCCAGTCTAAGACCAGGGCCTCTGCTCCCTTGTGACAGACCCCTAGCATTCCTTTCCACCCTAGAACTGCAATCTATGTATGAGCAAAAGACTTGCCAATCAGTGCCAGCTATTTCCAGTGTTAACACAAGGTCCCCTGCAATCTCTTTCTGACTTGTCCAACACTCTTACTATCTCTGTTGCTGTTGCTACCATCATATATGTGGGCTCTGGACAGTCCTTGACTTTGATGTCACACACTTCTCTTAACCTGACCTAAGTTTTCTTGGGCTGGAAAAGTCTGACTTTTTGTTGACTATCACTTCAAAATGTGAATTGAGGTGTTATTTTAAAGTTGTTTGGAGGGGAATATTGAGAGAATTTAACTGGGTTGCCTTTAACTTGCTATATTAGCTCCTCATGCCCCAAATTTTTAAAAAACAAGTTCTTGTTGATATTTTCTGTTTCATATGTTATAGTTATCCCAAATATCCCTTTACCTAGTTATCCTATATAACAAATAGTATTATTTAGAGTAGAAAAAAATCTGCACAACTGAATATGTTGAAAAAAAACCCAGAACACTGAAATTTAAGATAAGTGAGGGGAAGATGAGAGAGCCTGTGCTATAGCTGCTCCTAATATGTACAAATCAATAGAGCCAGTCAAACAACAGGTTAGAACAAGGAGATGGAAAGAGTGGACATAAGTAACTTCTAAGTTAATGCTTGTAACTTTAAATAATTTTTCAGAATAAGAGAAGTGCTTCAGGTCTACAACCAGGTAAATGTCTTCCCATTTTTTGGTTAAGAGAAAAGGGCAAAATCTTTAAACAATTGGCTGAAATTGACTTAAATTCTTGGCAAAATTGTAGAAGAATTTGGGAGTTTGTAGAAAAATGTGGTGTTCATCAAAAGCAAGTATGGATTTGTCAAAAATAAGTGTTGTTTAAACTCTTTCCTTTTTTCACAAGGCTCCTAGATTAGAATAACATATCATCTCAACATTTTTGGTATGGCAAATTAATAAATGAATTTTTCATATTGCCCTCAATTTAGTGATTGTACAATCAGGTGAATTTAGTACAGCTTCCATGACTAAATCAAGGAATAGTTACCAATGCTTTGATGTCAGGGTAAGCTCTGTCTAATAGAGGTCCTTGGGGATCTGTCTTTGATCTTGAGCTATTCATAATTTTTTTAAATTAGTGATTTGGATGAAAATATTATAGATGGCATATATACATATATCATATATATACACACACACACACACACACACACACACACACACACACACACACACACATATATATATATATATATATATATATATATATATATATATATAAGCGTTTCAGATGACACAAAGCAAGGAAGAACCTAATGTTGAGTAATCTGAGTCAGGATCCAGGGGACAGAAGTAAGAACAATGGATGGACAGAGAAGTGATTTTTGGCTTGATGCAAATCAAAGATAACTTTCTTACACCAGATGTCTAAAAACAAAATGGGCTGCTCCATGATATAATGAGTTCCACTTTTTGTCAGAGCCTGGTTATGTTGTTGGGGGTGTGGAAAAGGAAAATTCTGATTCAAATAGATAATTAGATTAGCTGACCAATAAGTTCCCTTTTAATTCTAATATTCTGGGATACTAGGAGAATTATCTGAATTTTCTTTAATGGTTAAGATTGATTATGTAATCAGATTTAACCTGTTCTCCATCTTTGAGATTGTATATTTTTACAGGAAGCTTGTTAACCTTTAAATTCAATAATTTTACCAATGGCTTAAGTTAAAGAATACATGGAGTAGTTATCATATTTGAAAATGACATGCAATGGGGGAGGACAACCAACATATTTTAGGGGGAAAGATTCAGAATCCAAAAGGTTAAAAAACATGCCAGTTTTACCAAAGTGAAATTTGATAGTAATAAATATAAAGTTTGCATTTGTGTTCAAGTAATCAACAACTGTCTGTTCTGATTCAAGGTGAGAATCTCAGATCACTTTACCTTACACAATTCTGTGAGTCAGATTTCTTCACAATGATCTCATCATTAGTTTCCATAAGTAAAAAGCATGACCTTCTTGGTACAAAACGAAGAGCTCAAAAGTACCCTCCTTAATCCCACAGTCTCCTCTTTCGGTTTGGCGCAGCTCCTAAAATTTTGATTATTAGGGTCATTAATGGTCATCTAGAGCTGGGAGGTTCCTCAGAGGCTGTCTAATCCAACCCCTTCATTATATATATCAGGAAACTGAGGCCAAAAAAGGTTAAATTATTTGACCAAAATTACATATGTAGTAAGCATTATAGGACAGATTTCAATCCTGGTCAGTGCAGTCAGGTCTTTTTCCATGATACTAGATTAGACATTAGCTATCACCTTTCAAGGATCATAGTCTCTTGACCGTATACATTGATCACTGAGGACCAACAAAGGGCATCACTGTCCAGAGCCAATGAACACTTCCTTGGAGGTTATATGAAACTCATTTAGCAAGTGAAGAAGGCAATAAGTTCGCCTGAAGAAAGAAATTCAGTGGATTGTATAGATTTGATGAGCAATTACAATCTGAAATTAGGATGGACTTCATGTTTTGGATGTAGGCTAATCTCAAGAGACTGGCCAGATTTTCAGACAATCACCTGCTATCATTTGATGATATGTACTTTCTGGTAAATGGTAGGCACTGATCCACTAGACCATCCCTTCTGAGGGCTCATCCCGACTAAAGCAATGAAAAGCTTTGAGTTCATGTGTATTTCCTACTTTTCCAGCTGCCAGGTGATTAATAGCACCATGGAAATTTGAATAGCCAAACATTGCTTGGCATATCTCACAAAAGGGACCAAAACACGAGTCTTGAGACTGAGAGGCTTTGATGACCTTCTCCAAGTAATCGCAAAGATAGATTAATAAGTGAACTTATATGTGGTTTGGTGGGAATTTGAATGCCTTATCCCAAAGGTTTAATTATAATAGTGGAAAATTCAAGAGTTGTAACATTATAAGCAGGGACTCCTTTAGGGAAAGTGGGCATCCCCATATTCCTCCCTACATCCAGGGAAGATAGGGACCTTTTCTGTCTATCACAGGAGCATTTCTTTGGTTTTAAATATGAGACAGAAGGGATCTCAGAGGTCATCTGGTTCAATCACATTTTTTTACAATGAGGTAACCAGGACCCAGAGAGGTAGGGTGACAACTGGCAGAGTATAAGCAGCACAGTTGGGATTGAACTCAGTTTCATTTCTAGATTTTTCCACTGTATCACACAGAAAGGAAAAAAAAGTAAACAAGCATTTAATATGTACCTACTATATATCAGGTACTTTGCTAAATGCTCTGTAACTATCGTAAGGGTAAAAAGGGGGTTATTTATAAAAAGGTTGGACTTGATTATTTAAGATTGTGGTTGCCAGGAATTTAATTAATTCCAAAGAGATTTATTTATAATTTATTTACAAAATTTAGAAAGAGTGAAGCAAGAAATCAAAGAGAAGATAAGGTAAGATATATAGCCTAAACACTAAGTAATTTGTCTCCAGCCCCCTGGCTCAAAGCAGACAGGGGAGTTTAGTCTTCAACCAGATAGGCCTTGGCCCTTGTAGCCCAGGACCTAAGGGAAGTCTCTTCAGAGGATAGGTCTTTCCTGAGGTTAGTCTCTTTGGAGAAAAACATCAGTTAAGAGTCAGCTTTTCACTCACCATGTGTCAGTCCAGTCAGGGACAGGGTCTTAGGTCCAGTCAGCAGATCCTTCTGCCCCTCTTCACCAGCCTCAACTTGAAAGCGTGAAGAATTGACCCCTTCAGGAAGTTGTCACTCCCTTTTAAAGACATTTTCTCTTGTGTCACTTCCTTTGTCTTCCCCTAATTTTATATTTACCAATCACAGTTGATACTCTGCTCTATGACTGTCCAGAAGGCAGTCAGTTGATTCTGATTCATCACCCACTATTGCACACATGGGTCACAGACCTCCCACTCAATGATTAAGTGGGATTTTTACACTTTTGGTGATTAGAGCTAAAATGGGCAGATCTCCATACTCAACTTTAAGTAGGGTGTCCTCTAAAAATAATCAGGGGTTACAATTTAATCTTCACAATCAGGAGAGATTTAATTAATTTCATTGCTATACTCAGGGGAGAGTTAAATTTAATCTTCACAGTATTATCTCATTTGATCTCCACAATAATTCTGGGAGATGAGGACTATTATTATCTTCATTTTATAGTTGAGGAAACTGATGTAAACAGAAATTAAGTAACTTACCCAAGGTCACACAGCCAATAAGTATAGAGACCATAGTTGAACTTAGGTGTAGTGCTCTACTCACTGGGCCACCTAGCTGCCCTGCTGAAGTATCTGAGTATGATAGAACAGAGAGATTGAAAAGACCTTGGAGTTGGTTTAGTTCATAGAGATGGGATCTCATTCTGGTTTTCATTTAACAGAGAAGGTAATTGAGGCACAGAGACATTAAATTACTTACCCAAAGTCACAAATATAGCCAGTGGCAGAACTTGTATTCAAGGCCAGGTCTTCAAACTCTAAATTTAATGTTCCTTCTATTATCCCACAGTGTTTCCAATAGTAAAAAAAATAGAGAATAGCAAGTCTTCTTTTCCAAATTGTCTATATACCCCAAACAATAAATCAATAAAGCATTTTTTTCATCATGTCAGTCCCCTGCTCATGAATCTGCAATGGCTCTTGTCTACTACACAGTGTTGACTTTAAACTCAGCCAGACATGCAGGAAAAAGATGATGAGGAAGATGACATGATTATGTAGGTGATGACAGTGAAGGGGCAGGTATCCATAGCATGTTTAATAAATAAGCTATGTGTTTTCAAAAATCATTCCTATCCATGATCTCATTTTGTCCTCCCAGAAGATGTAGGCATGGTAGGCATTGTTATTCCTGCTCTACAAACAAGGAAGCTGAGGTTAGATGAGAAAAAATAAACAAATTGAACCGAAGTATAGCATAGAACCTAAAAGTTTTAATTGACCTGCCTTTGAAGTTCTAGAGAAAGGAAAGATTCTTTTACCAAACTCTGATAGTCTCTTTAAAAATATACATTCATTTAAATTGGTTACCAGTTTGCAATCCGATGAGCACATGATGCTGGCATATGCTGGATTCTTGCAATAACTCACTCTATAACTGAAGCTTTATTATCCATGCCCTGGGAAGTGGAATGCCCTCTTGGGAGGAGAGTGTTCACCCATGTGAAGTAAATACCTTCCCCTGTGGAAGCAGGGACAGCTCATTTATCTCCAATAGGCAAACACTTTCCTCCCCGCAGGGATCTGTCCACACCCTGTCTAACCATTAGATGTGGCCCATTAATACCAATGGTCCAAATTCTCACTCTCAGGAACTTGACAATTAAGGGGGAGCATGGCTCAGACTCTATCTGTGGGTATTCAGGGCTATTTCTGAGAAAATTACTAAACTAGGTGAAGTGGTTCTCTGTGCCCTGAGTCCATACTATGCACGCTGCCAGATGTGATTAGTGGCAGATGTGATAATACAGCAGATGTGACTGGTGAGACATCATCATTGTTACCTTCCAAAGGTCATGTTGAATGGGAAAGGTACTCGAGGATTGGAAAAGGGTTATCATTGCTCACATTTCAGAGAAGGAAAGAGGAAGGAACTTTCTAACTCTAGGCCAGTGAATGCAACTTATTTTTTTTTCCTGACAAAATTTTAGACCGTATTATTATTAAGTCATTGCAATTCTCTTTCTCCTCATTTTTAGTTTCTTGCTTCACCAATTTCCCTGCTTCTTTCAAGTACCAGCTAAAATATCACCTCATGCAAGCAGCTTTTCCTTGTCCTTCTTCATGTTCATGCCTTCCTTCTGAGATGATCTCCTATTTATCTTTCATATCTTTAGATCTATATCTATCGTCTGTCTGTCTCTCTTGTTCATAATTGTTTAGATGCTGTTTCCCCCATTGTACTAGTAACTCCTTGAGAGCAAGGTCTGCCATTTTACCTTTCAAAAAATTATCTCAGTATTTAGCACAGTTAGTGACTGGTATATTAGTAGATGCTTTTTGACTTGATTTGACTTGAAACTATTATCCTTAAAAGAGCCCAGTGACCTTAGGAGCAAAAAGTCTTATGAGAAGATTCACTTGATTTTATATATGTTGCAGTTGCTAATAGTAGCTAGATCTTATATAGCATTAAAAAAAACCCCTTACCTTCCATCTTGGAATCAATACCGCATATTGGTTCCAAGGCAGAAGAGTGGTAAGGGCTAGGCAATGGGGGTCAAGTGACTTGCCCAAGGTCACACAGCTAGGAAGTGTCTGAGGCCAGATTTGAACCTAGGACCTCTTGTCTCTAGGTCTGGCTCTCAATCCACTGAAGCACCCAGCTGCCCCCTCTCATATAGCATTTTAACATTTTCAATGTAATTTTCAAATATTATCTCATTTTGTTCTCTAACAGTAACTCCATGAGGTAGGTGCTATTTTTATTCCACTTTTACAGATGAGAAAACTGAGATTGAGAGAGGTCAAGTGACTTAGTCAGGGACACACAGCTAATGTCCAGGACTATATTTGAACCCAGTTTTTCCTGACTCTGGGTGGACTACTTTATGCACTGTGCCACCTAGCTGCCTTACCAGACTGATAGATCAGGGGATGATATTGATAATGTTTAGTATATATTATATTATATGCATCATATATATTTAGTATATATAATATCATATATATTATATAGTATGTTTAGATTTTAGCAAAGCATTTGAGAAAACTTCCCATTTTCTCCTTGTTAGAAAGATGGAGAGCCACAGCCTAGAGTAGTATATTCAGAGTTGGTTCCATGATTGGAACCCCAAAGTATTCATTAATGATGCAGTGTTACCTTAGTCAGGTCTCTAGTGGAATGCTTCAGGGATCCGAGTTTATTCCTGTACTATTCAACATTCTTAGCAACTATTTAGATAAAGACATGGAATACATACAATACAGAAGGTGCCACAAAGTTAGGAACTAGGACGTTGGAGGTTAGAATCAGGATGGAAAAAGATCTTGAGAGTTTAGACCAATAGGTCAAATCCAGTTAGTTTTAGATGAATCTCCAAAGAGATAAGTATAAAATTCATGGGATCATAGATTCCAAGAAGGCATCTAGTCCACACCCCTCTTATAGATAAGGAAACTGAAGTCTAAGGAAGTTGAATGACCTACACAAGATCACAAAGGTTGTAGGTATCAGAGACAGGATGGAGGTCTAGGTAGGAACTTGCATTCTAGAGCCAACATGCTTTCTATTGCACTATGCCATCTCTCACTTCACTAATACAAGATAGAGATTCATAGCCAGTCAATACATAATTTATGAACTTTCATGAATTTGGAATTCAATACAAATCAACAGAACAAATTTCCATAATGTGTGAACATTAGTTACCAGATCATGCTGTCTCAACATCAGTCACATATGTCCCTTCCTCTTTTTTCTCACTGTTACTACTCTAATATCATCTCTAATTACTACTCTAATATCATCCCTAAACCGAATGATGGTTCCAGTAGTCTTCTTGTACGTCTTCCTATCTTCATGCTCTCCTTCATGCAATCCATCCTTTAGATATTGCTAAAATAATCTTTCTTATGAATAGATCTAGGTACACCACTCCTCTACTCAGAAATACTTTTTGACTTCCATTTCTGCCTAAGTAAAGGCTGTTTAAGATCTTTTACAACATGGTATTACCTTACCTTTACTGCTTTGATTCCTATTACTTGCCTCCATGTGCCCTAGACTCTAACTGTACTCAACAGCTGGGCTTCTGAATATTCACTGAGCTACCATATCTCTATTTGTTATTGTTCAGTCTTTGTAATTGTGTCTGACTCTTCATGATAATTTTGGGGTTTCCTTGGTAAAGATATTAGAATGGTTTGCCATTTCCATCTCTAGCTTGTTTTACAGATGAGGAAACTGAGGCAAACAGGGTGAAATGATTTGCCCAGGGTCACAAAGTTATTCCATGTCCAAGATCAGATTTGAACTCAGGAAGATGTATCTGAATAACGTCAGGACCAACACTCTATCCACAGCACTGCATACCTGCCATTTTTAATAATTTACCCCTAATATTTTCAATACCTTCCCATCTTCTACTTCACCTGTCCTACCTCCGCTTACATGTGTTCTTTACAGTCCATTTCAAATGTAACCTTCTCTTAGGGAATAATATGCCCCATGATCTCATACAGTTTGATTAAATGAATATTTTATTAAGTGCATACTATTTACAAAGCATTTGTGCTAAGTGCTAAGGAATACAATATTAAAAAGTAAAATGATTACTGCCCTTAAAAACATTTATTTTACTGATGATAAAATGCATTCAAAGATAAGTAAATGTAAAAATACTTGAAGTGATGTAAAATAATTTCCAGAGTCAGAGGATTCCAAGATTTGGTTTAGGGTTAGGCTAGGCCTAATGTAAAAGTTGACACAAATTGCACTTTGAAAGTAGCTAGGAATTCTAGCAGATGGAAGTGAGAAGGGAGGGTACTCTAGATATGGGACATCATCTGTGCAGGTATACAGGTGGAGGATGGAATACAATGGATAGGTAATAGTAAGACAAAATTTGATTGTCAAGGAGAATGCATTAGGTGAATAATACATAGTAAGTCTGGAAAAATTGGTGGGAGTCAGGTTGTAGAGGACTAACAACATATGGAGACAATCTATTTTCTTGTTAAGTTGTATTGGCAGATTCTTTTTTTAATCTTTCTTTTGTCTATCAGTCCTACTTTTGCACACTAAACTTATGCATAATCAAATGATCACATCTTTTATATGACAATTATTTAAAATATTGATGTTAGTCTCAAATCTGTGTTCTAGTCACAGCCTTCTTTTAATATAGATATTTTGGCCCCTGGGGTAACCCAGAGAACAATACTTTTAATTCCATATCTCAGTTTACTCCACATCTGATTCCCAAGATTTGACATGAATCTGAGAACTATATGACTTCAAAATCTTCTTCCACCCTCATCTCAATTGCCAATTTTACCCATATTTCAAGGCTTTGTTCAAATACCACCATTGCTAGGATTGACAACCTCTGGCTAAAGCTGTCCACAGTTAGACCTGAAATAGTCAATAGTGAAATGTACAAGTTTATTTCTAGTGTGTATCTGGAATATGGTGGAAAATTTAAGATTTAATCAAACTTGTCTAAAGCCAGCTTATTCTGGTAATTTGTGTCTAATACTGAAAAGTGTTTTCAGGGAGAAAGGCCTAGATAAAATCTGTTCATTTTGAATGCAATGTTCCTTTCATCTACTCTGTTCTATTCATTGATCCCATTTCACCAAATATCCTTACTAACCAAGAAGACATCTTTACTTTTGGGTTGAGCTCATGCTCACTCTTTTTATTATAAACCTCTATATTTTCATGGGCAGCCACCTGAAGCTATGAGTATTATTCCTACTAGGCCTATCATCATCTTCTTTTAATTACTGAATATTGTCAATTTTTTCCTTTCTTTTACCTTTTTTTTTCTTTATCAATGCAATTCACCAAACATTTATTAAGTACCTACCAATGTACTGTGGTAAGCATGGGGAAAACAGTGAAAGAACAAGAGCATCAACAAAACCCTTGCCCTCTAGGAGATTATAATCTAGTTATACCTTTTATTTTCTACAATACTTGAATTAGTTATATTCATACACTTTTCTTTCCCTCCTTCCCATTTCAATTTAAAGTCTTGTTGATCATATCAATCAGTTTTTAGGTATATGTACTCTTCTCAGCCCTTGTTAGTTATATTCTGTCCCTTGGAAAGAGAACATTATTTCTGTATCTCATGACATTCTCTGACATTTTCTCTTTAGCCATCTGTTTACTTTCCACAGTCACTTTTCTGTTCTAAATCCCCATCCATGATAGTTATTACTGATGAATCACCACCTGAGCCCTTGAGTTCTCTAGTTTCCTTCCAAGATTTCACAGAATTATAGGGTCTCAGAATTGGAAGTGTTGAAATAAAAAAGGCCCACTGCTCAAAGGTTAGGAGAAGAAAATCTTTATCATTAGTATGAAAACCAATATGATTTCATAGTACCAGTGATGAAACCTGCTACTAATCTCCTGACAAAGAGAGGTGATGGATGCAAGATGCAGAAAGAGCCATATATTTTTTGGACAAGGTCAATGCAAAAATTTGCTTTGTTTAACTGTGAATATTTATAAGGCCTTACAAGTGTTACAAGGGGTTTTTGTTTTATTTTTCAGTGGAAAGGTGGGTAGAGAGAAAATAAATATTTCCTAATTGAAAAAAACTAAACCAAATAAAAGCTTTACCGATACAAGTCATGGCAGGGAGAGACACAAGTTGGCTAACAAAGATAATTTCTGCATGGCAAGTGAACTGTCATTATAAATAATTTCCAGACAGACAAAAAAGTAAATATTAAAATTAGTTATGCTGGATTATTATAATTATAATTGTTGCTATGTACAAGGTAACAATGGTTTGTTCAAGAAGTGATAGAAAAGAGTCAGTACACCATTTTCAGATGTGTTTTTGCAACATTTTATAACCTTGTTTGTTGCAGGGATATGAAGGGTAATGATGATATGAAAGTCTTGGCTCAGTAACTTGAATTTTCAAAGGGATGTATAATGTTATTTCTTTAAATTATATTCTCAAATAGGTAGATTTTAGCCTTGCACACATATTAGGGCATGAATAAACTCAAAAACAGGGAAGTAAATGTTACTTTGGCTACTGTGAAATGGAGGCTAGTGTAGTGATAGAGTCATTCATATTAAGAGACGATGTGGATGAGACAATTCGATTGTCACCTAGTTTACCTCACTCTCCAATTATTTCTGCAATACATCTAGTCTCTGTTTAAAGAATCCCAGTGAGGTTGCCTAAATGGTCATTGAATTCTAGTCACTCTACTGGAGACATCCTTCCAATCTGACATAGATCCATTAATTATTACTTCCATGACTAAGTCATGAAAAAAGTTCTAAATGCATCTAATCATATTGGTTGGCTTGCCCACATTGTTCCAACTTTTTCACAAGATTAACATGAGATATTTGATTAAAGTTTACTTCATAAGCCATAAAGATGCTTTCCATATTCCTTCTGACAGTGTCATTCATTTCCATATGCATCTACCAGTCATAGTGGGTAGATGAAACCCAAAGGAGAGATTACACATTCATTCCGCCAGTGGTAAGCAGTATTACTGGCTAGGCTCCATCACTTGTCATCACATTGTCCATAAATGATATAGGAGCTCATAAGAAAGTCATAAAGATTAACAAACTCTTCTGACTAGGTATCACAACCATCTGCATGACATTTATTATACCAAATTAAAATGATTCCTCTTTAGTTAAAATCAATTAATCAGTTAGTTATAGTACTTCTGAGGATATGCTATATGGTCAATATGGAATTAGGCACTACTGAGGAGACAGACAAATAGTAATAATGACTATCATTAATAGAATATTTTAAAGTTTCCATGGAACTTTACAAATATTGTTTTATTTATCTCACAACATTCCTGAAAATGAATCAATGTAAAGTAGTTTTAGCTTGTTTATTGCAATGCTGGCCTCAACACAACTGAATAAAATTTTAAAAAAGGTAGCAAGTACTCTTTGGTGTTCCTGGTAATCATGGACCCTTCTCGTTGGGGCATTTGTTTTGTTTTCAAAATAAACAGCAACAAAAAAAAATTACTATTATTATCACTATTTCACAGGTGAGGAAACTGAAGCAGAGAGAAATTAAGTGACTTTTCCAGGCTTTTACAGCTGGTAAATTTTTGAGGTTGAATTTGAATTCAGGTCTTCTTGACTTTAGATCTAGCATTCTATACATTGTGTCACCTCTCTGCTTCTAATGAAAGGAAGTATAACACCCAGATTTGATTCTCTAGGAGCAAAGACATGGAGAATGGACCAAAACCAGTATATTTGGAGACCAGTGAGTGACAAACATAATGGGATTGGAATGGACATAATGATGGTAATGTGGTACTGCTGACACATTCTTCTCCATATCCAAATTCAGGGACCTTTCTGGATTTGATGATCTCTGAGGTTCTTTGCAGTTTTTAAATCTCTAAATCCTTGACTGAAAAAATTCTTGGATTTTAAATACATAAACCCTTTCTGGGTTTGCGTAGGGGGAATGATGATTGAGGTTTTGGGTTAGGCTAACAAGGTCTAACTGATGCTTGTCTCTTCATTTATGGATTGTCCAAAAATATGGCAGAGAGTGAGGTACAGTGCCTGGAGATACCCAGGCTTGACTGGGAGACCTTTCTGGTTCATCACTTTGGTTGGTATGGCCTTCTGCCTGAAAATCACTCCTGCTCTCCCTCTAACTCTCTCCCAAATATTGTTGCCAAGATCATCTGGAGGAAGCAATATCTTGTATTGAACCTGGCATTTCTGTCAGTTTGAATGTTTTCTTTGTAAAATTATGTCCCAGGTGCTATAATCTTTGCTTAGTTTTGAAGAGTTTTTAAAATGCTCCATTTCTTAGAAAGGAAATATAAAAGAACTGTGAATTCATTGAAAGCAGGGAACTTCTAGGGCACACCTATTCATAAAATCATGGAATTATTGAATCAGAGAGATAGGCTTAGAGTTGTATGGGCTCTTAGAAGTCAATGCAGTCACTTTTTGAGAAAGAGAACTTTTGGTAGCATCTTTGAGAAGTGGCCATCCAATCTACTATTTTCTTAAAGATGAGATGTTCACAATAAATTCACTGTTTGGCTTTTAAAGCCATTTACAAAGCAAAATTTTTTTCCTACTCTTTTGGTCTTCTTAAATTTTACTCCTCTCTATATACTCTACCAGTGATGGTGTCCACTCCATTTCCCAACACTGCATTTTCACTTTCTGTCCTCCATGCCTACAATTTAAAGTCTGACCTATAAAATGCCGTTCCATGTCTTGTGTGAAGATATGATTAACTCTCCCATTGCCTATTTTTAAATTAGTTAACAAAAACTGAAAACTCTCCTACTTAACACTAAGTAGGGGAGGTTCTCAAGCCACTTACTAAAAGTGGGTGAAAGTCCAGAGATAACTGACCACCCTCTGGGCAGTGCTAAACAAATTTAAAGACTGCAATTGGCTCCTGTAAAGTGGAGGAAGGGCCAGGAAGTGACGTGGAAAAAAACTATAAAGGGTCCTGAACTTCCTGTTGGAGAGGTCTTTGTCTTGAATTTTCAGGTTGGAGGAGCTTGGACTGGGACTGTGGCTTAGAGCTACAAATTGGCACTTCAGCCTGGGACTCTGGCTCTTGGACTGCTTCTGGTAAGACTGCTCCTGGATCTTCTTCTTTGGAGCTTAGATTTGGATGAATGAAAAGTTGACCTTCCTTTCGTGGCTTCTAGAGGGATTAGTTTCAGAGAGGCCTCCCCTTCTTGGAGGAGGCCATGTGGGTTTGACCCTCGTTTAATTCAACCCACTGAGTCCTCTGGCTGACAGGTTAACAAGAGCTCTGCCTGGGTTGAGTGGAGCAATATTTTAGAGTGATAAGCTAGACTTCTTCTCTACCCTCTTTTACATTGATCTACTTTCATTCTTTCCACCTTTTTTTTTGTAAATAAAACTACTAAAAGTCATTTTGGCTTGAGATATATTTTTAAATCAGTGACCACAGTATTATTTTAGAATTCTCATATAATTAGTCAAACCCTTAATTTTAATTCCTTATACTTATTTAATGCTAATGCTTTCTTTCTGAGATGACTTTATTTTTCTAGGATATGTCTTGGCTTATATTATCTCCCCTGATAGATTGTGAGTGCCTCGAGGGCAGAGACTATTTTTGCTTTTCATTTGAGCAAACATATCATTTCCTCCTCTACTCTAACTCATTTCATCCATCCTGATCACTTTTTGATGCATAAGCTCTAAACTGATGATGTTTTGTCCCAAATTTGTCACCCAGAACTGAACAAAATAATCAATAGTTTTCATAGATTTCTTAGGAAGTTAAACTATAAGGAAGCTTAGAGATCATTTGAATTTATCAAATGAGTCAGTATCATTTTAAGCATGAGAAAAGAGTCCTCTCCCCAAGTGAAAATATTTGTTGAATGTAGTCTGGTTTTAGTACAACAGAACTATTATGCCCCTTATTCATCCACTTAAAATGGCCATAGAAAAAATAAAATACCTAGAAATAGGACTGTCAAAATAAACCCAGAAATTATATGAATATACTTGTAAAATAATTTTATACATATAAAGTCATATTTAAATAATTGGAGAAATGTTAATTATTTCTGGGTGGGCAGAGACAATATAAAAATGACAATCTTACCTAAAATAATTTACTAATTCAATGTTATCCCAATCAACTTACCAAAAAACTATTTTAATGAACTAGAAAAATAATAAAATTTTTGATCTTTACCACCACAAAGAGAGCTAATATAATATTTTAGAACACATAGATTCTTTTCCTTTTCCCCTTAGCACCTTGAAACAGACCCAACAGTGATATTGCTGGGTCAGAGGGTATACAGTTTTATAAATCTGGGCAAATCTTTAGATTGCTATCACTGTAGTTTATGCAAAATAGCCATTAATAAATGGTTGTTGAATTAATTTAATTGATGGATTAAAATTCTATAAGAGGAATTATGGAGGAAGCACATATCAGGAGGAGGGAGCAGTGTGAATGAGCAAAGAAGCAGAGATTGGAAAAACACTGGGTAAGTTTGATAGAAGAGGAAGATAGATAGCTCAGTGGGTAGAGTGCTGGACCAGGAGTCAGGAAGACTTAAATTCAAATTTGGCCCCTGATACTAAGTAGCTGTGCGACACTGGGCAAGTCACGTAATTTCTGTTTGCCTTAATCCACCAAAGATGGAAATGGGAAAACATTTTAGTGTCTTTGCCAAGAAACCCCATGGATACTATTGATACACTCTGGTCCACTGGAGTTAGGAAGAGTTGGACATAACTGAACAACTCTAATGAAGGGGGAATAAATCAGCTTCACTAGAATATAGGGTAAGTATTTGGGAGAAGTAGGACAAAAGTTCAGCAAGGAGCTGACTAATTAATGGTGGACCTTAAATGCTGGGATGAAACATTTGCATTTTATTTGGCAGGTAACAAGGAGTCAATGAAAGTGGGAAGGAGCCATGATAAATTATATATATATATATATAATATAATGATATATATTATATATATATATATATAATATATATATATATTCCAAACTTAAGAGTTTGGAAAGCTCAGACGATAGAGCTTCAGACTTTTAATCTAAAAGTTTAGAATAACTTTATTTTTTTTTCTAACATCTAAAACCTTCAGGTATGGCTTAACTTCTCTGAACTTCAATTCCTTCACTGTAAAAATGATTTTACTTATCTGTCAGGGTGGTTGTATTGCAAATCCTTAAAGTGATAAGTATTTATAGCCTTTTATTTCTCTCTCTCACTCTTTTTTTTTACTCATTCATCTCCCAATTAGATTTTTTTTTTTATAAAATTGGAAGACCAGATATGTCCACTTGTCTTTGTGGCTACAACTCTGTCTCTGTCTCTCTGTGTCTGTCTCAGTAACATATCACAGAATATATGCCTACTACTTATTGTAACTTCTAAGTTTTTACAAGTTTATGTTTGCCATTTATACAAAATCAGTCACCATCACCTTATTGACTCTTAAACATGAAGTATGGGGGCATTTGGGTGGCTCAGTGGATTGAGAGCCAGGCCTAGAGGTCCTGGGTTCAAATCTGGTCTTAGACATTTCATAGCTGTGTCACCCTGGGCAAGTCACTTGACCCCTATTGCCTATCTTTACCATTCTTCTGCCTTGGAACCAATACACAGTATTGATTCCAAGACGGAAGGTAAAGGCTTTAAAAAAACATAAAGTATTTACTTAATGATAAGTCAAAAGCAGAAATAATAATATCTGCTAACTAGAAGCCAAAAGAGGGGATAAGCATAATACAATAGTTTATCTATATAATGAGTCATGCTAATGCACGTAGTGTCTATGGAGGAGAGTGGGCACATACTTAAACTTATGAAAGTAGTACTTGAGAAAGGAAAATCATGTTGCAACCCTTGAGGCTATTCATGACGTTGGATGACAGACCTTGATGTCCTCAGTTTTTACAGAGAACAATCTACAACTTGCATAATTTTCTGTAAAAACAAACAAACCCAAATTTCTCACACAGCTTTGTGGTATTCTCAGTCTTTTTAAATATGATCAGCTCTTTTAAAAATAGCTCCCCTTGACAAGGTACTGGGGAAGTGTTATTCTCCTTCATTGATAAGCTGTTCCCTTAAGTTGAAGAATTGCCAAGATCCTCAGATCTGGTGAATTCTTTTTTTTAATTAAGAGATATTTTATTTTCCCAATTTCTTGTAATAACAATTTCCAACATGTGTTTTCGAACATTATAAGATCCAAATTGTCTCCCTTCCTACTTTTCCTCCTCACTCCTGGAGATGGTAAGTAATTTGATCTGCTCTATATATTTATTATCATGTGAAACATATTTCTATATTGTTCATTCTTGTAAGAGAATACTCACATAAAACCAAAACTCCAAAATAGAAACATAAATAAACTAATGTAAATCAAAGTATGCTTTGATCTATATTCTGACTCCCAACAATTGTATCTCTGGAGGCGGAGACAGATAACATTCTTCATTATAAGTCCATAGAACTGTCCTGGATCATTGTATTGTTGAGAGTGGTGAGTAGATCACAGTTGATCATTGTACAATATTGCTGTTACTATGTAGGATGTTCTCATGGTTCTGCTTACTTCACTCTGCATCAATTCATGCAGATCTTTCCAGCTCTTTCTGAAATCATCCTGCCCATTGTTTCTTATTGCACAATAGTACTCCTTCCAGATCTAGGGGATTCTTGACAAGAAACACTCTCCTCTCAAGGCATAGAGTACAATGGTACATGCCAAATTTACTAAGATTAATCCGAAAATGGCAAGGGATTCTATTTTCCCCAATCAGTTGTTATAGAAATCAAGCCTTTTCCAATGTGTAAATGAGCTAATGAACCAACCCACTGGCAACCATCAATCCCTCATTCATTGCTCTTCCTTCCACACAATTCTTTCAGTACTTCCATTTGATGGAAAAGTTCACTTTTCAATGCTCAAAGTAGGCTTGGTATCTCTCATAACTATTTTATCTGCACAATCAAAAGCTTCGTCTCAAATTATTTTTCTTTGCAAATATTATCTTTTTCTGCCCCTTTTATCCGCCAAAATAGCCATATACTAAAGGGGGCACAAACTTACATATACATGAATTTTTATATTATTTTTCCTTATTGTTCATCCTTCATTTTCAAAGAGGACCAATGGCATGATGGAGTAATGTCTTGATCTGGGAGCAATTTGGATTTAGGTGAGGCAGAATTTGGCAAAGTCATCACCCTCACTCTCTCTTCTAGAGTCATTGAAGTTGAGTGGTAAGACAAAAGTTGAAGATTTCTCTTGGTTGGAATAGGTGGATAAGAATAGTTTATTCCAACACCATGAAAGTAGTATTGAAACAGCCTCTATGGAGAACTTGGGGCTTAGAGGCCAAGTTCATGTCATTATTATTCCCAAAGCACTTTCAATATCTTACTTGTCAGGGCCTTCCTGGGAGGTAAGGCTTTCCACTTTTACCATCTATGGATTGTCAAGTAGTAATTTTTTTCCCATCTCTCTTCTATGCAAGGATTTTGACTTTTAGTTTCCAAGCTTTCTTATTTGTCCTCCCTCTAAACTTCCTTCTGTACATTTTAAAAATACTATAGTATTTTATTCATTTGTTACATCCTTCTTGCTTTCTTTTGGGGGTGAGGGACATCATTAACACTAGGCACCCAAACCCTCCTTTCCCCCAAAAGACCTTCCCTTTTAACAAATAAGCATAGTCAGGCAAACAAATCCACCTATTGGCCAGGTTGAAAAGATACCAATGATTTCTTAATTGCAAAATCTAATAGGTTTTTGTCAATCCTATTCTTTTTTATCTATCTGTGGCCTCTGACACAGTCAGTCACCCTCTTCTCCTCAATAATCTCTTCTCTTTAGGCTTTCATTATGCTACTCTCTCTTCTAGTTCTCCTCATATCTTCTTGAGTGTTCCTTAATTTCCTTTGCTGGATCTTCATCCAGCTCATGTCCACTAACCATGTCACCCAAGGCTCTGTCCTGGACCTTTTTTCTCCTTGTTTTATGCCATTTAACTTGTCGATCTCACCAGTTCCCATAGATTCAGTTATATTAATGCAGATGATTCTCAGATCTATTTATCCAGACCTAACTATTCTCTTGATCTATAGACTCCCATCTCCAGTTGCCTTTTAGACATCTCCAGTTGCTTGTTCATAGACATCTTAGACTCAATATGTCCAAAACTGAACTTTCTATATCTTTCCTCCCAAACCCTCCCCTTTTGTAACTTTCCTATTATTGTCCCAGTCCTCCTGGTCACCGAGGCTGATCTCTTAATAACTTATCTCATATATTCTCTTCTCTCGACTGACATTGCTACCATCCTGATGGAGGTCCTCATCATTTCATACTTGGACTGTTGCAATAGATTTCTGGTTGGTCTCCCTGCCTCAAGTCTCATCCCATGCCAATCTGTCTTCCATTCAGCTGCCAAATTGATCTTCCTAAAGCACAGATATGACCAGGTCACCCCTGTCCTTCCCCCCACTCCCAATTCAAAATTCCAGCAGTTCCTTATTACCTCCAGGATCACATATACGTTTCTTTGTTTGGCATTCATAGCCCTTCATAACCTGACAATGGCCTTTGCTCTGTTCCTCACATATGACATACCATTTCAGGCCTGGAATTTTCATTGACTGACCTCCATGCCTAAAATACTCTACCCACTTTGTCTCCACATCTTGTCTTCCTTCAAGACCCAGCTAACATCCAGACTTTGACAGGAAACCTTTCCTGATCCCCCTAAATGCTAGTCATGCCCCTGAAATTATTGTCAATTTATCCTGTATATGTTTTGTTTTTACATAGTTGTTGACATTTTGCTTGAAGTCAAGCTTCTTGAAGGGAGAGACTGCTTTTTGCCTCTCCTTGTATCCCCAGCTCTTACTATGCCTGGAACATAGTAGATGCTTAATAAATGTTCCTTGACTTAACTTGCCTCATTCTGCTTCTCTGTCAGGAAGTGTATTATATATATTTTATCATTGATCCTCTGGTTGGTTATTTCATTGATGAGAGTTCTTAGGTCATTCAAAATAGTTTTTCTTTTTAGGGTTATAATTCCATAAATCATTCTCCTTGTTCTGCTCATTTTACTCTTTATGAGTTGATCCAAGTCTTCCCAGGATTCTCTGAATCACTTTTGAATCCTTTTCATAATTTCTTTTGGAGCAATAATATTCCATTTCACTTCTGTGTTCCATTTGTTGAGTCATTCCCCAGTTGATGGGCAACTTCTACTCTTATCTTCCTTGACTCTTCATTCTCACTCCATCATCCAGGCCATTGCCAAATCTTACTTCTGGTTTTACCACATCTTTAATGTGAACTTTTCTCTCTTTAAACAGCTACCACCCTACTTAAGATCCTTTATCATCTCTCATTGGGGCTACTGAAATAATCTGCACTTTGGTATCCTTGACTCAAGTTTCTCCTACTCTTAATTCATCCAGACACTCTAGAACTGAGCTATACTATAGTTTCCTACTTGCTATTTCTTTCAGGGAAAAGGGAATAAGCTTTTATGCAACGGCTTTGACAGGCCGGCTAAACCCTGTGAGGGTAGCCATTGGGTCGTAGACCCCTGGTGAACCAGGGCTTTGCTCACCCAGCATGTGAAAACTGCTTTGGCTAAACAGATGGAAGAAATCATTAAGAAGGTTCAACGGCTGAGAGGGCAACGCAGCAAAGCACTGTGGAGTGCTTCAGGCATGTTGGAGCACAAAGGACAACATGGCCATCCAATGCAGCTGAGGAAGTCTTCAGGTGTAACGACTTTTCGTGCCATTGAACCCAGGCTTCCAATGCCGAGAAAGTGGGACTGTCTCTGTGCATCGACTTTTCCACTTAAATCTCCTTCACGCACAAGTGTCTTTGTGCACACTCATCTACATCACAGATGAAAGTGCACAGACAATTGTCACCCTCGGTTACCGAGAGACTACTACTACTTTATCAAAGGAGCAAAATGAGACCTAGAGAAGAGAGGTGATCTTCTACACATCACTGGAAGGTTACTTGTTCTACCTTGAATTAACACTGTTCCTGGTGTTATCTGTCAGATAGAGGAGATGTCAGCATTTCTAGAAAGCACTTGTAAAGCTTCCTATGTTATTATTATTATTGTTGTTGTTGTTTTAAACCCCTAACTCCTCTCTTAGAATTGATAGCAATATTAATTCCAAGGCAGAAGAGTGGTAAGAGCCAGGCAATTGGGATTTAATAACTTGCCCAGTCACACAGCTAGGAGATGTTTGCAGCAAGATTTGAATCCAGGACCTTTTGTCTCCACGCCTGGCTCACTCTTCACTGAATCCCTATTAAAATAATTCATTTTTATTGCCATGAAGACAACACTGTGAAGCACATAGGGCTTAGAAGCCAGCGTCATCCATTGCATATCTTGAAACCTAGCTGCCTCTCAATCTTCCACTATTATTACTTCCACTGTTGTTCTGCTTTTGGAAATAGAAACAAGATAGTTTTGCTTCTTGCTTTTATTTTCTCTATTTCACGTTGAGCCCCACATTTTTTTCTTCTAGGGCTGCCTTTGCAGGGCTTGGGAGGGATCTGTGGAAGAAGGAGAGAGGTGGAAATGTGTGGGTTCTTGTAGGGAGGGTTTTTGGTTTTAGTAGGGAGGCAGCAGGCTGGAAGTTGCACTAGGAGGTCCCAGACTTTAGAACTGGACAGGATTTCAGAGGTCATCTGGTCCACACCCCTAGTTTTGCAGGCCAGGATCTTGCCTCAGGGCCTGAAATTTGATTAGTGACAGAACCGGTCCAAATCTTGGAGGGTAGTTTTAATGTTTTTCATCTTGGTTTAGCTTGTAAAGCTTCTATTGTTTAGGTAAATTCTCAGTTAAAAAAATAATCCTTAGCTTTTACCTTCTTAATTTAAAAAATTCCATTAGTTAAAGAGAATACTGATGTTTGATAACAATATTTCTTGATTTCTTTTGAAGTTCAAGTGAGGGCAGCACGCAGAAGCAGGAGGAAATAATGATAACAATGAAAAAGCAGCATGTTCTACTGGACATGGAATCAGAAGAACTGGGAAAAGTCCTGGCTTTGTCATTGATTTACTCAGGGAATGACTACAGGCCAGCTATTCATCTCTTTGAAGCTGTTACCTCATGGAAAATGGTAATGACAGAATCCAAGAAAGAGAAGGAACCTCAGAGTTCACAGGATAGTCACAGACGGAGTCTTGGAGATCAAAGATATCACAGATATATATATCGTAGAAGATCAAAGGTATATATTATATAGATATGGATAAAGATATCATAGAGATCCTTGAAAAAAGCATAGAAGGGGGATGTAGAGATGTCCAAGTAGGTGGTGATCCACTCTCTCCTTGAGGACCTTGGAGGGATGGGAAACTCATTACCCCTGAAAGAAGGTGCCACTTTTCGAGAGCTCTAATTATTTTATTTTTCTTTTACAAATCTGAAATCTCTTGCCCTTCATCTTCCACTCAGTTTCTGGTTCTGATCTCTGGGGTCAAACAAACAAGGCTAATTCTACTTTGATATGACAGCATTTCTAATAGTAGAAGGCAGCTATAAATCTTCTCCTTCAGTTAGACATTCTCAGTTCCTTCAGCTAATAGAATGATTTTCAGGCACTTTGAGCATCCTGATCACTTTTCAGCTGAATACAATGAACAGAGAATATTTTTTAACTCCCTGCTCCCAGATTGCACTGAGCAAAGCTTTTGTCTGCTTGGCACCACGTAGCAAATTTATTCTTTCCGATTTTAGTTTTGTCTTTCAAACTAGATTGCGACTTCTGTGAAGGAGGGGAGAGAGAAGGAATAAACATTTATTAAGTGTCTGCCAGGCACTGTGCTAAATGCTTTCCAAATATTATCTCCTCTGATTTTCATGACAATCCTGTTAGGTGGGTGCTAAGAGGTCAGAGGCTGTGACATAGACAGATGAGTTCATGGCTGTTTAATTCAACAAAGTCAATTTAATAAACCTTTATTAAGTGTTTATTTTGTAAGGCAGGCAGCTGGGTTGCTCAGTGGATACAGTTCCCGTCTTAGAGTCAGGAAAACTAGTTCTTCCTGAGTTCAAATCTGTCCTCAGACACTTGTTGACTGTGTGACCCTGAGCAAGTCACTTAAACTTATTTGCCTCAGTTTCCTCATCTGTAAAATGAACTAGAAAAGGAAACTGCAAACCACATTAGTAGCTTTACTAAGGAAACCCCAAATGGGGTCACAAAGAGTTGGGCACTATAGAAATGATTGAACAACAAAGCTCTCAAGGAACTCACAGTCTAAGTGGGGCAAGGAGAGGTAAAGAAAAAGGTGTGAGCATTTATTAAGCATCTACTATATGCAAGATATTATGTTACATGCTTTACAAATATTGTCTCTGATCCTTGAAAAACCCTTGGAAGATAGGTGCTATGAGGGGTTGGTGCTATTTTTAACCCCCATTTTATAGTTGAAGAAACTGAGGCAGTTAAGTGGGGTTATGAAGAGTCAGACTTGACTGAAAAATAGCCAAACAACAATAAAAATGAAAGGCATTAATTCATTCATTGATTTCTGTTTTTCCCTCAATTCCATAACCCAGTGCTAGGCACACAGAGAAAATCCTTAGTGTATATGACACGTTGATCATATGTCTTTTTGCTTCTATCAAAGTCTAGCTTACAGAGTTTCACCTAACTCACACTTAAGAAATGCTTGTTTAATAGGATATTTGTTGAATAAATGTTTTTTCATTAACTCAAGTCAATGAAATTAGTGTGAAGACTTGCAAGTTGATGCCAAGTAATGAGTACTGGACTGAAAGTCAGGAAACCAATATTCAAATCTCCACTGTTCTACTTGATAATTCAGGGCAGGTAATGTAGTATAATAGGATGAATAATTGATTAGACTTGAAAAAGTTGGCTTTAGATTCCAGTTTTGCTCTATACCCAACATTAGACAAGCCTCTCTGCTTCTCATAGCCTGTTTCTACTCATGTAAAATGAAAATATTAGCACAGATGACCCTAGGATGCTAAGTAATTTATTGGAGGTATTAATGAGACTTCTTTTACTATGAGACATATTATCCAAGGAAGATATGGTTAGAAAAAATGGGCCTATGAAGTATTAATAGCTGATCCTTATATGATGCTTTATACACATTAACTCTTTTGAGACTCAAAACAATCTTTGGAAATTAGTTCCCTGGGAATGATTATCATCGTTTCTATTTTTTTAAATAAGGAAACAGGCCAAGAGAGATTAAGGGACTGTTCCATGATCAAACAGCTAATAAATGTCAGAGATAAATTCAAGGCCTGATTTCTCTTGGTACCCCAGCCAGTATTCTTTTTACTATATTATGCATGCTTCTCTCGTATCCATAGAATGTTAAAATATTTCAAGGATGGCCTCTAGTACCTTAAGTGGGTTTTTGATGGAGATTTTTTGGGAGGTTGTGGACAAGAGTTACAAATAATGAGAAGGCATGGATTAGTCACTGAACTGCTAAGACTTTTGAGGCATTGAAGTATAGATGAATGAAATAAGTTTTTCAGGTTGGTCTTTTCTGCCCTTGGTACATTTTTCATCTTTAAAATAAATTCAAATGTCAATAAAGGATTTTTAAAATTTTGGGTGAGGTAGAAGACTGGAAAAGATTATATTATGTAGGGAACTAGAAATTATCTAATTACAGTCCTTAAAAATGGTAAAATCTAATGGTAGGAACATAATTAGCAGACAGGAAAAAGTTTAAAAATCAATGCTATTCTAATTGTTGATTAAAGGAAATGTTAAAAAAAAATTAGTCATTGCTTTTCAAGCACCTCATGGAAAACCAAATACATGTTCACAATTGTTTTATTACCTGAGGCATGGATGGAGAGTCATACTAATAATAATGGCAAGCATTGATATAATATCTTAATATTTGGAAAGTACTTTACAAATATTTTCTCATTTTTTCCTATAACAACTCTGTGAGGCAAATGGCTATTATCTCTATTTTATAGATTAGAAAACTGGAGTAGATAAAGGTGAAGTGGCTTTAACAAGGTCACACAGCTAGTAAATGTCTGAGGTCAGATTCAAACTCTGGTCTTCCTGAGTGCAAGTGTAACACTCTAATACTTCTCCCCAGATACCTTATGAGCAAGTTTTCACGCCACCTATCAAGCTATTGTCCATTACTGAGAGCAAGTCTTTGAGGGAATGGGATACGGGTCAGTTAAATTTTGATTGTCTGGAAAGATGCCACTTTTAGTGTGATGAGGTAGGTCACTGAGTTCCTGAAGTTGTACTGGCTACTTCATGCAATTATAGTGCATTCTCTGTCCTAATTGAGTCTTGACCTTTAACACAAAAGCTCAGGGACAATTATTTTGGGGGGGACAATTATGTTTTCTCTCATAATATCTTTCTGGTTCATTCCTTTACTCAAAGATCTCCTGGGAAAATAAACATCCATCTTATTTCACTCCAGTAAAGTGTCCTTATTTTCCACAAGAACACTCAGTCTAATAAGCCATCCAATTTAGAATAGATTTTATTTAACTGGAAAAAATCAGAACAGGTTTATGCCTGGGCCCTTAAACCAATGGGAAAAGTCTTCTCCACTTTCTGGAAAATATCAGTCTAGCATCCAATATGGTAGCTCTTACCTTTCCTCAAAAATCTAGACAGTTCCCCTGACTCACAGTATCTGGGAAGGGATGAGTCTGTGCTGCTCCTTGGTGTTTGTGTTTTTCTGCTGTACTGATCTCTGACAGTCACAAGAACACTATCATTTGGCTTTTCTTCTTGATTGAGCTTTTTGTCTCATTGCATCTTAGTGTTCAAAATTTGGTCTGGGATACTTTCCCTAGTAATAGGAAGGAAAAGGTCCATGGGTTTTCTCTTTGCCATTGGAAGTCTAGCACCATTTTATTGTATTTTTCTGCCACCACGACTCTAGTAAAATGGTTAACTGCTAGCACTATATTGATGAACTAGTCTCACTAGTTTATGGGCAGCTATGTAACACTGTGGATAGAGGATGGGACCTGGAATCAGGAAGTCTTGAGTTTGAATTTTGCTTCATACACTTATGAGCTGTGTGAGCAAGTCAGATCTCCCAGTCTCAGTTTCTTCATCTTTGAGAGCATGTATTGGAGATCTTTATTTTTTAATTTTACTTATTTAATCCTTTGTAAGTATTAAAGTTCTTACAAATACTAGCTGTTATTATGTTTACCTTATTAATATGTGTAGCTTTGTGTCTCTGCAGGGTCACCTGGATTCAGTAACCTTCAATTCATGCCTCTTTCCAGGTCCACCTGGGGTCAATGTTTTCAGCTGCTCTGGCCCTGGTTCCCATCTCTGCCTTCACATATAATTAATGAATCCAAGATAAAAAGGCAAAAATTTGGAATAAAAAGGCAAAAAAGATTTTAGAATGCTAAAATGCCACTCCCCTTTGGTGCTTTTCCTTTGTATCCACATGGTCCTCCTCCTATGGAAGTGCTTCCCCTCTTGAACATATGTCCCTGGAATCTCTCTCATAGGAGTGGGAAGGCAGGCCAATCTCTCTGGATGTAGCCCTGCTACAATTGTATAGCGATAGCAGGGTTGTTGTGAAGATCAATGAGCTAGTATTTATAAAATGCTTTGCATTTGCTATAAATGCAAGCTATCCTATTCATTATTATTGAAGGAATATGGGGGGGTCATCTAATATATCCCTATATTTATGTATGGAATTTCCCCAACAACAGTGCTGAGAAGAGGGACATCCATCCTTCACTTAAACACTTGCAGTGACTGGGAACTCACTACACCTAAAGGCAGTCTATCCCATTGCTGCGTAGTTCTATTGGTAGATATATGATATATATATATATATATGTATATATATATATATATATCTGATATATATATCATGATATATATCATGATATATATGGCAAAAGCTTCCTTTATTTATTTCCATCCATTGATCCTCATTCTGTCCCATTCACAGTCTGGGGATAACAATTTGGGAAATGTATAAAACTCTCAGAGTTTATTAAGATGTTCTGAGGAAAGTATGGTCTCCCTAGATGGTGATGGAACCAGTCTTTTAGTTCACCAATGAACCACTATCCATTGGTATTGGGAGTTAGTTTTCTCTCACGTCAATAATGCCTATTAGTCAATAAATTGACCTTCCTTGCTCTTTCTTCTTTTCCCTTCTACTCTCTTTCCCCCACCTTCTCCTTTTTCCTTGATATTAGCTGAAGCTAAGGGTTTGTTTTAGAAATGGATGTTGCTTCTTCTATCCTTGCCTTCTTTATATGGGACTCTTGACAGTTCTGTCAGAAGATATGGGTAGAAGCAAAGTCCATGAAATGAGAGTGAGGCCATAAAAGAGTCTATCTAGGGAACTGAATGAAGGCTAGTATATCAGGCAATTAGATTTTTCTTCTTCCATCTCAGATGTCATTTCACAGCTGTACACATAATAAAGCACTGGTCTCAGGCATAATTAATGAATCCAAGATAAAAGGCAAAAATTTGGAATAAGATTTTAGAATGCTAAAATTAAAATTAAAAGGAGCCCTTTAATCCAAACTCTTCATAGATAAATAAGGAACTAGAAAGAGGAAATGAATCATTCATTTCATTAAGGAAGTTAATTATCAGAGCTAGAATTTGAACCCACGTCTGTTAACTTCTTATTGAAGACTCTTTGTACCATGTCATGCTGTCATTCTGAATGATAATTACCATTTAAACAAACTAATTTATTAAACATCTACAATGCTTAAAGCATTATACTGGGCATTGGGGATAAACATATAAAAAAGAAATTTATAATCTTATTGGGAAATACAAATACACTCTGCTTCTCTTAATGCATCTCAGCTTTTAGGGAGTCCCATATCACATTGTTTATTCATAATGAGCTTCAAGCTAGTAATCCATGAAACATATTTCCATAAATTTTTGAACAAAAGGTAGGCATTTTAGGGAACACAATGATACATAAGACACAGTCTCTGGTCTTAAAAGAGTATATATTTCAGATGGAAAGATCAGTCAATCAATCAATAATTATTAAGCACTTACTCTGTTCCAGGAGCTCTTCTAGGCAATGAGGATATAAACACAAAGTAGGACCTTACATTTTAAAGGAGTAGTGATAACTATAGCTATATATGTATATCTTTAAATATATATATACATGTGAACAAATTTATACATGTAT
This sequence comes from Monodelphis domestica, assembly GCF_027887165.1. Lineage (NCBI taxonomy): Eukaryota > Metazoa > Chordata > Mammalia > Didelphimorphia > Didelphidae > Monodelphis > Monodelphis domestica. Next base: position 122,100,501 of record NC_077229.1, read on the forward strand.
TTGTTTATATAATAATGCTTAAAACTTAGAACCACCATAACATTTTGGGGAAAATCTGTCTATATGTGTATATATATATATGTATAGACATGTATTTTTATGTGTGTATGTATAAATAATTCTATGTATGTGCTATAGAAAGAATAAATATGTAGTAGGTAAATACATGGTAAGATTGGAGTATAGAAAATAATTTATAATAATGTATGACTGTTAAGTAAAAGGTATAATGGAGTGTAACATGTAGACATGTGGTCAGAGATGAGAGTATGACAGAGATCCCTATGATTCATAGTGAAGTGAAGAAATCAGAGAAAATGAAAACAGAAAGTCTTCCCAGGGTACATGGGGTTAGAGAAGAGCCTGGAAGAGACAGAGGCCACCTTGGTTGATTGGCATCTACCATTTGCTTCTCTATTAAAAGAGTTAGATGATGTAAACTTGAATCGACATCATTTAAGCCAAAGAATATTTGAATAACTTCAAGAGTGAAATGGCTCCATGGTTACCCAAGTGTCCCTTATGAGAATAAGAAGTGGCCTTAAATAAAATTCTGAAAGGAATCATTCAACACTTATCCTTAGGGCCCTGTGCTAGATACAGGTTGTACAAAGGTAAAATAATTCAATCCCTTCTAAAGAATCTGTACACTCTCATGAGGAGTAGGTAATGGGATGTAATATTTACTTAAATACACATGATATGAGGTAGAATCTGACTACAGAAAAGGAGGGGTTTAGATAAAGAGCTAGAGGGAGAAAATCATAAAATATTAGGGACAGAGGGAATCTTAAAGATCATTATAATCCAATTATTTCTCTTTATAGATAAAGGGACTGAAACCCAGAGGAGGATAGTCATAATGCATTCTACTTCAAATATTAAAAAATCTTAGGCCAGAATATATCTTAAAAGTTATGGGGTCAATCCTTTGTTTCACCAGGCAAAATTAAGTACAATTTTCAGGTTAACAAAAGAATCAAGTAATAGAAATAGATTTTGAACCCAGGTCTCCAAATTTCAAATTTGAGAATTCTGAATCTAGCACTCTTTTCATGGTAGTAGGCCTTGGAGGCCTAGAGGTGCTTAATGAATTCAAGTCATTGGTTCCAGGCAAACTACATATTAAGGTACTGAAAGAAATGGACAGTATAATTACTGCCCAGTCACTGTCAGAGATCTTTGGATGAACATATGAGAGAAGTGTTGCCAGACTCAAAAAAAGAAACGATTGTTAGGATTTTCTAAAAGGGAACGAGAGTGGTGTTTCCAAGTTATAGTCTGGAAATGAATCTGTCCAGACAAAACTTTTGTGAATCTCTATAAAAGGAAGCAGTAATCTAAAGGAGCCAGAAGAACTACATCAAGAACAGATAATGCTAGACTCACCTCTTTTTACTAATCGATAGATGATGGGGCTGCTATAAATATACTTTGCCTAGATTTTAGTCAAGCCTTTGACAAAGTCTCACGTGCTATTTTAATAGACAAGTTGGAGATTTGTGTTTTAGGTATAATTGTGTGTAGAAGTAAAATTGGAATGGGATTATTTGAATGACCAGACCATGACCAATTTCTTGCCATTGCTTATTGCTTAACCCTCTAGACCAGAAATTGTGACCACTAAATTTCTCAGGTGGATCTCTGGCGAGGTGAACCATAGTGTCTTGGCTGGTGAATGTGTTCCATGGCCCACTATTTTTAGCCTCTTTGCTAACCATCTTCTTGTTATCTCTCTATATATGTATACACACACATATATGTTTGCCACCTCTCTCCTCTTTCCAATTTTGGAACCATAATCAAATAAATACCAGAAAGAGTCTTTCAACCTGCTCCATTATGGCTCCATACAATATCTCTGACTTCCCAAACTCAATCCATCCTTCTTGGCTATAATTCCCTTATACATGCTATCTTCCTCTATTAGAATTTCAATTCTATGAGGACAGGAAATTTCCTGCATTTTTATCCCCATCACTTACTATAATACTTGGAATAGAATAAATATAGAATAAGTGCTTATTCATTAATTATTTCATGGCCCACAAAGTAGTCATGTCCACTTGGAAGGTGGTTGCTGATGGGGTACACTTTTAATGTGCTCGTGACCCTGTAATGACCAAAATGAGTCGATCAATGAACATTTAACCTATTTTCATATGATGTAAAATTGAGAGGAATAGCTAATTTGAGTGCTAGATTCAATAAAACCCCCAAAAGTTAGAATGATAGACTGAATTGAGATAGAATTTAATGAGGGCAAAATGTATTATACTCTTAATTGTTAAAAATAATCTTCAAAGTACAACAAGAAGTGGAATAAGTGGACAATAATTTGTATGAAAAAAAATGTGGGGCTCTTTAGTGGGTAGCACCCTCACTATGAGTCAATATTTCAATAGCTAAGCAAAAAAAGTTAATGTGGTCTTAATCATAATGTTTAGGATTAGAAATGTAATAGTCCTGCTATATTCCTATCCTGGTCATAGTATATCTAGAGCACTGAGTTCAATTCCAGGTTTTACATTATAAGAAAAATTTTGTAAAGTTGAAAGAACTCCAACTGAGAGTAAACATTCTGCCCAAGGCTCTTTAGATTATGAGAGTAATGATAAATTGTAAGAATTGGTGAAATTTATTCTGGAGAAGAGAAGATTTATGAAGACAAGATCACTGTCTTCATGCATTTTGAAGGCAGTCATGTAGAAAGATTAGATTTCTAATTATTCCCCAAATAAAGAGCAATGCATGGGCATTACAGGGAACTAGATTAAAATTTGTTATAAGAAAAGAGAATAACTTCCTAACAGTGGTAGCTATTCTGGATTGGACTGTTTCAGAGGGAAAAGAGTTCATCCTCACTTGAGATCTCCAAAGGAAGGATAGATGGACCTTTATTTGGAATTCTGTCCCTTCCAAACCTGAAATAAAAAAAATATTTTAATACATTTTATTTTTTCTAGATTACATCATTGCAATTTGTTAATATTCATTTTCTGATATTTTGCAATAAGTGATCTCTCTCCCTCCCCCCTCCCCAAGAAGGCAGGCAATATGGTACAGGTTGTACATGTATTATCATTTAACACATATTTCCATGTTCATCATGTGAAAGAAGATACCTATTGCTTACTAAACAAAAATTCATTGAGGAAATAAAGTAAAGAATAATATGTTTCAATTTACATTCTGACTCCACCTTTTCCTTCTATGGTGATGCATATTCTTTTTCTTTGTCATGTCTCTTAGAATTGCCTTGGATTTTTTTCCTTACTGATAATTATTGTCATTTACAATTAATCATCATACATTATTATTGTTAGTTGGCACAATGTTCTCCTGGTTCTACTCATTTCACTTTGCATCTCTTCATACAAATCTTTCCAGGGTTTGTGTGTGTGTGTGTGTGTGTGTGTGTGTGTGTGTGTGTGTGTGTGTGTGCATGTGATGATCTTATTTATCATTTATTATGGCACGATAGTATCCCATTACAATCATATACCACAACTTGTTCAGCCATTTGAAAAGTGATGGATATCCCTTCAGTTTCCAGTTCTTTGCCACCGCAGAAAGAGTTGCTATAAATATTTTTGTACAGGAAGGTTCTCCCCTATCTTTAATCTCTTTGGGATACAGACCTAGTAGTAGTATTGCTGTGTTAAAGGATATGCAGAGTTTGATGGCCCTTTGGGTATGGTTTCAGATTGTTCTCCAACAAGAATTGTCTTGATTTTTACACATTCCCTCCAGTATTTATTATTTTCCTTCTTCATTCATGTTAGCCTAACGGGTGTAGCCAATGCTGAAATTCTATGAGCCTGAGTAGGGTTGTGAGCCAAGAAAAGTAGGAAAGTTCCCCAAATGTGCCTGGACCACTTAAGTTTTGATAGGCTTTATCACAAAGACAAATAGGCTTTATCACAAAGACAAATGTATGTGTAAGTGTGTATATATACCTGTGTGCATACTCCTGTGCATAATCTTTAGTCCATGATCATATGGAAGATGGGTCATTCCAAAAAGTTGCCTATATGGCGTCATGTTCATTTATTATCTTACATTGTCTCATTATAGCTTGGTAATGATTTGGGTTGTCAAGGGCTGTTTCAGTAGAGCATAGGATCTTGCAATACTGTATTGGGTTGGCAAAGTAGATATTGGAGTGATTAGACATAAGCAGGGACTAGACTCAGCCTTTAACCAATTCCAAATTCTGAATTTCACTGACACACCATCTTTCAGTTCAGGAATGAATGAAGCAAGAGACACATAACCAAAGTGATGTATACTTAGTTAAACACATCAAGGACACATTCCATTGCACTGAGTCCTTAATTTGGATAAAGAGTAGTTGCCTTTAACCCTCTAATACCTGCCTTTCATTTTCTATGGCAAGTCTGCAAAGTACAAATGTCTGCAGGAAAAGACAATAAATGATCTTTGAGCCATCTGGCTCAGTCTTTGTTCCTTCCAAATAAAAGGTTATACTTATTAGGTTTCTCTCTTTGACACCCTTCTTCTCAATCACTGCTTTGAATGGCTTTGTGGAGGTGCTTTGGAGATGAGGTGTTGTCCCTTGCCTTTCTTTTTTTTTTCCTTTTTAAACATTTACCTTCCATTTTAGAAGAGGTAAGAGTTGAGTGACTTGCCCATGGTCATAAAGCTAGGAAGTGTCTGAGTTTAGATTCAAATCCAGGACCTCCAATCTCCAGACTTCCTCGTCTATCCACTAAGCCATCAAGCTTCCCCCTCTTGCCTTTATTTCCAAAATGGAAACAAAGAAAAAAATTTCAATGTATATTTATACATGATTCTTTTCTATATGTTATGGAACACATATCTACTGATTGTTACTAAATGAAAGACTTTGATAGTCACTTTTGCAGATGAAATTTTGTCCCCCACTGAAAGGACCTATCAAATTAGAAAGGTCCCAAGATCAGAACCAGTAATGAAATGCAAATATATGGTCTGAAGACCCATTTGTCTATATAAGAAATAAATCATCATCCAAAAATTATGGCCATTATGGGGGTAGCTATTTGGCTCAGTGGATTGAGAGCTAGGTCTAGATACAGAATGTCCTGAGTTCAAATCTGGTTTTGGATACTTTCTAGATGTATAACCCTGGATAAATCACTTAATGCCCATTGCCTAGCCCCTACAGCTCTTTTGCCTTGGAACCAAAGCACAGACAGTATTGCTTCTAAGACAGAAGGAAAGGATGTCAAAAAAAGAGAAAAGAAAAAAAAAACACACAAATAGTCACATAGACATAATTATTTCAATATTGATGATTTCTTCATTGTGGGGATATTCCTCCAGGGAAATTGTAGTCTCTTCATATCTTAGTATAAGAGTTATAATTTGGGGATTAAAGCAAGTTTTTTTTAACCTTTGTTGAGTCATGCAGCCCTTTGGCAACCTGGTAAAGCCTATGCATTCCTTCCTAGAGTAATACAAAATACAGTTACAAAGAAAACCAATTATGTTGAAATATAGTTATCAAATTAAAAACATAAAAGTTCATGGACCCCATTTTAAGAACTCTTATACTAAGATATGAAGAGACTATAATTTCCTTGGAGGAATATTCCCATAATGAGGAAATCATTAATATTGAAAGAATTATGTCTATGTGACTATTTGTGTGTTTTTTCTTCTCAACTCCCAAGAGACTTGCAGTCCTGTGTCAGTGGCCTGAATGATATTGATTTCTGTGAGGTATAGTGACTCACTCTGACCTAAAATGAACCCATTTTTCCAAAACCCAGAGGAGAAATTAAGTTTCTCAGAGGCTCCTGTAAAATTATAATAATAATGCTAATTTTAATAATGATAAAAAGCAGATTTATTACATTGGCAATAAGTCAGTTGACTTATGATCATAGATTTAGAGCTAAAAGGAATTAGATATTATCCAGTTCAATCTACTTATATTTATAAGTTAGAAACTAAGGCACAAAAAGGTAAGATGGTGGTCCAAGCTCACATCATTAACATGATTTGAAGCAGGATTCAATTCTAGGCCTTCTTGACCCCAAGTCCAGTACTCTTTCCACCACATCTTTAATCCAAGATTATCAATTGATCGTATTATCAAAAGGGTTTCTTTCCTGTATTCATGGTAATCCAGAGTGCTAGAGAAATTATAAAAGCTAAAGAAAAACACACCAAACCCCTCTGGTATCTTTGCCAAAAACACCCAAATGAGATCATAAAAAGTTGGACACCACTGAAAGGACTGAACCACAAAAGAGAAATATATACAAAAATAAATAAACAAATAAGTTTTTCTTATTCAAGGGGAGGTAGATGGATAGATGGTAGTGGATAGAGTGTGGAGTCTAGGATCAGGAAGACTTGAGTTCAAATTGAGTCTCAGATACTTACTAACTATATGACTGAGTAAGTCAATTAACCTCTGCGCAATGTCCTTAATTTGTTGTAAAGATCACATAAAATGTTTTATTATTCCTTTCTCCATGATTGGTCATGTCAAGAAGGATGGGAAAAAGAAACCTATATCAGTAATCTATTTCAGAGGTTTTTAAACGAGGGTCTCTAAACTTGTTTTATTAAATTATTTTAATTTTATTAACTATTTCCCAGTTATTGTAACACTTTTTTAAATAAACATTTGCTAAAATGTTGAGTTTGAAATTCTCTTCCTTGCTCCTTGTTCCTATTCTCTCCTTGAGAAGATAAGCAATTTAATTTTGATTATGCATTTGAGACCATGCAAAATATATTAATCAGGTTACAAAAGAAAACAAAAATAAAATAAAACAATAAAAATAAAGTAAAAAGTAAAAAAAAAAGACCAAACAAGAATGTTTGTAGACTCCCGTCACATGAAAAGTGCTTTAATAAATCCTTGTTTCCTTTCTCTTTGGAGTAGTTACTTATTCTACCCCACAGTTTTCCAATGACAGTATAACTATAGAAGACAGGATTCTAACAGTGGGATCTCAGGAAATTTGTATTTTGGGAAAATTTGTATGTAGACAATATTTTAGACAACCCTTAGACCTGCTGTAAATCTGTGTCTAAACATGTCAAAGAAGTTCCTGAAGAATTAAGTTAATAGAAGCAATAAAACCCTCAAGTCAATGACTAATAATAAGAAGAGATGCAATCCTACAAGCACACTCCAAATAACTATACTCATAGATCTTGACATTGGAGCACAGAATGAAAACACACTTGCCCTCTCTTCATGATAAGAAGGAAGTCTGCAGGGTCATTGTGCTACCCATGCTATAAACCACAGTCACCCTGTTTGATAGTTTTGATCTTTTTTTAATATGATAGGGACATCAGGGCATCTGGGTTATATAATGGATAGAGTGTTAGACTTGGAGTGGGGAAGATTTGAGTTCAAATCCTGCCTTAGACATTTACTAGTTGTGTGACCAGAGACAAATAAATCTCTTAACCTTTCTCAGTTTTCTTAATTGTAAAATCTTAATAATAAAAGCACTGTCTTAATAGGGTGGTTTTAGGAAAAAGTGAGATAAATATGCAAAGAAAGCATTATTGTAAACTAGTTACTTTATCATAATTACTTATGTACTTATCTACTTTTTTTAACTTTTATTGCTTGTATTTTATTACTTATATATATATATATACCCTGGGCAAGTCACTTAACCCTTCTTACCTCAGCTTCCTCATTTCTTATTGGAGAAGGACATGGCAAACCATTCTAGGGTCTGCCAAGAAAACCCCAAATGGAGTCATAAAGAGTTGCACATGACTGAAACAACTTAAATAGCAACAAGATATAGCACTATGCCAGGTACTATGCTTAATACTTTAGAAGTATCATCTCATTTGATACTCACAACAATCCTGCAAGATAGATCCTATTTGTACCACATTTTACAGTTGAGGAAACTGAGGCCAACAGAGGTTAAGGAATTTGCCCAGAGTCAACTAGATTAAAACCGTGTAAGGTTGGATTGGAATTTATATCTTGCAGTCTAGCACTCTATCCACTGTGGCACCTGGATGCCTTGATGTTACAACGGAGGTTTCAACCGGGGTAGTGTGTGGTAGGGAATATTGTATACCAGTGCAAAAGCCCAAAGCTAAGAGATGAAATTCTGTCCCCTCTGGGGAGCAGACAGCAAAATAGACTAGTTTGGCTGGAGCTCAGGGTACATGAAAGAATATAATATTAAGAACAAGAATGCCTGAAAGGTAGGTTAGAGTTAGATAATGAAGGGCTTTAAATGCCAAAAAAAGAAAAAGGAGTTCCTGTTGATCTCAGAAGCAATAGAAAGTTTCTTGATCAGGAGAGTAGCCTAGTCAGACCCATTCTTTAGGAATATAAATTTGGCAGCTGTAGGAAGGACGAATTGAAGAGGAGAGAGACTTAGGCTGGGAGACCAATTAGGAACTTATTTTAATGGATTTCTGGTCCTCCTTTTCAGAATGATTACACCTTCTAAGAATAGATGATCTCTGAACTCCCTTCTAGCACATTGCAGGCACTTAACAAATGCTGGCTGAACGAATGAGTTAATCAATATATACCTAAGCAATGGAGACAAACAACCCCCAATGTCCTTTTTTCTCTGTGTGCCTTAATTTTTTTTTCAATTAACGGACATTTATTTTCCTTCCTCTAGCTCTCTCCCTTTTCTACCTCCCACTACGCAAAAAGAGAAAGAAAAGGAAAAAGTTAACAATAGCAGATTCACTGGGAGACAAGCCAGTTCATTCCTGGAAAAGTGAAATATAGAATCAGGCAATATAACCTAAGAGAAGCCTCTAAAAATTGGAGGGGAGAAAGGGAATAATTCCAATATGGTTTTTCTCAGTGAAAGGTGAAAAGACCCCAGTCACATCAGTACAACTGATAGAAGGATGGATAGAAGTCACCATCCCTTTCAGCAGCTATATATTCCTTTTCTCCCCGTGTTACAGTTGTGTGTCTCCTGGTTACCAGACCCACGCAGTGGTAATTATTCTAAATGGGCCAAGATAAGTCTGCTGAATGATGGAGACAAGATCCTCCATCTGTTTCTAGGAGTTTCTATTTGTAGCCTGGGCCCCAGACTCACTTTTGTCTTCAAAGTTGTGTGAGAAAACCAAATTTTGCCCTTGAATGTGCACACACACCTCTCATTAAAGGGAATGGGAACTGTATGCTTGCATTAAAGGAGAAAATTTAGCCAGTGGGACTTGATAAATTGCATCTATTATGGCTTCTGTTCAGTGAGGTTTAGACTTAATATTCATCAGCTGTTCTTGGAGGTATCATGCAAGGCTAAAAATTTCCATGAAACTTCATCAGTGCTGATTCCAGCTGGTCTCAAAGTCTTAAAGAAAGTTATAAACATTATAATTGTTGTTGGTATATATATTAATGATCTATGAGATCTATGAATTCATCAGTGTCCAATTTCCTTGAATCATCTCATCTTGTAATTGATCTATTGCAGAACTTAGTTTTACCCTCAGACCTGCCTCTCCTGAAATCCCTTATTTCCACTGAGTATACCGCCATTTTCCCAGTTCCCCAAGTCTATAACCTTGGTGTCACTTTCAGTCCCTCACTCTAGCTCATGTCAGATATCTACTCATTTGCCAACTCTCATTGATTCTGTCTCTACACCACCTCTGCATGTATCTCCCCTCCCCTCTCCTCAGGCAGGCACCAAACTAGTCAAGATGCCTATGATTTCTTGCATGGACATTTATGATAGTCATCCTCTCTTACCAAAACATTTTTCACATGGCCTCCAAAGTGAATTTTCTAATGGATGAGTATGATAATATCATCTCCTGATACAACAAATTCCATTGAGTTGGTCTTGAGGACCCAGGGCTAAACTCCTCTTATTTGGTACTTAAAGCCCTTCACACCCAGGTTTCTTCCTACCTTTCCATTCTAGTTACATTTTCCTCCCCTTCCCACACTCTGTGATCCATCTACATTAGCTTCTTCACTGGGTTGCACACACAGCATCACTTGTCTCTGTGTTTTTGACCCTCTTATCTCCATGACTGGAATTTATACTCTCCTTGTCATTGCCTTTTAGCATCCTTGTTTTCCTTCAAGAAAGCTTTCCTTCTAAGCTTCACCTTCTACTTGAAAATTTTCCCAAGTTCTAAATTTTCTGAATATCCTATTGCTTAATACTTTCTCTCCCATAACTATGTTATATTCATCTTGTATCTATTATGCACACAAACTTTATTTATATAATTTATAAAAGAAAATATCTTCATAAGATACTATTCAAATTTGTCACATTATTCTAATTTGCAATACATATTTTAATAGAATGAGGACTCATATTTTATTTAATTTTCATTATTTTTCCAATTATATGTAAAAAAAATTTCATTTTTTTTACAATTTTTGGTTCCAGATTCTTTCCCACTGTCCTTCCCTTCTTCTCTCATTGAGAAGGCAAAAAATTTGATACATATGCAGTCATACAAAATATATTTCCATTATTAGTCATGTTGGAAAAGAAAACAAAAAATATTAGAAAAATAAAGTTGAAAGAAAAACATGCTTCAATTAAAATTTAGATTCCATCAATTCAGTCACGTAGCACTTTTCATTTATAGGTCCTTCAGAATTGTTTTGGATCTTTGTATTGCTGAGGATAACAAAGTCACTCACAGTTGATCATTGCATAATACTACCGTTACTGTCAATGTTCACTTTGCATCAGTTCATGAATGTCTTTCCAGGTTTTTCTGAGAGCATTCTGCTCATTATTTCTTATAGCACAATAATATCGCATCATAATTGTATACTATTTCTTGCTCAACAATTCCCCAGTTGATAGGAATCCCCTCAATTTCCAATTCTTTATTACCACAAAAAAGCTGCTATATATTTTTTATAAATATATATCCTTTTCCTTGAAACAAATATCTGTGCTACAAACTTATTAGTGACATTACTGAGTTCAAGGGTGAAATGTTTTTATAGTCCTTTGGGCATAGTTGTAAATTACTCTCCAGAATGGTCACGCCAGTTCACAACTCTACCAGCAGTGTATTATTGCCCCAAATCTCCATATCCCCTCCAGCATTTGTCATTTTCCTTTTCTGTGATACCTATATTTTACAGGATTATGACTTCAGAAACTGTGGGTTTTGATACATGTGACCACTTCAAAGGATTCATTATTAGCATTATTCAAAACCTAGCCACACACTTCCATGAATAAAGGTTGCCTCCTTCCCTTATCATAATGTAAACTCTTTTTTAAAAATCCTTACCTGCCATCTTAGAATCAATACTGTTTATTGGTTCCAAGGTAGAATAACAGTAAGGACTAGGCAGTGGGGGTGAAGTGACTTGCCCAGGGTCACGAAGCTAGGAAGTGTCTGAGGCCAGATTTGAACCTAAGACCTCCCATCTCTAGATCTGGCTCTCAATTCACTGAGCCACCCAGCTACCCCAATGTAAACTCTTTTGGAACAGGAAATCATGTACTTTGTCTGAGGTGGAGAGGCTACCTACTTTCATACTGCTAGTAAGTTTCTTAGATGGAATTTGATCCTAGGACTTCTGGACTCCATATCCAGTGCTTTATCTCCACTAAAATGTGTTTAATTAACAATTATATACAATTATATATATGTGTGTGTGTGTGTATATATATATGTGTATATATATATATATATATAACAATTATATACATTTGAATATCACTTTTAAATTTAACAAAGTATAGAACCAGCACAGTACATTGAATAGAACACTAGGCAAAGACTCAGGAAATACTGGGTCCAAATACCACCTGAAGACTTACTCTTTGTGTGACCTTGAGTAAGTCACTTAGCCTTCTGAGTTTGACTTCCTTCCATATTAAATGAAATGAATTATAGGATCAAAGGAGATTATGCAAAACACTTTGGGATCCTTGCTGCTATTTAAATTTGAACTATTACTGTTTCCTCACCACAACTCTGTGAAGTAGCTAGTTCAATAATAATTATTCCCATTTTTCAAATGAGATAACTTAAGCCAAAAATGATTCTTCCCACAACTACACACCTTCCAAATGTTAATCACAAATCAACACAGAGCCCCTGACTTCAAACATAGTATTCCTACTGATATGCTATAATTTTGTACACAAATAACTTCTATTTCTAACATACAAGTTTCCAAAGTGCTTTCTTCACCACGTTGCTATGAAATAGGTAGTATGAACATTATTATGAGTCAGCTAGGTAGTATGGTCAGTAAAGGACTGAGCCTTGGGTCAGAAAAATCTGAATTCAAATCTGTCCTCATACACTTACCTTATATCTGAGCAAGTCACTTATCCTCTTACATTTAACCTACTTCGCAGGGTTGTATGGGATAAAATAATACTTGTAAAGTGCTTAGAATGGTGCCTGACATATTAAGGGCTAGATAAATGCTTTTTACTTTTCTTATATTCATTCTCCTTACTATTCCCATTTTGTTGTTTAGTCATTTTTGATTATATCTGACTCTTCATTGCCCCACTTGGGTTTTCCTGGAAAGTATACTGAAGTGGTTTGCCATTTCTTTCTCTACCTCATTTTACAGATGAGGAAACTGAAGCAAACAGGTTATTAACAAGTAGACTTGCCCATGTTCACACAGCTAGAAAGTGCCACTCACCACGTGGTCAACTAAAGGAAGCAGTCTTAGGCCTCCACGCTCCAGCCTTTCAAGTCAAGAACCACCACAAAAAGCCACCAAAGTCTGCAAAAGCCTCAAAAGCCCCTCTCACAGGAAATGACGCGAAATATAAAGGCAGTTATTTACATTACTTACTGTGTCTCACAGGTACCAATGGTGGTTTAAACTTGGCTTAGCACAGCCCAGGGGATCAGTGAGTCCTCCCTGATTTGTCACTTGTTAGCACATGCAGGTCACAGACCATCCTCCCCCACACTTAATCATTAAGTGGGGGTGTATACATCCTGGTTGCTAAAATTCTAAAGGCTAAGCAAGGTGGAGTAAATCTCAAATTCATACAGGGCAGGTATTGTCTTTCTGTGTATTCCTATCTCTTAGGAATATTTTACATTTTAAAATAATATTTTGCATAATTTACATTTAAATTCTTGTGAATTAATTTACTGACTAACTCTGTGTTCTAAAATTTTACAGGTATATTTTAAGGTTTCTTCAAGTTATAAACTTTCAATAGGCCACTTGGACATAAAGAGGACCTGAACAGAAAGAGGAAACAGATAAGGGATTTGAGAAATAGATGAACACTTCAAATTATCCTAACAGTTGTGTAGGTGAAGGGGTGATTGGCCACATTCTCTTACACCCATCTTAAGGTAGTTGCAAGTATCTGACAGTTAAATCACATACACCAAAATGCTAGCCTGAGCCTAAGTTTGGGTTATATTCCTTTGTATTTTCTTCCTTGAGTAGATGACCTAGCAGCTACCTTGAGATCAATGTGTTCAGGAAGTGATATTTTGAATTTAAAGGACCTGTCAGTTCTGTGGTATCTAATGCTGCAGCCAATAATGTAGGATTGATTGACTCAGAAGTAAATGAGCATGAAGTACAGAGGAGGTTCAGGTTTGAATGGGATTGGAAATTAGGTGAAATTGCTTAATCATCAATCCTTACATATGGCTTGGTATTCTGATGAGTTAAAAGTGTCATCCTCCTAGTGGATTGTACCAGTGATTATATTGTCACTCCTTCTTGTGTTGACATGTTCTTGAGAGTCCTTTTGTTTAGCCTTGTTTATGTTTATACGAATAAATTACCAGCCTCAGACCTATTCATTTTGTCCTTGGAATACTTATTTTACTCCCCATTGTTGGTGAGACCCTAGATGTTAACCAAAAGTGTAATCAGTTCCTTGGGTTGTTAAGATAGTTCACTTAATGAGCCAATCAGTATGGGGAAAAAAAAAGAGGTCACTGTCATTAGAGATCAATTTCCCCCTGAACTGATACTGCCCCAAACTACATGGAAAAGGACGTGGAATGGTATGGTATGACAGCCATGTGGTTTCACACACAGACCTCTGAACCTTTGGAACTCACAAGGTTACCTGTTGGACACATTCATCTTGATGTTGCTGCTAAAAAGGAAAGAGAGGTAAAGGGAAAACATGGGGTTTTGTTGCTGTTGTTGTTGTTGTTGTTGTTTTGTACATTCTCTGATTCACAGTGGTCTTCTTGGGTGATCCCCTACAGAGCACAAGGACCTTTCTCATTTGAGCCTGGCAGGGCTAAGAATAATCTAAATGATAATATTGTTCTGAGTTAATTGACTCTTGGGGCGATTTTTCTGCTAGTCAAATGTCCTAGCACATTAAATCATTTTAGTAGTTCTTATTTCATTAGTGGTATTTTCTGCAGGGGTGATGTCTTTCATCAGTAAATCAACTCTTCTCCAGAATAAAGATTGCTTTTTTTCACATATTTGTATTATAGCTGAGGGGGAGAGATGAATAGAGATAGAGAGACAGAGAGAGAGAGAGAGAGAGAGAGAGAGAGAGGCAGAGAGACAGAGACAGAATAGATGGTTACAAAGACAAACATTTATAAAAAGAGATAGAGAGGCAGAGACAAATAAAGATACAGAGACAGAGAAGATAATGAAGGAAAAACATTTTTTGGAAATTTTTTTTCTCAATGGCATAGTACTTTCTTAGTTTGGATATTGCTGTAATATAGGACTCTATGGGGAAGACCAATGATAATGACTGAAAATGTATATATTCCTTCAAATCTCTCTATATATCATTACTGTATGAAGCTTTTCCTGATCTCAAGGATACTATAATGACCCTCCCTATTTCCTTGTATTTATTTTGTATGTATTAAAACATATGCAACATATTTTGTATATGTAGAATGAGAAATATATAAATATAAAACACAATAGTATTACATAAATATAATAGTAATAATAATAATAACAGCTATATAGCACTTTATAATTTGCAGAGAGCTTTACTTTAAAATATTATCATATTTTGTCCTCACAACACCTCTGGGTAATAGGTATAATTGTTATCCCCATTTTACTGATGTGGAAACTGAGACAGAGGACATTTGTCCAGAATCACATAGCTATTAAGTGTCTGAGGAGACTGGATTGGGTCTATGCTGATTCCAAGACCAGCGCTTTATCCAAGGAATCTTCTAGCTGGTAAATAAATTTACTTATTTGCAAATAATAATATAATTGTAGATTTAGTGCTGAAGAGATCTTAGGGGCCAAATTCATTCCTTTATTTTACAGTCAAGAAAACTAGGGCACACAGAAAAACTAAGGAATTTAGAAGAGTCACGCCATGTCCAAGATGACATTTGAACTTAGCTCTCCCTCAATCCAAGTATAGTGTACACTCCACTGCAGCCATATTATCTCCCTTTAGGCAGCTTCAAACTGTCTGAAGGCAGAGCTATATTTATTTCCCCCTTACACTAGGCTTTTAATGAATGCCTGTTGATTGATTTGTATAGGATTTTGTGGTTGATTACAATGTGCTTCACATCCAAGTGAACCTCTCAACAATCATAGGGAATGGGCAGTAAAAATACCACTCCCCCTCTATTTGCAGATGAAGACAGTGGTGCTAGCAAGGAAGCTGGGACTTGATCTTTGGACCCCTCACTCCCAATACATTGCCCTTCCCCACAGGTGACTGTTAGAAAAATGTCATCTTAAAAAAAATAAAAAATCTTAGGAATATGCCAAACACCTATTGTGGGGGAGGCTGCAGTTGATGGATTGCTCAAGCTTGTGAGTTCTGAGGTTCTGTGGGCTAAAGTGGATCAGGTGCCCTTGCTAAGTGGACACAAATATGGCGACCTCAAGGACCAAAGAGATAACCGGATGCCTAAAGAAGGGCCAACTGATTCAGCTTAGAACTGGATAAAGCCAGAGCTCTTGTGCAGATACAGTAATGCACCCATGAGTGACCATGGCAATTCCACCCAGGGATAGGGAGACCCAATCTTAATAATTCAATGACTACTCTTACTACCATTTCTATGACTACTACCATAACCACTACTGCAATTATCCCTACTACTACCATCACAAGCACCACTATTAGTACTACTCCTACTATTACCACTTCTACTACTATTACCACCACCTCTTTATCACCATTCCCCCTCCTATTACTACTATCATCATTTTTATCATCACTACTACTACTGCTATTACTACTACTGCTATTATTGCTACTTACTACCACTACAATTATCATTACTATTACCCACACTATCACCACCTACCACTTCTCTTACCACTATTACTACCTTTATGACTACTACTTTTACCAGAATTACTACTACTATCACAAAAGGCATCTTATAGATAAGTGCTCCATGAATTCTGTCTGTGTATATTGTGATGGACTCCTTGTGGAGGATTGTTTAGATTGGTCTGACTGCTTTGTAGCCCATGTATTTCTGGCTTATAGACATGGATTGTGAACAAAATAGCAAAGGTTAGTTGGCAACACCTGTATGTTGGTTAGTCAATAAACATTTATTAAGCTCCTGCTATGTGTAAACACTGGGCAAAGTGTTGCTACCAACTCCTATTTAAGTTATTTAATCTTTTAGGAAAATAGAACATTTGAAAAAAATTCACTTGACACTTCCTGTGGCTACTTCTAGGGAGCTGACGAACTAGGGAAATACCAATTTTGAACTGGAATTTCTATATCTAATAACAGAGGCAGCAACAAAAGTTTCATTGATATGTAATATAATACTTCAAATTGTCACGTAATATAAAACATAGTTGGCTAAGATTCAGAATCACTGAATTTCAGGGTTGGAAAGGACCACAGAGATCACTTACTCCAATCTGTACCTGGAAAGGAATTTTCCCAATTATATTTCTTACAAATGATCATCTAACCTTTGCTTCAAGTGCAGAAAGGAGGGGTGAAGAGGAAATCTTACTTCTAAGGAAGCATTTTCTCCTTTGGATCAGCTTTAATTGATATTTACCTTGCAGAGTCTAAATCTTGCAACTTACATCATTGTTCTTAGTTCAGTTTATAGGACCAAGTTGGACAAGTTTAACTATTTTTCCCCATAAAAGACCTTCAAATACATGAAAATGGCTACAATGCCACAATTCTGCTACTACCCCTTCCTCTAAGTCTTCTCTCCTCCAGGCTTCCGTCTTCTCTTTCCTCAATTTCTTTCAACAAAGTAAGACATGATTTCTGGTCACTTTATTATACTGACTTTCTTCTTCTACATACTCTTTGGCTTATTCATATCCTTCCTAAAATATATCACCAGGACCCAAGCATAGTTCTTTAGATGTAGTCTGATCAGGGCTGAGTACTAGAGAATGTCAATTCCCTTATTTTAAATTATTGGCTGGTCTAAATGCAGATCATGATGACATATTTTTAGCCTCCATATCACATAGCATAGTATAGTTTCCATTTGAGATCTGAATGTCTCAAGTAGTACAGAGAAGGACAGTCAAAGGAAATTTCCAGTAACTGTCTTTATTCTCCTAATATTCTTTCTATCTCTAGATCTGTTATCTCATGATCATCAGGTTGGATAGAGGATGATGAATTTCTTGACAACAGCTCTTTATTTTAAAACCCTTCCCCTCCTTAGAATTGATACTGTGATGTGGCTCCAAGGCAGAAGAGTGATGAGGGCTAGACAACTGGGGTTAAGTGACTTGCCCGAGTCACATAACTAGAAAGGGTCTGAGGTCAGATTTGAATCCAGGATCTTCCATATACAGGTTTGGCCCTCTATCCACTGGACTACCTAGCTGTCCCTGGCCACAGCAACTCTTAAAGCCCACCTATTTCTTTATAGAGAGGTTATGGCTATAGTGATTCTGCCAAAATTACAAATCCCTGAAGTATTAAAGAGATAGCTCTTGGTAGTGTCATGTTTTGTGATTTATAAGTGTTTTTCTCACAAAAAAGTGAAAGTAGTACATTATTATTATTACCATTTTCACGAATGGAAATCAAAGGATTAGAGAAGCTCACTTATTTATGCTCTATTATATGGCATATATCTTGAGCAATAAAGGCAATTTATTTTGCCAAAGTTACACAGACAGCCTCTGAGAGGTGCTCCATTTCTTTATAAAAAAGCATGTAAATATGGGTTGGTTTAGGACAAAGAAGAGCCATGGATAAAACCGAGTGGTGCCATTCTAGATGAATTCATTCAATTTCAGAAAGACTTTTTGTTTTATACTACCCACAAGCTAAACACAAGTTAATTCATTGATTTTTATTAATAGGCATGCTCAGTTGATTGCCTTGGCATTCAATTAGTGGTGTTTTACAAAATACAATTCCTGGCAAAGAAGATCAATTCAGATTGTAACCTACAAAAGAGCAATGTACAAATATTCTTTTCCAATCAATAACTCATTCCTAGTATTTTCAGGAGTTTCCTCTAATATACTCTCTTTTGTGTTTTCTTTTGGGGGAAAATCAATTCAAGAAATATTTCTTGGACTTCAGGTATGTACAGGGGATGATATTAAATATTGTTAGTGAATAGTAGGATTAGAAGGTTAAAAGAAAAGGCAAATAAAATGTAGTTTCTAACTTAATGAAGATTATAATCAAGTATGTGATTACAGCTTCCTTTAACACATCATGGCCCATCTTTTTACACATTTAAGTCCTCTCTCTAAATAACAAATAGCATAACTCCTTTGTGCTTTAGAAGAAAGATGTTTTCAGATTTATTTATCAAGTCTTGAACTCTTTTTCCAGGCTCTAACTACAGTTGCAATTAAACATTTCCAACTGGATATCCCATAGACAACATAAACTCAGCATGTCTAAAACTGAACTCATATTTTCTCTACTCAAGCGTTCTTCCCTATTCCCAACTTCCCCATTACTCTTGAAGCTACCACCATTTCCCCAGTCACTCAGACTTGCAATCTTAATGGCATCCTATAGTCTTCATTCTCACTCACTCCATTCATCCAAATGTTGTAAAGCTTTTTCTTTCTGCCTTCACACTATCTCTCCTATATGACCTTTTTCTCTACTCACATTGCCTATACTCTATTATAGGCCTTTATCATCTCATACCCAGATTACTCCAATGTCCTTTGGTTGCTCTATCTGCCTCTTTCCTCAAATTTTTCTACAGTACCTTTTCCATTGCCAAAGTGATTTTTCTAAAGGATGGATGTGACCACGTCATTCCCCTATTCTATAAACTCCAATGGTTTCCTATCATCCTTACTGTAATGTTTACTATTATTATCATTATTGTTACAGGTATTAAAGAGGGGAAAATTCTTTTTTACAATTAATGTTTTCCAAAAGAGGATTAGTCTGACTTGGGAGGTAGTGAGTTCCCTATCTTGGAAGTTTATATTTAAACAGAGAGTCTTGACAACCACATGTTGGGGATATTTTTAGGGGATTTCTGTACAAGCATGGACTATTTGACATCTTTAATATTTTCTACTTTTTAGAATCTCAATATCTTTTAAAAACCAACAATTTTTAAAATAAACACTTTAATGGTAAATCCTCATGGCAAGGGTTGCACTGATGTTAATTTGCTTTTGGGGTGACTTTTCCATCAGGGAGATGACTTCTGAACTATTCAAAAGACAAGGAACATGACTGGACCTACAGTGTGAAAGATTATTTTGTTTTTTTGAGATGCTTTATTATATAATTTTATACTGTTTCCAGGAGGAACCAATGAATTAATTAGAATAAAATTGTACCCGCATGAATTTTTGACCTGCTTGTACATAAAGCTTCTGTGCAGAAAAGTGATAAAAAAAAAAGAAAGCTTAATGGCTCCTCATATTTTGGCTTCTACCTTCCAGAGGTAGCATGGTTGCTTCCAG
This sequence comes from Monodelphis domestica, assembly GCF_027887165.1. Classification (NCBI taxonomy): domain Eukaryota; kingdom Metazoa; phylum Chordata; class Mammalia; order Didelphimorphia; family Didelphidae; genus Monodelphis; species Monodelphis domestica. The sequence goes on from NC_077229.1 coordinate 122,120,347, forward strand.
AAGTGCCTTTAAAGATGACTTATATACCTTAGTACCTCCATTAATGTCCTCCTCTGATGTCTCACTGTGGCAAGGCAGTGACTCTGGGTTCACAAAGACTGATTAAATAGAACACAGACTCTGCCTCAAATCTCTCTCCATTCTCATCCATCTTCCACTAAACTATCAAAATAATATTTCCTTAACACATCTGAACATGTTATCCCCCTACTCCATAAGCTCCAGAGTTTCCTTAACAGGGTTAAATATAAAATCCTCTGTTCAGTATTCAACATACTTTATAATAGAAACCTTTCTTATTCTCTTGGTCTTCTTGTAACCTCATTTCCTTTCATGTACTCCATGATTCCATGACATTGCCCACCTTGCTGTTCTTCAGATGAGATATTCCATCTATAGATCCTGGGAATTTTCACTGGTTGTCTTCCATGTCTGGAAATCTTTCCCTCCTCATCTCTTCCTCCTGGCTTCCTTGGTTTCCTTTAAGTCCCAAATAAATTTTCACTTTCCCCTAATATCTTTAATGCTAGTACCTTACCTCTGTTGATAATCTCAAATTTATTCCATTAATATCTTGTTTGCATGTACCTGTTTGCATAATGTCTCCTCCATTAGACCATGAGCCCCTGGTTTTTTATTTTTTTTTATTGATTTTTGCCTTTCTTTGTATATCCAACATTTAGGATAGCATCTAGCACATAATTAGTGCTTAATGAATATTTACTCTTAAATTTTCCAAAGTGTCAGATTTAGGTCCTCTGCAGGATTGTGTATATCCATGGTTTGAAGGCAGCTAGATGCTTCAGGGGATTGGCCAAAAAGTCAGGAAAAAGTGAGGTAAATTCTGACATAAAATACTTAACAGCTACATAACTTGGCCAAGTCACTTAAACTCT